>NC_079312.1:74687001-74990031 GCF_029931775.1 Euleptes europaea | reverse complement strand
ATACCTATTTTCATTACATGGATAGATGGAGAGGCGCTGCTGCTCAAGGGAAAGTTAAGCTACAGAAAGAATCCATTTAATTGTGTTTGGGTCTAAGGGAGCACTTTTGCTTTGCCTTTTTATAAAGGCAGGATGTGTTCCATCATTAAAGAATTGGAATCTATTCAAAACTAATAGAAGGGGGAGAAACCTTCTTAAAATGCTGGAGGAGTACTGCAGAGAATAGGGTAGCTTCAATGCAGTTAGTAAAAAAAAATTTCTTCTTATAAAAGGAGATATTCTTTCACTGGAATGGCACATGAGGGAGTGCTTCGCTTTTTACAAAGTTCATAACACAACACAGAGCAGGGGCTATGTTACTCATGATCTGTGATGTGACAAGATATTAGTTGACAAATGCTCAGACTATTCAAGCAACTAAATTCAACACAGGACTTAAAACCAACGCTCATACATTAGCAGAAAAAGAGGGGTGTTGTTTTTACCAACAACAAAAACTTGCTCCCCGCCCCACCCCCAGCAACAGAAATGGGCAGCTGACGCTTTTGATGTCATGGAGGTAAACAGCATCTCCTGGCAGACAACATCCCATTAAAATCCTACTAAAGGCAGAGAACATTTTTCTCCAGGCCAGTTGGCAACCCTAGCAATTTCACAGAACAGATCTGCACACTGCAGAAAAGAAGTTTGGATCTCCCACAACAGCTGATTGTTTTGGTGTGACAAATGACACCAAATGTGCCTTTGAACCGAGTACCTGTCAATGTGGGACAGAAAAGTGGAAGGCAATCTTTTTAAAAGTTCATATATATTTCAGCAAATTATGATTTTACATATAAACGGCTATTTTTAAATCCAAAAAAGAGCTTTTGATACTTTTCCTTTGGGTCTCCTGCTCTTCATGCATTCTTTTTTCGCTACTCTTTTTTCTGGATCTGGTAACCAGCAATACATGAACCAGCGACCTCCTAGATTACAGCCCACTCAGCCACTATGCTATACCAGTTGTGTAAAGTGCCGTCAAGTTGCAGCTGACTTATGGCGACCCCTTTTTTGGGGTTTTCATGGCAAGAGACTAACAGAGGTGGTTTGGCAGTACCTTCCTCTGCACAGCAACCCTGGTATTCCTTGGTGGTCTCCCATCCAAATACTAACCAGGGCTGATCCTGCTTAGCTTCTGAGATCTGACGAGATCAGGCTAGCCTGGGCCATCCAGGTCAGGGCACTATACCAGTTACTACTCTTTTAATAGTTTTCATACTAAAAAGAAAAAAGCTTGGGAAAGAAGTGCTCTTTGGGATAGGGGATGGGATGAGGTACCCACGGTACAAGCTATTCATTACACAGTAATGAATAGTGTGATTTTTTAGTGTGATTTTGACAAAAATCACACTAAAAAAAAAAAAAAAGGGCTAATATACTCATAATGAAGGGGCATTTGACTAGTGTGACTGAGATTCATCGAGCCTTAACAAGTGCACCACTAGAAGACCAAATCGCCAAACATTAACCTGCCCCTGAAGCAAAAAAAAAAAAAAAATTACACTTACTTCCATGCCAAATTATCTATTTTATACCTATACACTTAAGACACCACTAACCTGGTATGTTATTTTAGGCCCAAGTGTTGGGTGGAATTCACTGAAAAAGATGCACTCAATTCTGCTGTTGCCTTCCATAGCCATAACTGCAAGAGACAAAACATGCAGAAGTGACAACAGTCTCCCAAGTACATTCCTTCTAAACTGAGAACAATTATTTTAAAAACTGAACTGATAGTGTAGTTTGAACAAAGACGTTAATGTGCCACAGATGGAAGGGCCCATCCTCTCTGCTCCCACTTCTTCACATCTTCCCTCTCATTCCACACCTAGGCAGCTACCAGGAGGACAGTAAGCTAGCATCAGAGGAGTAAAACCCCCACTACAGTAGCCTCCTGGGAAAACAACAAGCTGGCTATAGGTGGTGATGGTTCTACTCCTTTTCTCCACCGCCAACAGGCTCGCCTCTGGGTATTCTGGCAATCTCACTCTCTCCACTAGGTTTGTTGTGCCTCATGCTGAGGAAACAGCAGGAAGCCCTCCCCTCACTCCAGATACCCAAGGTTTAACTTTGATCAGGAGAGATAATTCTACATTTGCAGAGGTACTTTTGAAATTAAAAAGATCATAATTATATATTGAATGTTAATAGTTACATCACATGTGTGTGTTGAGTGGGGTGGATCACAGAGCGTACAGGAGTCATGTGGCTCCATTAGCCACATAGCGAGTACCACCAATTTACAGTAATTCTAGCCTGTCTTTCTCCATGAACAAACTAAAAGGGAAAAAAAGCTTCTTGCCCATTGAAATACATTTGTTGCCTAGGTAGGCATACTGAATCCCCCCCCCCAAAAAAAAACAACCCAGCAGCAGCATTGTATCTTTTTATTAGAACCACACAAACTGTCACAGAACAGTGAAAATATTTTGTGTTTTCCTAATTCTGCATCAGGATGGATGTTCTATATACCAAAGGGCAAATGGAGAAAAGACGTTTTAATGCTTGAGAAATCCCAAGGTCTGCAGCCTTCTCAAAACGGAGACCAGACGTTGTTACAGACATGCGGCCTAACTCTACCCGTTTACTCAAAGTTATCTATTTAGGCCCAAGTGTTGGGTGGAATTCACTGAAAAAGATGCACTCAATTCTGCTGTCGCCTTCCGTAGCCGTAACTGCAAGAGACAAAACATGCAGAAGTGACAACAGTCTCCCAAGTACATTCCTTCTAAACTGAGAACAATTATTTTAAAAACTGAACTGATAGGATTCCAGCCTTAGCTGCTTGGCGCTAGATACAAAACAGACTTCAAGATCCATCAGAGGCTACAGGGACCCAGAAGGACAAAAGGGGCCGTGTCCCTTTTGAAGATGTAAAAGCCGGAAGTTAATACTTTTGTATCGAGCCTCCAGTCTGATGAAGAGCGCTTTGGAACTTTGCTCATCCTATCATAGTAGAAAAGGGCCAGAGTCCAGTAGCACCTTAAAGACTCACAACAATATTTTCTGGCAGCGTAGGAGCTTTCGTGAGCCACAGAGATACAGGTATCTGAAGAAGCTCCTACCCTGCCAGAAAATATTTGTGTGAGTCTTTCAGGTGCTCCTGGACTCTTGCCCTTTTCTACTACTGCAGACAGACTAACACGGCTGCCCACTGTGAATTATCATCCTATCATGACATTTGTTGCCAAGAATATGGCTCAGTAAGCGCCCAGGCTGACTAGCTTCACAAAAGCACCGGTGTCTTTGGCGCTTACCACTGCCGTGGACTACCGGGACCAGGGCAGGGCTCCGCAGAAACGCCTGCCCTAGACCCCGCCAGTCTTCAGGGGCTACAGCAGTCTGTTGTTTGGGCTGCAGAAGGCTACCAGGGCTCCCTCTCTGGTATTAACGTCACAAAAATCCCACCAGCCTGAAGTACTTCTCTCCGAAGGTGCAGATATAACCCGAGCACACAGGCGGCAACCTGGAAGAGTCCATTGCCGTCCTCCCCAAGTGGCCAGGCGACGGAAAAGGCTACTCACCCGCCGCAAGAACGGTGCACAAATGCGCATGCGCAACACGGCTTCCGACTTGGGCCCGGGGAGGGGCGCGCAGCCGGACGACTCGTGCTTCCGCGCACGCGCAATCCGAGGCGCTTGGTAGCGTTCGGGCGCATGCGTATGTCAGCGCCTGGGGAAGGGGGGGGATATTGTCCTTCTACAGATGTGCGCGGTAGAAACAAGAACACATTAAAAATAGGTAAAAAGGTAACGGTCCCCTTGCGCAAGCACCGGGTCGTTCCTGACCCATGGGGTGACGTCGCATCCCGACGTTTTCTAGGCAGACTTTGTGCACGGGGTGGTTTGCCAGCGCCTTCCCCATAGTTAATAAGAACGAGCCCCGCTCGTCACGTGTCTGGAGAGGTTGCCTGCTTGATTTGACAGGCTCTCGCCTGAGATGGACAGGGAGGCTCAGCCTCTCAGGGGCTCGCAGATGGGTGGGCGGGGCAGCGCGGCCTGTCCAATCAGAAGCGGGCATTCGCTTCCCTGGCTTCTCTCGGAGTTCCTGCTCTTGAGATTCCGCAGCGGGAGCAGGTGAGCGAGCGCGCGCCGCTTCTTGGGCTTTTGCTGTGGCCGGGCGAGGGGCGGCTGGGCATCAGTCCCAAAGGGCGGGGATTGGGAGAGACGCTCCTGTCTCTTGCTCCGGAATGTGGAGCCGGACACGGAGGAATTCCCTTGCATGCACTGAGCCGTGCCTTGGCGATCCGGAGACCCGCCTGCACAGAAACCCAGGCATCCCCATAGGATGTATAGAATCGGCAGAAGAGGAGACTGCCTTATCCTACGAAGATGGAGACGTGGGCATTGCGCGGGTGTCTCCTTTCGCTGTCGGATCAGAAGGCACGGGGGACTTTCACTATCTCCCCCCACCCCCCCACCGAGTAATTATAAAAAATTCTGTACCCGGCAGAGCCAGTAGCAATCCTTATAGTCTGCTCTCCCGCCGCTAGAAAGTGATACTGTAGCAGAAGTGGATGCGGAATTTAAAATACAATTGCACGGTTCTTCCTTTTCCTAATGCCTAGAAAGCAGACACAAGAACCTGTCATATACCGGGTCGGACCACTGGTCTATCAAGGTCAGTTTTGTCTATTCAGACTGGCAACTGCTCTCCAGGGTCTAGAGTAGAAGGTTCTTGCACTGCCTGTTACCTGATCTTTTTAACTTGAGACGCTGGGGATTAAACCTGGGACCTTCTGCATGCAAAGATGCTGTTCTTCCTGTGAGCCAAGGCAAGGAAGATGTTGATCAGGCACTGAATAATAGACTGCACTTTGGCTTGGTGTGTGAAGGTAACCATCCACCCACCCACCAGCTCTTCTTAAGGCAGTACAACAGTAAAAAGGTAAAGGGAGTCCCCTGTGCAAGCACCGGGTCATTACTGACCCATGGGGTGAGGTCACATCCCGATGTTTACTAGGCAGGCTGCGTTCATGGGGTGGTTTGCCAGTGCCTTCCCCAAGTACAACAGTAGTGTGGCTCTAATACAGTTACTGCCAATAAGTCTGCAGGCGGCGGCTAAAATGAAAAAGCTGCTTGTTAATGATGGAAACACTTTTTCCTCCTGACACTTCAGTCGGGCTATTGCTGCTTGTGGCTTGCTAAAGAAGGGAAGCACAGCAATGTTCCTGCAACAAGCTCGAAGACAATGGATGCAATTCTAACATTTAGTTCTTCCTGGTTTGAACACTGGTGCTGCTTTGAAGGGCCTTTTTCTCTTTCACAGTAGAATATGTCTTCCTTCCGTCTGTTTGATAATGTGATTTTGTTGTTAAAAATAAATACAGATGTTCTTCTCTTTCCTGTTTGACATCCTTGGATCCTGTGCATGGCCATGATATTCTTAGCTTAATATATCCAGTTTTGTGCCACACAAGTAAGAGTATGAATTGCAAAGGATGGAGAGCTGAGCTACAGTTCTGCACAGGGTTGTGTGTGTGTTAAGTGCCATCAGGTTGCTTCCCAATCACGGTGGCCCTATGAATCAATGTCCTCCGCAATGTCCGGTTGTTAACAGCTTTGCTCAGGTCTTGCAAACTGAAGGCTGCGGCTTCCTTTATAGAGTCAATCCATCTCAAGCTGGGTCTTCCTCTTTTCTTGCTGCCTTTAGCTTTTCCTAGCATTATTGTCTTTTCCAGTGACTCTTGCCTTTCATAATGTGACCAATGTACGAAAACCTCATTTTAGCTTCTAGGGAGAGTTCAGGCTTGAATTGATCTAGAAGCCACTTATTTATCTTTTTGGCGCTCCATAGTATCCATCAAGCTCTCCTCCAATACTGTATTTCAACCCTCTCCCAGGACTGAATAATAATCAGGGGGCAGGTTTTGCCAGTTGTGTTTTTTGGGTAAAGGCATGAAAGTTGTCTACTGAGACTTTTCAGTCTTCTTGAAGAGCATCTAACTATCTTGAGCAAGAATTAAACAAGGAACCCCATGATAAAAGTTTCTCAGAGTGTTACTAAAGCAGATGGCTGTTGCTTCCAGATCTGATTGCTAATCCCTCTTTTTACTAAGTTACGACTTATAGTGCTATCCTAAAAACAGCCACAGTGATGCATGTAAAGGGAAGTATGAATGTGACGCTACCGGAATGGGCTTCTTCTGCAGAAACTGTTTTGCTCCCTGATGCTGAGAAGGCAGTAATAACAGGGCTGCAACTCTTATTGTTTGTTTCTTACTGGCTTCATTGTTTGCTGGTGAGTAGGACATACATGCTCCCCCCCCACTTTCCTGGTGCACTTCATCAATCCAGCTGCAATTGTGGGAGTGGCTTTCTGCTACTTATTTGTTAATTTAAGGGCATGTCTTTTATGGCTCTCGTTTTGATACAAAGCCCCTGATCTGTACAGTGCACACATGAGGCTTAAGCCTGACTCAGCTCATCCCTGGTCCCTCTGCACATCCAACAGGATCCACTGTGAGTAAAGCATGAGCTGAGCAGCATGCACAAATGGCTCCATCCTTTCTTCTTGTCAACATGGCACTGCTATCCTGAAAGTTCCTGCTCCTAATCTGCATTGCTAGCACTAGTGGGGATGTGGGCTCTTACTGTAACCAACAAGTTCTGTGTTTTGCTGCTACGTATTTGGCTGATGGTTTCCCAAGGAAAGAACATTTATTTAGATTTGTAATATCTCCTCCTATCCCAAAGGGTTTGGGTAAATAGTAGCACCATAGGCAGAAAGGGTGACAAATAGATCCCTGTCCTGAAGGCTTAGATGAAAGAATATGGCAAAATAAAGAGGGGAAATCACCAACAGAAATTTTTAAAAGCCCTTTCATTTGACAAACAAATGTTGCCATTCACTTTACAAATACTGCAGTTACAGTGAGGAAGGGAGGGAAAAGGCGTGGTGGATTTGAAGGAAGAGTCCAGATGCCAGAGGTTCATGGCTTTTGTGGCAGTGTCCTGGCACTGTTGTGACAAATCTAATGGATAGGCAGTGCCTTGTCCCAATTGCCTGAGTGCTTTTTTAAACATTTGCTTAAGACTCACCTGTGAAACATATTTCAGCTACCATTTCTTGACCGTGTTTACTGAGCCACTGCTTTCCTTGACCCTTTTCTCTCCTTTTTATGTAGGTAACCAATGGGTCCTTAATCAAGGTTGATAAAAACCCATGAATCCTGTGAGCGCTCTGTAGTTATAGTCTTTGCCTTGATGTCTTGGGGAAGCTGATCCATGCTGCGCACTTAGCATCGGTAGGCCTGGAGCAGGTGGAGAGTGAAAGGGCAGCCTTCTGTGTGGGTTGTGCTGGAGGCCCCCCTCACCATGGCCTTGACTCTTGAAACAGAATCCCAGATCTACCGCTCTCTCAGGGCTGTCTTTGGTGCTGCTGCACACCTCGTCTCACTCGGATTTACGATCTTTGTAGCTGTGGTTGCCAGACCTGGATCAAGTAAGTAAGGAGTTACATTGAGTGAACTGTCCAGGAGGTTGATAAAAGTCAGCCAGTGTCGTGCGGTGGCTGGGCTATGATCTGGGAGACTCAGATTCGACTCTCCACTCTGCCATGGGAGCTTACTGGGTGACTGCCAGTGGCAACTGGGAGACGGGCTACCATCTAAGAGTCAGTGAGACACAGCACAACCCTGTGTAATGTAGATTGAAGTGGGCATAGGCACACCTAACTCTGCATGAGTTTGGGCTTTTAGATCCCTGAATCGCTTTTCATTCTGTTTGATATTTTTCAGCTTGTTAGGCTGTGTATAAATTGGAATTCCTAAGCTGACAAGTGGTAGACGGTTACTTTTATCTGCCTCTACTCCTGATACCCATTCCCACCCACATCATGATACTCATCCAAACATTATTGAATTAGCCGGGTGCATCTCAGATGCAGAGAGGGGATGTGTATGCATATTTAGGGCCATCTGTTAAATGTGATCCCAAGATGACGGTTTGATCAGGGCCCTTATAAGTCTGATCAGTACACTTCAGTGCCAACTTATGTAGCGTTTCTGGTATTGAATGCAACACATGAGCTTGGTCACAGTAAGCTGATCCTTGGTCTGCAGCATCTCCTGTTATCATATTTCACTTCTGGACCTCTTGTGAGAAGAGATGACTAGCATCGCTGTTAACTGAGTCTTTGAATGAAATAAGAGTCTAATGCAAACAAAAGGTTAAGATGAGATCACCAGGCTCATTTTCAGTGATGACATAATAAGTTCGGCACAGGACTGTGTATTCCCTGTTTTTGCGCAAGGAAGATGTTCAATTGGTATTTTTTTAAAAGAGCTAGTACTGTTGCACAATCCTTAATTTACTCAGAAGTAAGTCTCACTGTGTTTAATGGACTTGGTCCCATGTAAAATATGCACAGGATTCCAGCCTTACAATACAATCCTAAACAGTCACACCTTCTAAACCGATGGATTAACACTATTTAGGATTGCAGTGTTAGTGTTGTATCTCTTTTCATCTTGGGGCACCATAGAGACTGATAGATCACTATGCCCTACACTTTTGTGGACCAGAGCTATAAAAACCTATTGCCTCAATAAATGTGCTAGTTTTTAAGATGTCACAAAACTTTATTTACTGCTGCTGCAGTTTAACATGGCTATCTTTCTAGAATTTTAGTCAATTCCAGAACATTTTTTACAGTTGCTTTCTCTTTTTTTTTGGGGGGGGGGCACAAGTTTTATTTTTTCTGTTTTCTG
Organism: Euleptes europaea; assembly: GCF_029931775.1. Lineage (NCBI taxonomy): Eukaryota > Metazoa > Chordata > Lepidosauria > Squamata > Sphaerodactylidae > Euleptes > Euleptes europaea. Next base: position 74,981,279 of record NC_079312.1, on the reverse strand, counting down.
TGAAGGGAAATTGCAAGTGATTAAATAAAAATGACAGCACTTAGTAAACTTATAAAAATATAGCAGCATTTCTCTCTGGCAGCAATAGTAGCTGATGCTTACAATGGTGATCTGAGTATAGTTAAATTCTACCCCAGTGGATGACTTCTAGTATTACCATAGATGTATCCCATGATCAGAAGTATATATTCTCAGCTGGTCTGTTGATCAGCCTGGAGATTCACTTTGCTGTTCTTTCCTTCCAGGTCTGTTCTCCTGGCATCCTCTCTTAATGTCACTAGCGGTAAGTCAGACAAAAGCTTTCTACACTGGGAATTATTCAGTTCATTAGTGGCTCAATGCAAAATTTGTGCTGCAGCTAGAGAGTGATAAAGGAAAGCTGGGCCAAATGAGAATTACCCATGCTATTGTATGAACACATGAAGCTGCCTTATACTGAATCAGATGTCAGTATTGTCTACTCAGACCGGCAGCGGCTCTCCAGGGTCTCAGGCAGAGGTCTTTCATATCACCTACTTGCCTAGTCCCTTTAACTGGAGATGCCAGGGGTTGAACCTGGGATCTTCTGCATGCCAAGCAGATGCTCTACCACTGAGCCACAGCCCCTCCCCACAGCTAAATGTAGTGGAATCATTTTCTATGAGGAGGAACTGGTTTGGTTTTGCTGGGGATGAGGGCATCATCGTCGGTGGCTAACTTGAGTGTTGCCTTGAAAACCCCACGGGGTCGCCATAGGTTTGCTGTGGCTTGATGGCCCTTCCCACAACCAACTTGAATCTGGCCAGCCATGGTGACAAGTCCTTTTCTGTCCCTCTCCAGTTTTCCTTACTGATGACAGAAGCCCTGCTGGCATTCTCTCCAGAGAGCTCCCTGCTCCGGCCCTTCTCCCGGAAGGCCAAGATCCGCTTCCACTGGGCTTTGCAGCTGCTTGCCCTCATCTGTGCAGCACTGGGCGTGGCCTTCATCAGCTATAACAAGCACATCAATGGGAAAGCCCACTTTGCCACCTGGCACAGCCTGACTGGCTTGCTGACCGTGCTGTATGCCAGCATGCAGTGCATGGGGGGGCTGGCTCTGCTCTACCCGAAGCTGGTGAACTGGACGCTGGCCAAACTGAAACTCTACCATGCCACGTCGGGGCTGATTGGGTATCTTCTGGGTTGTGCCAGTCTGATGCTGGGCATGTGTTCTCTGTGGTTCACCACGTCTGTGACGGGAGTCTCGTGGTACCTGTCAATGCTCAGCCCTGTCCTCACCAGCCTGGTTATCATGAGCCAGGTGAGCAACGCTTACCTCTACCGGAAAAGAAGTCAGCCATGAAAGCCATCTTGGAACAAACACCTTGAGGCGCCTTGACTATTTCCTGCATTGCCTTTGAGTCCACGGCCTTGCAAGGCACTGAAACTGGAGAATCCCTTTTTACTTGCCTATTGCTTTGTCTGGTCTTTTATAATTTAGATTTTTGATACTGCGAATGCCCATAATGTTGAACCCTAGGTCCTTGCAGCTTCAGTATCCAAGCAGTATTTCCTTCTGTATGAATATCTCTGAAGATATGTCATTACAAAGGATGAGTGTTAGCCTAGTTGGAATCTGCTGCTGCTAGAAGACCAAAGTACCCACTGCTCAGCTAGTGGAATCTAAAGGAGTCCCACCCAACACACAGACATGCGATTCATCTTAGCCTCTGTTCTTATTTCTTGCCTACTGGTAAAACATTTTGGCTGCATTAGTGGAAAACCAATGAGAACTTGTCACATTCCTTCCGGGTGAGCCAAGTGGTGGAAAGGGCTGGCATCTCCCTAATCAGATACTTTTAAATGTAAAGATGAGGCTTTTTTACATAGCTGATGTTCTATATGCCTGCCTATACAGGGAGTGACTATGTAATATGTGCTAGTCAAAGCCTAACTACACATTACATGCTTTTTAAGAAAAGCTTCTTGGGGAGTGGGGAAAAAGTGACAGGGGAAGAAAAAAGTGATTTATAGTCCCCCCGCTCATTTCCCTAACCAGTGATCTGATCTGATTTCCCATCAGATCTCCTTCCCATCTGATTCCCCATCAGATCTCCTTCCCTCCCTTGGGAGTTCCAGAGTGCATCTTTGAATGTAGCACGTAACACATAGTCAGTCCATCAGCCTCCATTGGTTTTGTAAGGGTTCAAAGTAGTTGTCATGGGGAAGGGAACTGTGGTATAGATATCTTTCTTCCCTGAATCAAACAGAAGTCCAGTGGCACCACTGAAGACTTACAAATGTTTTTGCAGGATAAAACTCTTGTGAGCCAGAGAGATTTTCATCAGATATGTGGAGCGTCTATCCATTAGGCAGATACATTTAAAGATTTCAAGTAACAGTAAGGTGGTGGGATTCAGTTAATCTATTGAACTTTATGTAGTCACCAGAAGTCATTTCACTTTACACAACAGTAAAGTGGCTGTCAGGGGAAGACTGTAGGAGATTGTAGATCAATTATTGCTTGGCCTGAGGACAGTGGAGTGGACACAGAGAGCCTTTTGCACAAACCTTTAGTATTAAGAGCTGTAGGGATAAACTTGTGATCCTATGTGCAGTTTCATGGGAGTCAATGGGACTTGCTTCCAAGTAAACATCCATAAGATTGGACTATAGCCAAGACTCTGCCCATCTCAGGCTGCTGCATACGCTGTTTTGGTGGTTTCAGCACACAGCATAGAGTAAGACTTTTTCCTTGGTGTGTGCTTAACAGTTCTACAAGAGACTCACTCCAGGAGTGCAGTTTAATCAGCTGTAATATTTAATATGTTATGAATGCCACCAAAGTTGGCACTGTCTCCTGTCTGAGACTTGAGTTTTTACCAACTGACTGCCAAGAATAGTAGGATAAGAACTTTTAAAAACATTGTGATCTATCGTGTGGGATCATGGGTTCCTACTCTCTCAAGACAGTCAGGAAGGGATGATCCAGTTCATCAGCTGTACATTCAAGGCTTCCATAGCCCTTGAATCTCCCCTCCCCTTTTGCAGGAGAATATTAGCTTCCTTTTACAGGTGGCTGAACAAAGAGGAGGTACTGTGGCCAAGGACAGCAACACAGTGGAAAAATAAAGGATGTGTGTTTAATCAGAACCCAAACTAAACAAATACACAAAGGGCTTGCCTTTCTATCATGCTTCCCCACACACTGAGAGCACTTTTAGCAGTTACAAACCTGTTGTAGAAACTAGCATTCAACTGCATATAATGATGTGGACACATCTGGCCTGGAAACATATATGTGTGGTCATCACTTGTATTAATCCACAAACCAGTTCTCCTATGGAAAACCTTTCTGTATCAGAATATTGTAACACAGGCTGGGGCTCTCCAGCATGCTCCTGTAGTTTAGGCCAAGTGAGCTATGGATTGGGGAATACCGTGGAGGACGTTATTCTCTCCATTGGTCTGTTAAGGCATCTGTCAGGGCAAGGCTCAACCCCAATAGTTTCTTTCTCTGCATTGGTGGTTCTCAGGATAGCCAACTGCTTGTCCCTTACTTTGTGTTTTATTTAAAGTGTGTTAGAGCATGTGCAGTAGGAGAGCATGGCTTTGCTCCTAGATGACTTCAAGGGGAGAGGGAATTAGTTATATTGCTCTCCTCATTTAGTGGGGGGGGGACTGCAGGAATGAGCCCCCTGTTTCATGGGTGAGAAAGAAAGACAATGGTTGCAAGAAAGAGAAGTGATTAAACATTGGCCTTAATCACTGGCTAAAATGAATCATGATTAAATTGCACTGAAATCAGTGGAACAGCATGTAAAGAACTCTTGCTTTGATGGGCCTACTCTCAAGCTACTTAGAAGTTTTACTGAGTTCAGCAGTGCTTGTCTTTGGTCTCAATTAACTTTAGCTGGATTTTGGCCTATGCTTGTGCTCTTTCCCCTTAAAATACGTGACTGGGTTTCAGAATAAAACCGTCCCCTAAATATTAAAAATGCTGATGCACTAGAGTGGGATCAAGAATATTTCACTAAAGAGAGCAGTGCCAGAGGGATTTTTTGGTGACAATTTTTTTTGCTAATGGTATATACATGTCAGTAATTTGCAATGATATGTATTTAGATGTCCTGTGTAATTTTACTTCAGCACATGTGTTGAATTAGCATTGTAGAAAGGTTTTGCTGATCTGAGAAAGAAGTAACCAGTTATCTTTTGTGCAGGAATTAGGAACAATATCCCTTCATTGCCAAGTGAATAGGGGTAGTACATTGTATGAGAGGAGTGCTCTCTCCCACGGCAGAGATGGGCATAATAACAGGCCAGTAGGGATACTTTTATCTCCCCCTAGTTACAGGTGTTAACAAATCTGGTTGAAAATGACAGCCTGGAGTTCTACTAGAGTTCACGAAGCCCTCACACACGCGCACTGCAGTTGCTGAAACATTTTGTTCTCCAAGCCTGAAGCAACCCCCCGCCGCCGCCCAACATAAATGGTTATTTGTTTTAAACTGTCTGCAGGGCAGGTGAACCAACTTCTCACAGAATCAATGAGAGATGGTCTGTATTCAAGAGCTCTCTATTAAATAAAGCTTTCAGACAGTAGCGTTGACACTGGCGTGTTGCCCTCGTTTCCATTTTAATTGTGATCTGATCCGCTAGGTATGCTACTCGGTGATGGGAGAATGCAACATCCCCAGCTAGAGGGGAGTTTCAAATGCTTGCAAAAGCATAACAGCACCTTAGAGAATAATTTCTGGTCCACACATTTCCTTTAAAGTGTGAAAGAATTATGCCGCCAATGCATCTCACACATACTTTGCCTCTTACGGCTACTTAGTTATCAAAAAAACAATTTGACAGATTGGCTATGAAAAAGATGATTAGCTGTCATCCCAGGCTTAAGCTAGATAAGTGATGCATGCACATGTAACAGCTCCTGAGGCTCCATTGCATTATAAGCACAGGTAGGGCTGCTAACTGTTCAGTATTTTCCCTGCTCACTCAGTATTTGTTTTACCTTTGGTTCAGTATCAGAAATGTTGTTGAATAAATCAAATGTTTTGGGGTGGTGTCTGTGTTTGTTTTGTCTTGTCTATAATAGCCCTGACAGCCACCAGTTTCTACTCTGTGATCTCAACATTTGCCAGGCCCTGCCTGCTGTCCTCTACCTTACCCATGAAATTACAGGCTGAAAAGTAGAGGTGCAGTGGCTGCTATGTGCATATAATATTGCTGCTTCTTTGGGTTCTTTCCTCTCTTCCTATACCTCGGGAAAAAATTGCGGACATAGTTTCAGCTGTCCCATCAAGATGTCTTGCACTGAGCAAGGCTACTGGTTGCAGATCTCTAGGGCCTTGAGTATAGAGGTCTTTCACATAAGCTATTATCTGACCCTTTTAAGTGGGGAGGCCAGGGACTGAAGCTGAAACTTCCTGCATTCAAAACAGAGGCTCTACCACTCAGCTACAGCCCCACCCATCATAACAATTCCACACTTCCTGATTCTTTTGGCAGATGAAACCAGAGAAGCAATACAAATTTTGCAATGATGACTGGGGGAGGGGGGAGAGAAAACATTAGTGACCTGACAAAGTCAGAGGCAGTTACTCCTTGCTTCTCAGTCCAGAGATAGAAAACTTCTGTTTTTATTTCTTTTAACTACTGCACTTCCTCTTGTATGTTTATAACCCATCTTGTCACAAAACTTGCATATAGAAGACAAAAGGCATTTCTGGGATTACCATTTTTTCAGCTTTCTCCACATTTTACAAGGCTGCCGATTTAATTTTAATGCTACAGTAGCCTGCCCCAAGTCATGGATGGGGTGGAATGAATTCTCAGTACAATAACGTTACTTATATAGCCCACATTGAAGTATTCTGTAGTAATTTGTTTTTATTTAATTGATATCTCAATCAGTCATGCCCAGTATTACCAACAGATGGCACTGCAGAGTGATCAACTCTTAATTATCTCTTATCCCCCGTACAGTTGACTCCTGGCACAGGCAGATTTCTCCAGTGACTCTGGGGCTGCCGGCTACCTCAATGCTTCTGCATGGCTGAAAGATGACAGGTTCTTCCTCTCATTTCACTAATTGCTTTTCGAAACAATCATTAAATCCAAAGGAATTCTGCAGCTAATCTTCATATCATGTTAAATAGCAAAACTCCCCCTCCTCTGACGGATCCCTTGGCATTTCATAAAAGCTAGAATTAAACCAAAAGGATATACTAATGACACTTTCTGGTACTAATAAACTCCCTGAATTCTTGAGGCTTGAAAAGCCCCCCTGTGGACATATTTCTCCACTCTCGTCTCTCTCGCCCTCCCCTTTTTCCAATGGGAGATTCTAGGGCTTGAACCTGAGACCTTCAGCAGACAAACACTTCCTCTGACACTGAGCTATGGCTCATTGCGTACCAAGTCATAACAGGATAAAGATCCAGCAATGGAGGAGTACAGGTCCTCTGAAGCCAGTGATTTCCCCTTAGACCTGCCAACTTAGCCACAAATGATCCTGAAGTGAAATATCTCCCACAAGACTTCTCTCCATGCCTTGGCTCAGGAGCCTACTAGAACGCAACCTTTTCCACAAGGCAGCATTACAAGAACCCACAGGAAGCAGCTGAAAGAGATCACGCACTGAGCGAGCAGCAAGGTCTGGCCATCTGCTGAACACAGGGCTACTGGCAGCCTTCCCCAATCAGTAGAGGTGCAACACTATCAACACAGTCTGTTAAGGAAGCAGTTGCTCTTAAGAGCCTGTGCTGGTACATCTTTTGGGTATTCTAATCTTGTTCTTGGATCCCTTGCTTAGCCGTTTGCAACAGATGAAATCTGGCCAGGTTTTCTTAACTCCTTCCTTGCTGAATTCTTGGGGCCGTGCATCACTGCTGTCCACCAACTTCCCTACACTCTACGAATCCCTATGCCTGCTGGGTTCATTAGGTGGACTCTGCATTCACAGATCCAGGCCTGGGCCACATAGGCATGTAACTGGGAGTTGCAAGTCAGAGCTTTTTGCAATTGTATGGTAACCTTGGGGGAAATGAGGCTATGTGAGGTGAGAAAAACTCCACCTAAGACAAAAGTGGGATTGGAATAAGAACCCCAGAAAGGAGGTTAAAGTTAATTCATGAGAACTGACAGCAATCCAATCCTTTATCCCAGTAAATCTAATCTCCATCCCAAATTTATTTGAAGCTCCTTTTCTCAGCTTTGTGTCCCAGTTGTTTGTTTCCAGTTTTCAAGTGGAAAAACAGACTTGAGCAAAGCCTTCCCCCCTCAAAAAAATAGTGAGCAGGATCTCAATACTACAACATTTTGTAAATATTGTTTAAGTATTTACAAAAAGATAAATGAAGCCCAGAACTTTAAAACTGCAATTTAAAATTTTTGGCTGTTGACAGCAATTAAAGTGCTATTGGAAGTGCAACTTAAACTAGGTGTTTATTTGGATAGTCAAACAAAGGAAAAGTTAAAGCCAATTCAAGACGCTCTCTTTGAAAGAACAGTTTATTGATACTGAAATTATGTGTTTATTTCCTGGTTGACAAAAACCTTCTTGTGGTCCTTTTAAAAAAATCATAACATTGTCTCACACTCTTGTCCATTCTCCTAAGTGCCCCTGCCAGCTCCTCTCATTCCAGGCTGGGGGTCAAGGCAAGACATCTTAGAGTTTGCTGCCCCAACAAACAAACAAAAAAAAGTCATCCCAGAGGAAGAAAAAGGCTAATGATCTAACCAAAGAGAAAAAGCAGGCATTTGAGGAATTGTTAGGAGCCCCACAAAAAGCACCTTTAAAAGTAAAATAGAATCAGCAACATATATTTTCTACTATAGGAAAAGATGCATCCCAATAGTCACGGAATGGACTGGCATTCAACCAAAACCAGAAGCAGCTTTACCATTTGAATCACTGCAAAGGAAAATAAAGGACAAACAAAGGCCTAAAATAAATTCAGTTCCCTCTAGGAGTTCTGTAGGAAGCCTAAGACGAGGCTTTTCCATGTGGCACCTCAGGTACTAGAAGCCGGCTGCTCAGTATTCCTAAATATCCACTGTCAAAAAGTTAAGGGATGGACCAAAGTGGTGAAAGGGACTTTAACCGCCTGTCCTACAAGAACCTTATCCAGCAACTTTTTTGGCAGGGTTCACCACTGTTGCTAAGTCTAGAGGGCAGAAAGAGAAGTTTAATACAGCAAAGGATTTATTTAATTAAAAAAGTGCTTGCTCATTTAAATCAATACCAAAACTAACAGTAAAAGGAAAAAAGGGAAACTGCGGAGTTATTTTTGACAATCACTGCCACTAACAGAAAAAGAAATAAAGAGGAAAAGGTGTTTTGCTCGCTGAGCTTGCTTTGAGGTGCCCTGGTGGGGTTTACATAGTGCTGTGGTATTAAGAGCTCAAAATGGGATCTGATTCATCAGGCTGGGTCGTCCTGGGCCCAAAACTGCAACCAAACAGAGCTACACATAAGTGTTAATAGCTACAATGGTAGCCACCGGCATGGGTAGCTTTTGTGGGGGTTTGATTCAGACTGACGCTCCTTATTTTGCTGGAGGGATGTAGACTCCCTCCACTCCAATTCAAAGAAATTCTCAACTTCAGGATCCCTTCTGAAGAGAAGAGCCAAAATCTCAGGTCTGTGCAACAGTTAATAATTTCCAACAGGAGTCCAGAGACCTGGGTCAGCCACCGTGTGGCTAATATATGCTGGAAGGAGGCAGCCCTACCCTCTCAGGGCCAGCAGGCATAGTGTTTTGCTCCCTGCAGAGCAGGCAGTACTGTGAAGGAGGGCACATGAAGGATCATTAGCAGCTCTGACACACAGGGATAAGAAGAAGAGGGTGGTTGGAACTTCATGGTCACAACTGAGCGGGGGCATCCTCAAAGGTAATGAGGCTGGATTCCTGACTGGCTGCTTTTCCTGCAGTGGCAGAGTCCCAGTTCTTCTCAGGGAGCAGCGGAATATCAACCTTACTGCTGTCTTCATCCTCATCCTCCATGCTGGGCCATGCTGACTGGTCTTCCACACGCTTTAGCCGCTCATTCAGTGCCTTTAGGGCCAGTTGTCTAAACATGAGAAAACAAGCCAATGAGTTAATGCAGGCTGGGTTTAATGTTCTGTGACATGAGTGATCAAAGAGGTCTCCATTTAAATCAGCGATTAAAAAAGGGGGGGAAGGGAATACAACTCCTCCAAAATACCATATCTTAATTCCTGCCCACCCCCACTGTTTTATCCTTTTAATTACAGTATGTAATCACAGTATGATTCTCAGCTCCATATATCCTTATCCAAGTCTCCTGGTGATGCAGCAGAACAGGGGTGTCGAACTCATTTGTTACAACGGCCAGATATGACATAAATGTCACTTGGTCAGGCTGGGCCATGCCTTGCCAGCCCAGCCCGGGACTGGGGGAAGGGTGGTGGCTGGCTCGCACTCTGGATAAGAGCTCTCAATGGGCTGGATCCAGCCCACGGACCTTATGTTTGACAGTCCTACAGTAGAGGTCCTAAATCGCTGACTGGCTGCTGTGGTAAATTGGCTAAGAGCAAACAAAACTGAAACTAAGCCCTGAAAAGACAGAATTAATGCTGGCTGGGAAGGCAGAGATCTTTAAGCATACTGTGCTCCCCACTTTTGATGGAGTTCAGCTGACCCTTGCTGACTCAGGTAAGAGCCTTGGGGCTATACTGGACCCAACCCTATTAGTGGAGAAGCAAGTTAATGCAGTTGCTAGAAAAGCTTTCTTCCAACTTAGCCTAGCCTGGAAGATGGCCCCTTATCTTGATACAGCAGATCTAGCCAGCTGGATCCATGCCACAGTAACATTGAGACTAGACTACTGCAATGCACGGCAAATTGGTCAACACTCAAAATCAATTCGGAAACTCCAGTTGGTGCAGAACTCCGCGGCTCGGCTATTATCGGGAGCTAGATATGTGCATATTACTCCTATTCCACAGTCACTCCTCTGGCTGCCCATCAGGTAACACACTCAATTTAAGGTAATGGCTGTCACATACCAAGCCCCTCATGGACCCTCATATTTGCAGGTATATAAAAAACAACTCTTCTTCTTCTAAATAAATAAAACAGGCTGTAGTAAGGAGTGGGGAGATAGCAAAATAGCTCTTTTTTGCTTTGTCTATCTGAGGGTCAGAAGGGAGTACTGGGGCAAGCAGTTTCAGCAACAGTATGTAAATTTAAGAGTTTCCCATCCTTGGGAAGTATCACTGTCTGACAGGAAAGAATTATTAAGTAGAGAAAGATATATACTGACTTTCTCTACCACTGAAGGAAGAATCCAACCGGCTTACAATCACCTTCCTTTCCCATCCCCACAACAGACACCCTGTGAGGTAGGTGGGGCTGAGAGAGTGTAACTAGCCCAAGGTCACCCAGCTGGCTTTATGTGTAGGAGTGGGGAAACAAATCCAGTTCACCAGATTAGCTTCCGCTGCTCATGTGGAGGAGTGGGGAATCAAATCCGGTTTTCCAGATCAAAGTCCACCGCTCCAAACCACCTGTATTACTGTATTTATAGTGCACCTTTCTCATTGAGACTTAATGTAGATTAGACAGTGCTAGTCTGATGGATATTATTCCTTGCAGGTAAATGCCAGGAATTAACACTCCTGGGGTGAGAAGGGATTACTGGTGGGAGGGAAAGAGGGGAAACTTCACAACCATCAGCACCTTCTGTTGATGAATCTCTGGATTAAACCCATAAAGCCAATTAAATAATGAAAAGATCAGTAGGGAATAGCATAAGGAACATAAAATAATCCCAGGATAGTGGTGTAGTTTTAAAAAAGATACTGAAAAAAAGGGGGAGAAGTACTTCAAATGCTGTGTAATAGCAATGTATATAGTTCCTTCTACTTTTAATTAATCTAAGCACCCCCAGAGCAGTTCAGCCAACAAATACCTCTCTAAGAAGGCTACATTCTAGGTATGTTGTATATTTCCATCTTTTTATTTAAAAAGTTAAATAACTGCCAAATCTAATGGTTTTGCTCTCTGATCCTCATAAAATAGTTACGAGTCCATACAAAGAAATGTATATAGGAAGATAACAAGAAACACGCTGGAATTATATGGAGAAGAAAGCAATACACCTATGAATATTTTTAATTTGTGCACATGCATTTCACTGTCCTCATCTAGAAGAACCACTGTGATATTTTGGAACAGGGAATATCTGAAGTGCAATTCAAACCCTAGTTCCAAGTCACTGATTCACACCTAAAGTTCACTAATCCACATCCAGGATAATCTATAACCATACCCAGCATTCCTTCAACCACTCTTTACAAACTAAGGACATCATTGCAAGCCTCCACATCCAAATTACTGTTTTAGGGCAGATTCGGCATGCCAACATTATTATTTAAAAATGTTTTATCATAATTATTTATTACTTTTTAATAATACAAAAGAAGATCAAATATGCATAAGAATCAACACTATATTGATTATTCATAAAAATAATCAAGATAATATACATTTCAAGATAATATACATTTCTTATGGCAACTTTAATGTAATAAATCAATAAGTTTAGGAATTATGTTAATTTCCCAGGTTTTAGGTAACAGAGAGAAGGTGGGGTCTAACAAATATATTTAGCTACTAAAACATTTGCAGTCATCAATAAATTCCAAATCATACCATGATGGTGATTATTATTTGTTCCTTACACTGGCTTGAGAATTATACTGAAAGGATCAAAATGAAGTTAAAATTACTAGCAGTAAGGCAAAAAATGCAAGGCTTCTAGTTAATTTTAGAAATATTCTCCCCCTTTTGGCCTAGATTCAGTTATCATAATCAAGGATGGTAATAAGATGGAGAAAGAAAACACAGAAAAGAGCCCTGAATGGTAGAACACACGTGATGAGAAATCCAAATAAGAGGGTAAAGCACAATGAATATCTGAAAGAATCTAGTGATGTAATTCCATAATACTGTAATACAATCCATAAACCTTCCACACATAAGAAAACCACAAATTACAATGAAGTCCTTGGATACCCTGTCTTCACAGCATACAAGCTATTATCCTATCCTGACATGCAATGATAAAAACTTCCGATTTACATTAATGTGTAACAAGTATATATGTTTTGATTTGAAGTTCTACTTCACAGTGAAGGCTGTCTATCCCTTTTCCCTTCCAGCAAGGAAATCAAGTCCTCCTCCCAGGAGTACTTCCTTTCGGATTTGCAGTCCGACCAGCCAGTACACTTGCATCTTCAAAAAGCAAGACGGCATGCATAGTGCACAATGGGAAAATAAGCACAATGACACTCCTCCCAGTTGAGCACTGCTACTCTATTATGTTTGAGAAACCTCCTTTTCACCTATTCCTCCAGGTACTTAGCAAAGAAACTCCAGGAACATCAACTTCTGGCTTTCTAGCAAACCAAATGCCAAAAGACAGGAAATGACATGACTCTCGTGATCTTAGCACACACATTTTGTACATGTGTAAAGTGGGGTCAAGTTGCAGCCGACTTATGACAACTCCAGCAAGGGGCTTTCAAGCCAACTGCAAAGCAGAAGTGGTTTGCCATTGCCTTCTTCTGCTGAGCCTTACTTGGTGGTCTCCCTTCCAAGTACTGACCCTGCTTAGCTTCCGATTTCCCACTCTGCCACATGAAGCCTGCCGGGTAACCTTGGGATAATCACAGTTCTCTTAGAACTCTCTCATCCTCACTTACCTCACAAGGTGCCTGTTGTGTGTGTGTGTGTGTGGGGGGGGGTGATTGTAAGCTATTTTGAGACTCCTTAAGGTAGAGAACAGTGGGGTATAAAAACCAACTTTTCTCCTTCTTCTTCAACACTGCATGGCTATTAATAATTTGACTTACAATACAATCTTATTCAAAGTGAGTCCAGTTTAAGCTCCTTAAAACCAATGGGCTTAGACTGGAGTAAATATGGAGAAGCCTGCACTGTGCATCCTTCAGTTTGCTCCAGGTTGTCTTGAGCAGTGTGCCCACAATAACATGAACTATACAAGAAAGATGACTGTCATGTTTGTCAAGCAGGTAGCTACTTGCTCTAGTTTGTTTTTAACCTGAAAGGTTTGAAGCTCATTTAAACCAAGTCTCCCTCCATCACTTATCCTACAGCCTTGCGGGAAGTGGAATGCACATGCATAGGTGTGGCAATTGCTCCAACTATTGACTAGCTTTAGATGGCTGAAGGCTCTATATAAATTCAACCCATTTAATCCTCAAACAGGACTAACCAGGACTAATGCAAAGAAAGGCTTGTACTTTTTTAAAGCATATTCCAGTAGTCTATGGAAGGCACAATCAGAAATGGACACTCATTGTTAGCTTTTATTTTTAACTTCAAAGTACGGGGTGGGGGGTAAACAAGAATTCAGTTTATGAAACAAATTTTTTAGAAACATTGTTAGCGTGGGTCACTAGGAGGATTACACAAAAAAAATGAACAATTATCTGGTATTTGGTGTTCAAATTGAAACAAGTTTGAAGATCATAAATGGCAAAGATCAAGATAAGTGCCCCAATTTGGCATGTTTTCAAAATGATTCTAATTTGGTTTCTTTAAGCATGACAGAAGATCTGTTGAAGTTAATAGCATGTATTTTCACAAACAGTTCTAAGTGCTTAGCGGCAAACTGAAAAATATGTAGTGTTTGTGTTCTTTAAACAAGCATCTAGATAGGTCTAATGTTTTTGGTATGAATGCTACATGCCAGCAGGTCTCCAATGTGGGTTAGGATCCAAAAAATGAATTGTGACTCTTTCAGTGGTTAGCTCTGAGGTCAAGAAGTGAATCAAGAGAGCTGAGTTTGTCTCTGTGGAATTACAAAATGGCCATGAAATACGACTATTCAATAATGCTATATATTTATAAATACTAAACATAAAAAAGTTTAACTTGTTCAGTTTAAACTGATGGGAACTTCTATGTTTTATATTGAGGAGAAGGAAAGAAGAATGGAATTACTTTGCGAGGGGTTCACAAAATCTACAGTAAAGTTGGATCCCACAGAAAATTCGTTAAGAGGAGGTATTTGGGTTGATACCACCTCCTGCTGCAGAGCTTGGATTGCCACATCATGCTGTTCTTGGTGGTCCCCTGCCCTACAGGGACAGCATTTTGGCCTACAGTAGGAGGGAGGAGTCAAGGAAGTCTGCTCTGCTGATGGAAATCAGCAGAAATTTACTATGGAATCCAAGCCTAAATTTAGAGGCGGGTCCTATTTCAAAAAGTTTCGAGAACCATTATTATACACAAAACATACTCACAATTATGGGTTTCCTCATTGTCGTTAACTAAATAATATGCATTTTCACCCATTACCCACAGTCTCTGAACTTCCACAGCATGCTGATATATTACTTTACACTTGAAAGGGAGACACGAATATACAAGAATTCTGCCCACATGTTTCCTGTCTGTTTGCACTGGCACATGAGAAATAGCCCTCAGAATAAAGCAGTTCTGAAAAATGTTCCAAGGAGGAACACCACAATATGTACTGTTCAATAAATCACAGAATGCAAAGGGTGGTTCTGTCTGACCCCTAAAAACATGCCTATTCTGCTTTGTTGTGTAAATATGTGAACAACATTGAGTGAATGAAGAATACCAAGACAGAGAAAGGGTTCAGAGGGTCCTTGGAAATATGTCCCATGCATGTCAATTAATATCTGTCACCAGTACCCAAGAAAGTTTTTAAAAAACCATAACATACAGAAATAATTGATTGAAGCCATAGATCACCGTTACTTTATTAATGCCTCTAGGCACATATTAAAAAAATAATTGGGAAAGCATAGGATTATATCCATCACAAGGAGGGCATAATTTCCCTGCTCCCCACTCCTCCAAAGCAGTACTTTCTGACCTTGGGAAAGAAAGTTCATTCCCAGAGATACAGGTCCCATGTGAACTAATAGCGTTGTGAGGTAGTGGACTGCAGTGGAAGAAAAAAAGGAGGGGAATAAAACCCAACCTAAAAACAAAAGCTGGGTACCCAAGGTTGGGTGAAAAGAAAATATATATAATTCTATGTATAAATACTGAACGTATAATTTATTAGAAGTGCTATATAAAAGTTAAAATTATTTAAAAGCATTAAAATAGCACAATGGCATTTCCTGAGGTTGATAACTATAACCACATACCAAATGCGTTTCGGCCTATGGGGCCTTCATCAGTGGTTAATTAAAACCCTTTGTAAACCTGCACACATTTACAGAAATACATTAATGAATACAGATACTAATACAAACAGTTCAAACCCAACCAGGCATGTGTATATGTTGTAAATTCTATTCCCAATTACTCATACATCTGGAATAATAGGTTCTTGTTGTAATACTGGCTAGTATAAGTCTCTTAAATACTATGTGTGCTTTACTAGGTTGATACCTGCACACACAGTATTTCAGAGACTTATGCTAACCAGTATTACAACAAGAACCTATTACACCAGATGTTTGAGTAATTGGGAATAGAATTTACAATATATACACATGCCTGGTTGGGTTTGAACTGTTTGTATTAGTATTTGTATTCATTAATGTATTTCTGTAAATGTGTGCAGGTTTACAAAGGGTTTTAATTAACCACTGATGAAGGCCCCATAGGCCGAAACGCGTTTGGTATGTGGTTATAGTTATCAACCTCAGGAAATGCCATTGTGCTATTTTAATGTTTTTAAATAATTTTAACTTTTATATAGCGCTTCTAATAAATTATACTTTCAGTATTTATACATAGACTTATATATATTTTTCACCCAACCTTGGGTACCCAGGTAGTGGACTGTGGTCAGGAAGCAGAAGGGACTTTCATCAGTGGAGCTCAGCTGACAGAAGAGACAGTAATGGCAATTTTGTCTTCTTTCCTCTCCCCACTGCTGATCCTCATGGTTATTAGCCAACATGGATCCTGTGATGCCAGGAATAAACTTTCCTTGTGTTAGAAAGGGCTGCTCGTGGGAGGGGAAAGAGCCAAGATTGTCATTACTTTCAGTCTTCTGTATAATGTTCTTTTGAAGGCAAGTTCTTTTAGAAAACAATTCTTCTATAGAGTAAAATATGACTTATGCTTAGTTCTCTTATGGGATTAGGTGAGTTCTGCTCCTTAGATCATCTCTGAGCACTCATCTCATACAGTTAGTTCTGAATTTTGGGAAATTTACCTTCTCCGTTCAGCGTCCTGCGGATCTGTTCCAGGCAAGCTGATAGTAATGGATGAAGGGGCACCAACGTCATAACGTTTCACTGTTTTTCGACAGACTTTCACTTTCACCAAGATGCTGTGCACAAGGTTAGCCACCAAGCCAACGACAGGTTGCAGGATCTCGGGGAAGAATGTGGCAAATGCAAAGTGGTCTGACATGTCACCTCGTCCTCTGCTGTGCCTCTGGTAAAAACGGAGATATATCCAACTGGAAAGCACTCCAAAACCATAAGAAGCCAAGACGTTGCTTTTAATGAGGGTGGTCAGCCTCAGAACTGCCAGAATCAGGAGCAAGAGCATGGGGACAACCTTCATTCGCACCTGAGGTACCTTCAAGACAGTACTGTCACCCATGGTCTGCTTCAGGGCCACCAAGACACCACCAAGGAAGCCCAGCATGCCATAGATTCGAACAGTAAATAGGTAGGAGAGATTGAAGGATGCCACATAGGTGAGAAGATAAGCAAAGGCCCCCAGGAGCCCAACCGACACATTCACCACAGCAAAGAAGATCAAAAGCTCCAGGGCTCCCCACAGCGGCTCAAGCAACCTTCCTGCTATCACCACTGTCGCCAGACTCACGCCTACATCCCAGATATGTTTTTCCACCACACTGTGGGTTGCCAACGTCCATATCCAGAAGTTGGGGGGGAAGAGATACCCAGGCGTCACCCCGAGTCCAAAAGCTGTGTCCGCAGCAAAGGAGAGAAGGTAGAGCAAAATCACAACGGCACATATAGACTTCACTACTACACTGGTGCTGGCCAGTACAGCCAGGAAATGTTGCCGGGCTACTGGAAGGTATCTGCTCATGTTTACCCCCACACACCCTGCCCCGCAAAACAGGGTCCTTGATCCAAGAGACTGGGCTCAGGGGCAGATGGGGAAGAGGATCCGGTCGCCAGGAACCCCTCCGCCTCTTCTCAGTGCGGGATCACCCCCGACCCTATCATCTGCTTCCGCATAGCGCCCGAACAGAGACGGCCGCGGCTCGACCCCGGTGCTGAGGCCGCCGCCCCTTCAGCCGGCCTGCCTGCCTGCCGGCCTGCCTCCAAGCGGGGAGCCCCGGCGGGCCCTGAGCCCCGGGCCCCTCGGGCTCCAGCACCGCCGCTTCGACCCTCTCGCCCTCCGGTGACGCAGCGCCGGCACCACAAGCGGTTTCCAGGAGACCGGGGCGAAGCGAGAGTCTCAGAGGCCGCGAGGCGCCGAGGCCGGGCGCCGTCCAGCTCCCAGCCGCTCCATTCAGCGGCACGGCGGGGGCGGAAGGCCTTCAGGGGCAGCCTCCTCCACGGGCCTGGCTCCCCGCCGGAAGCTCGGCCTTCTGCTTCCTCTTTCCTGCTCCGGGCCACTCGGACAAGGCCGCCGCCCTTCCCTCCGCCAACAGGCAGGAGCCGCCGCTGCTGCTGCTTCCAACAGGCCAGGTCTGCATGGCCTCCGCCGGAGCAGACAAACAGCGGGACTGCGCCTGCGTCGAGGCGCTCCCAGGCGCATGCTGGGAAATGCAGTCTCGCGCCTCCCTCACAGCGAGGCGCCGAATAGGGAGATGACTACCAATCCCAGCCTGCACAGGGGCTGGGGCGTCGGAGCAGAAGCAGTGGCTGCGAAGCGCTGAGGAGGTTGTCCCAGCGTTAGGAGGGGCTGGGCAGGGCAAAGAGAGCAGTGCAAGAAGAGAATTCACAGGGGGTCGCCGTGTTAGTCTGTCTGCAGTAGTAGAAAAGAGCAAGAGTAGTAGTAGAAAAGAGTAGTAGAAAAGTAGTAGAAAAGAGCAAGAGTCCAGTAGCACCTTAAAGACTAACAAAAATATTTTTGTTTGTGGCCACAGGCTCACGAAAGCTCCTACCCTGCCAGAAAATATTTTTGTTAGTCTTCAAGGTGCTACTGGACTCTTGCCCTTTTCTACTAATGCAAGAAGAGGAGTGTCATCTTTCGAAAGCACCTCTCGTTTTAGTAGCTGAAGGAAGGGAAGCTCGCCTTTGTCCGATGGGAAGCTCCCTGCATGTATCACTACGTAGCGTAGATTGGCCAAGAATTGAAGGTCGAGACTGCCTGCCAGGTTACCGTATTTTGAAAGAGGGAGCGGGGGAGATACGAGGCCTAAACTGATTTTAGTGGGTCTCCGTTCCCAAGACAGTCATGCTAGGAAGAGACAGTCATGCTAGGAAAAGTGGAGGGTAGCAGGAAAAGAGGAAGACCCAACAAGAGGTGGATGGACTCAATAAAGGAAGCCACAGCCTTCGATTCGCAGGATCTGAGCAGGGCTGTCAAAGATAGGACATTTTGGGGGACTTTCATTCATAGGGTCGCCATGAGTCGGAAGCGACTTGACGGCACTTAACACACACACATTTCCCAAGACGTCAGTACTTGGATAGGAGACCACCAAGGAAGGCTGGGGTTGCTACGCGGAGAAAGGCAATGGCAAACCACCTCTGCTCTTCTCCTGCCTGAAACGCCCAGTGGAAGGAGTCACCCAGAGTCTGTTGCGGCTTGATGGCACGTGCTTCTTAGTCCCCAAGGAAGCAAGCAAAACATGAAAGCGTTAATGGCGGGGGGGGGGGAATTTCTGAGAAGAGACAAAAGCTGTGTTGGACACAACAGAAAGGATGCTACAGTGGTCCTAAATTAATTATTATTACCATATTTACAGTGGGATAGATGTGTTAGTCAGCCCTGACCTGGATGGCCCAGGCTAGCCTGATCTCGTCAGATCTCAGAAGCTAAGCAGGGTCAGCCCTGGTCAGTATTTGGATGGGAGACCACCAAGGAATAACAGGGTTGCTGTGCAGAGGAAGGCACTGGCAAACCACCTCTGATAGTCTCTTGCCATGAAAACCCCAAAAAAGGGGTCGCCATAAGTCAGCTGCGACTTGATGGCACTTCACACACACACAGATGTGTTAGTCAGTTGCAGCAAAAACAAGGTCCCTTACGGTCCCTTAAACACTGGTATGTTTTTTGTGTGGATTAGAGCTCACTTGCTCATTGCAAGATTTGTCTAATATCTTGGTTGTATCCTGCCGTTCCAGTGTGTGGCATAGGACAGCTCTATCTTTAAAATGCCTGCTATTTAGCTACAATCCTGTTGTTTATACACTACTTTTCTCACCAATGGGGATCCACAGCAGCTTACAACTTCATTCTTTCCTCCATTTTGTCCTCACAGCAACAATCTTATGAAGGAGGTTAAGCTGAGAAAGAGTGATTGGCCAAAGGTCATCCAGTGAACTTCCATGGTAGAGTGCAAACTTCTGCCCTAAACGTGTTTCGTAAAGGTTCTGTGTACACAGATCTACCTGCCTTCTGTTTCAGTTGTTCCAGATTAGTAATTATCCCCCTGGTGGATGTTGTGATTATTGAAAAGTTAGTGTCAGCAATACCGAATTGGAATCCAGAGTGGCATGTTTCTCAAATACACTTGCATCATTGTAATGGAAATGAACGATTACATGTTGTACACTTGAAAAGGCGGCTTGTGAAAGGAGGGGGAAAGTTCAGTTTCTGGAACATTCTAGGAGAATACAAAAGCATATGCACAGTAATGCTTGCTGCATCTTATTTTCTCACGGATGGTAATTATTTCAGTAAAGGTGATTTTTGACTTGGTAACAGGTGATATAATCACAAATCAGATTTGTGTCCACTGATTAGAAATCCATTCCTCAAGGTCTGGATTAATTTAGCATGCTTCGAAACTGAGATCCTTTCATATCTCTATCGGGAGATCTCATCTTCTCACAAAACAGAAGAAAAGTAACTGTTACTCACTATGGTCAAACTGAAAATAGTGGTAGGTAATTATTTCAACATTCTTATGTGCATATATCTAACTCTGACACCTGCCGCAGAAAATGTGTCCTTGGAACTGACTGTGTATTCTGATGTAACAATAATATTTAGCATACTTTTTTTTAAGTGTAAAGCAAGCCACATATTTACACATCAGGAATTTTGTGCATGGGGAAAGAGGGAGGTAGCTAGGGAGCATAGGGCACTAGGATAATGTTGTTCACAGATTCTCTGTACTCATATTCCATTCAGCAGAATTCTTCCCTTGTTCACCAGCAGCATCTTCAGCAGTTAACCACCAAAGAAATGAATAATGCCCAGTGCCATCTATAAACAGCTCTCCAGTGGAGATCCTTCTGATTCAGCATCCAGTCTCCTCATGTCACCACAGAAATACTACTCTAAAGTGATGTGTCATATACAAGACACTGGGGGAGATTCTTATCCTCTTATAGGTGAAGTCAGTTACTGGAAATATGGGCCTAAACAGTTACGAACAAGTCAAGCATATGGCTGCTTGTTAGTTGAAATCTTAAGCATGGATCCTAATTTATTTAATGCTTTCCTCTCAACTTCAGTTACTAATGTTGACTCTACCCAACAAAGCATTTTCTACCCAATGAGCACTGTGTATGGAGGCACTTTCACTGAACATTAAACACCTAGTATGAAAATAGTTGAAAAGACATTTTCTTTGTCCTTGTTCTGCTGACTGTCCACCTTGAGCCAACAAAAATATTGAAGACTACCTTTTTTCAGCTTAAAATATCTTTGGAGATGTGTCCCTTTCTGCACAACACTAATTTCTCCAGTAAAACTACCATTAGTCTTTACAGCAATAATCTGCCATTTGGTGAAGGTTAGTTTTTACACTTTAGAGAGCGTGCACTACCCCTGGGGCACATACCTAGCCAGATTTCGTTTCATAATGTACGAGAGAAGCAGCAGCACAAGTATCCCCGTGCTTTCCCATACAGATGAGTTTTGGTGCTGTTAACAGAACATGCACTTGCTGGAATAGCATGAGAATGCTAAAGTGTAATTGAGATTGTGGAAAGGATGCAATGGGGCAGAATTCGGAGCTATGAATGTACCACATCAATGGTACATTCTCATGCTTACATACATCTCAGTACTGCAAGGGTTTGCTTTGGACTTTTTAACTAGGCTTGTCTTTCTGACAGCCAAGTCTTTTTCTGTCTCATTTTATTCCCATTCTAATAATTTCTCTCAGAGGATTCTTGATGTATTCTTACTGCCTAAATGGAAATGACCTAGTAGAATTTCCCTTGGACTTTGCAGTCTGGCTTTGAGATTAATTGATGAGGTTGCAGTATTGTGGATTGAGAGTCCTCAGATACTTCAGATAGCTGAGAGAAAATTGTGAACTGTGACTGGCCCAAGGTCACCCAGCAGGCTTCATGTGGAGGAGTGGGCTGGTTCTCCATATTAGAGTTTGCTGCTCTTAACCACTACAGCATGCTGGTTTAATTCTCTCAGGGCTTACAAAATGGGGCCTGTGAGGGAACAGACATTCCCCCAGTCCAGATATTTTCAAAGCTCTTGGGGGCTTCTTGAAGAGGCTGGTTTCCCTTTAACTGACACTCAGCTGCTCTCAGGGTTCTACCCCTTCTGAAATATTTTCAATCCTTATCAGGGCTTTTTAAAAAGGTTCCTTTTTTTCTCTTGAGTAATTCACAAAGTCATATTTTTCTGCATACCCGGGGAGTTCCTTGAGTCTAGAGAATTTTACCTTATCTGTGGTAGCTCTTTTGTGTTGCTTTCATCCAGGAGTTGCCTTAGTGATTCTGAGGCCCCAAATAAAACTCAAGGATGGCACCCCAGAATCACTGCTGGGGGGTGCCCCCACCATCCCAGATGAGGGAGGGAAGAAGGCAGCGTGAAAAGGTCAGCCCCCTAGCCTGCCTGTCCATCAAATCATGAGCTGGGCACTTTCCTTGGGGAAGGGCCATGGCTCAGTGGTAGAGTATCTGCTTGGCACATAAACAGTCCCAGGTCCAAATCCTGGCATCTCCTGTTAGAAGAACGAGGTAGTAGGTGGAGTGATATCTGCCTGAGATCCTGAACAGCCACTGCCAGTTTTGAATAGACAATACTAATCTGGTGGACCGATGGTCTGATTCAATATAAGGGAGCTTCAAGTGTTCCATATATTCAACATGTCTTGGGAAACGGCAGGCTGGCGGCAGGCCCTACCTGCCTTCTGCAGCAGGGGTTTGGCTGGCTGGCTGCCTTCTCTCCATGGGGCTTGGGCTGTCAGCTTGCAGCTGCCCACCACCACCGTTCCATAGCTTATCGCCTTACACCCATTTCCTGAGTCTCAGAGGGCATGGTGGATTGGTGGCTGCCACCTGACTCAGCCACCACTACCATGACTCCATGGCAGTGGGGACTTCAGGGCAGTGGCACCAGGATGCCATGTATCCCCTGCCCCAGTGCGGGGCCCTGAGCAGCTGCCCTGGATATCCTGTGCCTAAGACCACCCCTGCTTCCAAATGCTGTTGTCCTTGTCCCCCAGGAACACCATTTTGGGCTGCAGTGGAAAGCTGCATTCTACGGATGGCGGGATTTCTGTCCACGGAGATTCTCTGGTGGATCAAAGCTAGCAATCTTCTATCTACATAAACTGATGAGAATCTTGCCACCGGTTTGAGCAGGAGGTGGATTGGCTCATTGCACAAGTACTAAGGGGGTACTGCTCAGCTGATCCAAGTGAGAGAATCAAATGTCAGAAATTCCAATTTCCATTTATTCTTGTACTCAAGTGCAGCAGCCTTGTTTAATATGTGGGAACAAAGGTGGCCCAACAAAACGGCTGAGTCATTTCCCTCTGCCAGTTTTTAACAAGGGAAAACATGATAATGATTTACAAGCTTAGGTAAACTTGGGGATAGTTGCTGCTCTCCTCCTCCCTTTCAGGACATCAGAGTGCTACAAATAATGGCATAGAAGTGTGTAGAGAAAGAGGCTGCTAAACATTTATGAGAGCTGATAAGCTTAAACATCATCACTGCCTGTGAAGTAACCTTTCTTTTGGGAGAGGTCATTATAACTAATCTCCAAAGCAACTCATTTTCCAAAATCATTAAATTCTATGAATTCTTTGTTGTTGTTGTTTAAAGGGGGCAGAGTGTTAAGCTGCAGTACTGCAGTCAAAAGCTCTGCTCACGACCTGAGTTCGATCCCGACGGAAGTCGGTTTCAGGTAGCCGGCTCAAGGTTGATTCAGCCTTCCATCCTTCCGAGGTCGGTAAATTGAGTACCCAGCTTGCTGGGGGTAAGGGGAAGATGACTGGGGAAGGCACTGGCAAACCACCCCACAAACAAAGTCTGCCTTGGAAACGTCGGGATGTGACGTCACCCCATGGGTCAGGAATGACCCGGTGCTTGCACAGGGGACCTTTACCTTTTTATTATGTTGTCTAGTCTCTGTGTAAAATACCAAATGCCAGTATACTTGGAGGAATGTCTGCTGATAAACAAAGAATATGTATCAGTCCTCCTCTAGCACATGCAGCAATATCAACTAAAAAAATAGCATCTTCCTGTGGGTATGATGAATATTGAAAAATGTAACCAAGTTGTTTTAAAGTTCTACACAACTATTTCAGTATCTTAAATCCTAAACCATTTAGTGGGCAATGGGCAACGTCTGGACCTCAGTCTGATATTTTGTGGACCTGTGGCCATCATTGCACAGGCTATAAATCCAATACAACAAAATAAGGAGTCCACCTGCAGTTTCAAAATGAGCCACTACCGCCTGTGATGTAACCTCTCGGAGGGAGGGGGATTAATCAGTTTATTTAACCAACACATAAAGCAGTTGACTCCAGATCAAATACCAACGTGCTACAAATTAGTGGCCTGAAATCCAGCTTCTCAGCCTTACCATCCAGTTCTGACAGCAGGTTAGAACAGAGCCCAGGAGTACTTACAGACCAAAGTGGGCTTGGAGATTCCACTAATTCTATTTCCCCCACCCCCATTGAACAGGCTTTTAAATTGTAAATATCAGAACCTTACACTTGAGCGGTACCTGTCATCCGCACATTCTTCTGACCTCTTTGCAAACCAGTAAAAGAGTCACCACATTTGAAGTGAAAATATGAACATTATTTAATAACGGATCCTCTGTAATAAACAATTTGAAAATATTTTACAAGGAATCACACGCACAATATTTTACAAAGATTTTAGTCTTTTTAAATTTTCCAACTCTTCTGTACAAAAAAAAATTTAAAAACCCATTTTGAATCATTAGAAAGAAAACCTTTTAGATGAAGACTGATAGGAATTTGATCGATCCCAGCAGCTGTAGGAACAACTACTTGATGCTTTGCTTTTTTTCTTTTCTTTTTTAACTTAAAATATAATATATATATATATTTATAGTTATGTATATTTCTTTTTTTTTTCTCAAATGAGCAGCACCCGACTAGACTACAGATTTACATACACTCCTGGTAACACAGAGCCAGCCATCTGGTCAAAGCACGGTTCCCATAGACATAACCAAACACACACTGAAGAAGCTACAAGCAAAATGACCTTTAATTAACCTTGTCATTAATTTATGAATCTCCTCCCTGCCCTTTTGGCTCTGGAGTCAAACTTCCAAGACTGGTTAAGGCCGTGGGCCTCCCCCTCCCTTTCCCACCCCCTATCCTACTACAAATTGTTTTGCTCAGATGGATCTTAGCTAACAAGTCCACTGGTTTGAATCTATCGGTCGCTACTGTGAACCATGTGAGAAAACAAACAGAACATAGGAAAGGCTGAGCTAAGCCGTCTGCTCAGAGAAGGAGACTCCCTAGCTGGGACTGACTAGCTCAAAGATTTGATTGGGTTCCAGGTTGTTACTTCTAGAGCTTCTTTTGGTTCATACATTTTAGCCTGACCCTCTCTCCACCTGTGTTTCCTATTCATTAGGATTCAAGAAATCAGCTAGATGTCTCTGTTCACAACGACAAACATGACCTCTCGGTTAACCCAACGTCATACTTTGTCATAAGAATAGTTAATTTTTAAAGTGTGACAAAGGTCCCCCCCTCTTGTAACACACCAACATGGATATCCCACTACAATTTTGAGAAACCATTTCTCCATTTGAAGGGTTTGGAAAACTATTTCCACCTGCCATTTTCTACGTTTAGTGAGACTACCTGTTTCCCTAAGCTGGAGATAAAAGGCAAGCCATTTGGTCATTCTCTGGACTTCCCTCTATTCCCCTAATACCCCCCCCCTTCTTCCCTCTTCAGTTTCTCTCTATTAACCTTCTGTGGACAAAGCTGAAGAGCAAACGGAAGGCGTAGTAGTTTGTTTCATTATATAAAGGGGGTCCAGGGTGGCTCATAGACAATATAAAGGTGACTCTAAAGGTGGAGGGTAGCAGTTGGAGCTGCTGACTACTGGAACTCTAGGAAATCCGACAGATAACGCAATCTGTACTGGGGGTGGGATTTCCAGCCTTCATCTACAGTTCTGAGAAGCTATTTGGAAAGAGCTGGATGTTTGGTAGATCAGCCACATACACATGTATAAATATATTTGAAGATCTCATTCTTAAAAAGCAACAAATCACCGGGCAGGGAAATAACCAAGGTAGTTCTCTCTACATTCTGACCTGCATGTTTTGTAATGCCATCATCCAATGCACATAGCAGATCTTTAAAAAAGAAAAGAAAAAGAATTATCCACAATGCATTGCAACCAGGGACAGGGTTTTCTCAGCCTGTTTCATTGTCACGAAGGTTCATCATCCGCATACTTGCCTGTTATGGCTCTGAAGCCTGGAGAAATAAGGTCTTTATCTCATCCTTGTAACACATTGAAATGTGAAGGGGTACTGTTGACCTGGGGATGGGGGTGAGTTAACTGTTAAAGGGAGGTCTTCCTTTTGCCTTAGCACTGACCAGTAACATCTAACCAACACTTAAATAGTTTCCACACATGAAAGGAACAGAAGCATCTCTGTTGCCTCTGGTACTCCCTGCCAGGCCACTGAGAGGATGATTCCACTCTGATGCCCAGGACAGTGCTGAAAGTGGGAACTGTGCCACGTTGCAACCTGTGCTCTGCCTGAGTTGGGGCCGTGTGGAGATCTTCTATTGTCAGAGCTTTATTCAGCAGTCTTCATTCTTCTCTGAAAGGGAGGCCACAGGCAGAAGCCAGGAAAATATAAAGCCGCTGTTAGGGTAGATATGCAAACAGTACTACAGAAACAAGAAGCTTTTACCAGAGAATCTGTTTTCCTAGTTGCCACAAGGTGGTCTGGAGTTTAATGCACTACAACTGCATATCATCAAATGCCACGATCATTAGCATTAGAAATCTCTAAACTACAAGGTGTAGCAGAGATCCAAACATCATATGTAGCGATTTATAGAACCACTGCGAGTCACAGGGAGACCACAAGATACAAATTAGGCAATGTTGAGAAACTGCTGGTTCATCACAGCTACAATGGGTCTTGAGTGACATTCCCATCAGCAACTCCCATCGTCTTCGCCTCTGTCCCACAGCTCTGCTCTCCAATCATAACCCTTAATGTGGAAAATAGACAGCTAGTGCCGTAGAGTAC
The DNA here is from genome assembly GCF_029931775.1 of Euleptes europaea. Lineage (NCBI taxonomy): Eukaryota > Metazoa > Chordata > Lepidosauria > Squamata > Sphaerodactylidae > Euleptes > Euleptes europaea. The sequence continues at coordinate 74,954,680 of NC_079312.1, read as the reverse complement.
ACAGAGACACTGCGGAAGGACTCCCACTGCAGCTGTAGAATCCGTTCTCCTGGATGAAGCTTGGGGAAACCAGTTCTGCGTGGTTGCAGCAAACCATGAAGCCTAGCAGCGCACTGTGTGGCAGTACACACCTCTCACTCCCCCCCAAAGTAGGTTTTCAGCATTAAAAAATGTCTTTCTTAAAAAGGAACAAATGAAAAAAATATAGGGCTTTAAACATTAATCCTCCTGAAGTGGTTGGGGTTGGGGTGTAGGGCGAGGCAAACCTGAGGACAGAAAAGAATGCTCAAATTGTTAGCACTTCCAACTGTCCTTTTCATAGCTAAGGCAAGGGGAACTAAGCTCAACCCAGGGAGGAACAACATATTGATTCCTTAAGGGACATCTGTGTAGATCAAACATGAATAATTTTTTTCTTATTACCCATTTCAAGCTAATCGGAGGCTAGCTCTGGGGGCAAGACTAGCCTTCATAGCATTGCTACAGATTTCGCATAGAAGGTGGGGTGCACCTCACACATTTGTGATCAGGCTTTGTTAGGTATATAGTTTGAAAACAACATCTCTAAGGGCATCACACCAACCAACAACACTTCACTGTGATCCCACTGGACATTAAGCCAGGTCTTGAGTAAGTTTGTGATAGCAACCAACCAGCTACCTGCACTGCCACTGTGGCAAAGTATTCAGAAATATGGAAAGGCCTTTAACAACATTAGATCTCCCCACTCTGATGATAAGCACTGCAGGTCACGTATACTGACTCCAGATATTCTGTGCTCCATCCCCGAATATCTGTTGCTAAGGAGGGACCCCTTATGGAAGTACCCTGGCTCCAGAGCACTAGCCAATCAGAGTCACAGACAAAGTGACACAAGGGAGACTATAGTTTCAGTCAGACTAAAGTGGAATGGACCTGGGGGTTTCAGCCAAACACACTACAAACAGTTCCCCACATCACAAAACAGTCACACAGTTTGGCACAATTGGGCAGTCTCTGCTGCTCAGAAGAGACCAGCGAGATACTGGGAGTGCATCCACAACCCGTAAAATTATTACTGGGACTGTATACCCAAGGAATAATGATACGCTCTCTACTGTACATCAGGTAGAGCTGTTTATAACTTCCCAGTTTACTTCTCTGTAATTCTGTACAAGGCCAATGAAGCAAAACTATTACTGTTAGCACCAGTGGAAAAAAAGAAACAGTGAGAGACTTGGAAGGACATGACTTTTCAGACACTTTACTCTTCTTTTGGACAATAGGATATCCAGAGGGAGGGGGGGGGACACATGAGATAGGATCATGGTAAAGCTGATTTTTGAGAGAGAATTTAATCACTCTCCTACTTTCAAGAACTAGAATCAGTGGAAATAAAGCAAACACACTGCAGTTCATGTGCCAAAGGTCTACTTCCAGATCTCTCAGATACATATTTCTACAATAGACAGTTTCCTCTTGCACTTATTTACATCGTATTACCATGTTTGTTTTAGCAGTCTGACCCTGATTTTACCCTCCGCCACTCAGATCATACCAGCCTGCAGAAAGATTCCTTCAGAGAAGTTCAAGGACGTTCTTTAAGCATTCAGTTGCAGGGTATATATCCTAAGGCAATCACAGCCCATAAAAGCTTTTAAAGACAAACCACATCTATGTGGGTCTTTGGCCATCTGTCTTGAAGCAAAATATAGTTGTGGGAACACCACAGGTAGAATATTTTACATCACACGTGAGTTGAGGTGACAGCATAAGGTTTTGGAGAACCAACTCTCCTACATTTCTGGTTTAGCGCTAGAGCAGCAAACCAGGAACACAGAAAGTTTCTGTTCAAATATATCATGAAATTGTCAATAAAACTAGTCTGTATTTTCACTTGCAGATTCAAGTAACAGTACCATTGTTTGCTTTCTAGGTTTCCTTATAAGGAAGAAAATGAAGCTTTTAACACTTTCATTACTCATAATAGTTAGAATGTAAAGGTTTACATTCACTAGGTGGGAAAAAAAGCTTGTGACTGGGGAACTATGACATGTGAAGTTGAAATAGGGCGCAGTGCTGCCCCACAGCGTTTCATAATGCTGTTGTAAATCTCATCACAGTTACTGTCGTAGCAATTAACTTTTTCCTACTAGTGAAGTCTGCCACATATTGCGCTATATAATGCTGCAGTTGTTCATGTTTCTCAGACTGTAACTCTTGCACCAAAGTAGAAACAAGACAAGCTCTTCTCTACTTCACTGGCTACTCTAAGTGCAGAGGTGATGTAATCACAAGGTACGTTTATTATGGAATATGCACAAGTAAAGAGATCTGAACCATAGTAATTCCACCAGTGCAAGCCCTAAAAAAAGGTAGCTTTTGAACAGAATATTTGGTGAATTATAGATTTACTCCTGTTTGAGAACCTGCAACAGATTGTGTCACCGACAATCCCAGACATGGATTGTGTACCTGCAAAGCCACTCTGAAGGGTTCTGTCTGTTTGAGATGGGTGGCCAGATGTCACAATAACTTCCACTATATCACAGAGCCCTCTTTTAAAGTACATGGAAAATAATTGGTACTCTGCAGGAGACCTGCTTTTAGGGGCTTGGTTGTGCTCTTATTCACCCCTGTATTTCAGGTACTGGATAGCTGGAGGGTGCTGTAAAGGTACAGTAAAAAATCAACACAAAGTCAGGAAGAAAACCTTTGGCTACCACCTTCTTGGCTTGGCATATATTGCTTCAGCCAGAGGTGGGGGAAAGTATCTGTTAAAAGGGTCAGTGTGGACTTGGAATAAAGTCACCTTCAGCTTGTCCAGTCTCACCTTTGGTCCTCCTCAAGGGCAGGATACAGCAGAAATCACAAAGGGGAGGGTTTGTAGTGCTTTAGGGAGAAGGAGAAATAATTGTGTTTTCTTGATTCATTAACACATTTCCAGGCAAGGAAATGATTTGAGACAGGGAATGTTGGATGTGGGCTACATCTATTATGGTACCGTGGTATTCATTTTGCTGATGATAGAGCCACTGTTCCCTCCAACCATTGCAAGGGTTACTAGAATGGTGAGCATAAGAATCTTGACACACAGCCTTCTCCCCTGCTCAGTCTGCAAGTCCTCTTAGTATGGAGTTACTGGTTTCAATAAATAATACTGACCATAAAATTCAAGTCAAATCCTTTTTTTTTCTTTGTGTCCTTGTTGCTGACAACAAATACTATAATTTGTCAGGCTAAAATGCTTGGAAATTAGATGTAGAAAGATCTAGTTTAAAATCTTCAGGCTAAAAATAAAATCATAATAAATTTAAAAATTGATCTGAGATGGATCTAACTAATGAGAGATTTAGCAACGATGGCCTTGGAAAGCACAGCGCGAACTGGGTGGAATGGAGATGCTGCGGTGACATCCTAGGATTTGTTTGAGTTTAACAAGCCATTGGAATTGGCTGAAAAGTTAACTAAACTATAGAATCAATTTGGCAATAATATACCACTTTTTCTGCTCTATTGATTTTTGTTGTTGCTGTTTGCATGATCGGGATGGGAAGGTTTCAAACACAATAGTAATTTGTCAGCATTGTTGATTAAATACTTTAAAGACAAAATTATGAGACACCTCCTGATGAAACTGACAGAAGTCTCCCAGAACTCCACAGATTCAATGGGGAAAAAATATGAGGCCACTGTTCTTCTTGTTTGGCCAACAGCTCAATGGAAAGAGGAGCAATGAATCAAAGCTCAAGGATGTTCACTGTGTGGAGGAGATCATGGTTGTGGCTCGTGCTTCCCCAAGTCTTGCTCAGAGCTCTGTGTTTACACAACCTGCTGTGCAGAGACACTGGACGGGCAAGGAGAGGATGGGAGAAAACGAGAAACAAACAATGAAAATAGCTTCTGAACTTCTGAATGAAGAAAGAACGTCCTCATGAGTGAGTGCCAAGGTGTAACCAGAGTTGATGGAACTAGGCAGCTGCCCTCCTCTGGCAAGTCTGGAGGGGATGGAGATGGTGCAGAAAACAAATATGGATGGGCTGGACTAAATGGATGTTTCAAAGGCAAGATGCCAAGGGCAGTGGATTGCAACAGGCAGTCAAATAGAGGAGGAGCAACTGCAGAGATATCAAGATTCTCCAGGAAGGTCTAAATGATGCTCCTCTGCCACAGTCTGAGGTATCTTCCTGTGGAAACAAGAAGTGAGAGAAAGTCAGATCTGTTCATCCATATGTGTGGTCAGGAACATCCCAGTTGCTTTCACACTGGGACTCAGTACACGTTTCAAGATGTTTTTCCTTGAAAAAACATTGAACCATGATCTTCTGGTCTAGTGACCATTCTGCAAACAGTCCCTGGCCCTACTGCTTTTCTCTATCTCACTAGCATATGATCGGCATGGGTAACATCCCATGGTAAATCTCCATTGATGGAAAGGATTGCTGGCAACAAGACAGGATTTCCTCCCCTCTCATTCTGAAGCCTAAAATGATCCCTGAAATGCTGCTGCTGGGGGGCAACCCCCCACCTCAGAATAGCATAGGGTCTGCTGCGGGAATGGGGAATCTGAAAAAATCACCCTCCTTCTGTTAATGGAAATTTTCTATGGGATCCAAGCCAGTATCCTTGAATCTTTACTGTAATTAAATTCACCTCATAGTTACCCCAGACATGGAAAAGGATAGTGGTCTGTTTTAAAGGCAAGGCAAGGAAGCCCAATGAGATTAAATGTGTAATTACAACAGTTTCTCTCAGGAACAGGGGGTACATTTTGTTCCAGTATTGGACAGATTTGTTAAACAGGTACTGTCCCCTCCTCTCAGTGTTTCTTGAGATGCTTGGACAGATATAGTAGGAACATTACCACCTTGCAAGACTGATGCTTGGGTTGGCAGGCTACGGCATTTACTCATAAATCCCATAGTACTATCCCAGTGGAGTACACCCACAATATATCCTTGTACTTCTTGCATCCATAGGCCTGTCTTCCCCTACTCACCGTTGCATTGTAGTCAAAACAGATGTGGGGACCTTTTCGATATCGAGGCTTTTCTACCAGCTCACATTGATTGGGTTCTCGTGATGGAGCTTTTCATTGTCAAGGAAATACCACACACATCTGTAACATACTTTTGGGGATATGGTAGAGGAATAGGGTAAAAAAAATGGCGTGCATGAACATGGAAACCAGCCATTATTTAGAAAGGCGATATTCTAAGGAAGGATTAGTGTACTCTCCATGATTCTAAGGGCATAACTACCCATAATTTCATTAAAAAAATGACCCCCCAATGTGAGTTTGCCAAAATAATCTGAATGCAGGGGGAGGGGTACCTGCAGGGGAGAGTCAGAAGACAGGAGGGAAAAAATTTATAACAACCCTTCCCATGTCCTCTGATTCTCCCCCTGAAATTGCCACAATGATCATTCTTCCCACCCCACCTCCCAGCTTGAGAGTCTGGCTAGAAGAAAAGCCTTTAAAACATTGGGGCACAATTGGTGGTGGCAAGGATGATTTTAAAACAGCCTTTGAGCTTTCTCCCACAGCCTTCTGAGACCCTGATCATCCGGCTGGGGTGCCCCAACAGGGCTGTACTTATTGTAGTCAGCAGTTGATATATGTACAGTATTAGTATAAAGAAAAATAGTACTATCCCTTTAAACTAGTGCATGCTGGAAGTTGTAGTTTAGCAACCTCTTAAGTCAGATGTTTCTGTATTAGCTCACTCATTGCTCAATGTAATTCCCTCTTCTGGGTGCAAGAGCGCACCCGCCAAAAGTTTGTTCATTGTTAGAAGAAATCACGGATATGGGAGATGTTCATATCCAATTTCTTTTCAAGGACATAACGACTCTTATCACAAGGAATGTTCTCATTACCCATCCTCAGCAAGGTCATAAGTCTGACTGAATTATTTTGGATGCATGTGAGGTTGAATAAAGAATGATTTGAGACTTATGAGAGTTCAGTTGATCACTTACTTGTGAGGAGGGGAAACCTGCAGCCTCTGACCAGGAATAGTGGCTGTAATCTGACTTTCAAAGTAATCACATGAAATTGTTCTGGGGCAGTGTTTTACAGAAATACACCAGCAGATGATCATCAGTCATAATGTACCCCATAGCAAACATTCTGTTGAAGCTGATTCTGTATTATGCCGCAAAGGATACCCTTTACTTCTGCTTGGAGAAGTTTGGTGGATTCACACTGACTGCATATTGGCTTTTCTGCTACAACAAACAGAAGGTTGGTGTTGGCAAGCCTTTGTGCATGGAATAGCCTGGAGAAGAAAAACAAAATAGTCAGGCCTTTTGTGACAATTGCCGCTACCCTTCCAGTTATACCACTATTGTACTGTTTAAAGCTCACCCTGTGTAGGTTACAGTTTCCTTTATGGCACGAGAGGGATGCTTCTCATGCTACTTTTGATACTTCAGTACAGATGCCCACATCCAAAAACGACGCAGTTGCATATTAGTCACCACTTTCCCATTCCAAATGCAAAGTAACTGGTGGTGAGGATACACTCTTCTGTATCTGCAGGCATCATTTGTATTGCTAAGGGGTATTGTAGCTTCTTGATCTCTCTGGGTGTATCTACATTACAGACTTTGACTGGTTCAATGATTGGGAATTGTAGTTCTGTGAGAGAGGATAAGGTTCTTGAAGTGTTCTCAGCATCCTTACTGAACTACAATTCCCAAGGTTTGGGGGGAAAACTATGATAGCTGAAACTGAATAAGACTGATGTATAAGTACAGATTATTTATTTATTTACTTTATTTATACCCTGCCTTTCTCCCAATGGGGACCCAAAGCCGCTCACATTGTTCTCCCCTCTTCCATTTTATCCTCACTGCAACCCTATGAAGTAGATTAGGCTGAAAGAATATGACTGGCCAAGGTCCCACAGCAAGCTTCTATGGGAGAGTAGGCATTCGAACCTGGGTCTTCAAGATCATAGTCCAGCATTCTAACTACGCCATATTGGATTGCCCTCAGTCGTTCAGAGAAAGATGGCCTATTATTGGAAAGCAGTTAAAGCACACAGCCCCGTGAAAGTCTCCGTGGTTCTTTATAGTCAAAATGCCACTCACAGCTCTCCATCAGTTTCTGTGACAGTTGCCATAAACCCTGGTAAAAAAACAGACCTTCAGCCGTGTGTGTGTGTGTGTGTGGGGGGAGAGCAAAGCACTTGGATGCCAACAGCTTTGGTCTTGTACTATGAACTTCTATTGCAGAGATCTCTTCCTCTACTGACCTGGAACAATTTCCACAGTCAATGATGGTGTTGTAAGTGTAGTTAACTGTACTAAAATAGTACTGGGTCTGTTTCATGATGCAGCTGGCCTCCTTGGTCTCCATGCTGTCTGCTGCAACATCCTCTGTTAGAACACACAACACATATGTAACAGAAATGATAAATACTTTGTCTCTTTGTCTCAGGTCATGCAAATTAACTGCTTTTCTCCAACCACCTGTAAACCACTTTTTTAAAAAGCAATCTTCTAATGACAATTGTGCAAGAAATCATATTTCATCCAGTGATCTGCCACCTGTTCTTTTTGTTTAGCCTAACATTTGGTTATGTTTGCTTTCATTATACAGAAGTATGTTCTGTATAAAAAGATACATGCCTTTCTGTTATTGTTCTGGACAGACATTTTGTATTTACCATCTTCCTAGCTGTTATTCGTTCGTTTTCCATATCCCTCTCCATTATTCAGGATTAAAATGTTTATCATGATTAATGTGTATCATTGTACCCATTCATCATAAATGCCTTTGTTAGTTTTTTTCCTGGCACTTCCTTTTTGCAGAAGCTAAACGCAGCTATTTCATTATAAGTGAAGTGTCCCACTTGTTTTTTGGCAAACTACATTAAGTTTATTGGGGTGCATTTGGGTGCTTGGTTACACAATATAATTGCAAATGCAACTATATTTTCTAAATACCTGTTCATGCAATTCTGGGAGGTGTGTGCTTAATACAGAGCTATGAAAAGATTATTACTGGGACAATGACAGGCAAAACTAAAACACAAGGCTGTTGAAAGATGCTCCTGGCTCCAAACCAACAATTCCAAATAAAAGGTCCAGGACCCTGATCAAACCTCTACAGTAGCTCTATCACACTTGGCACAAAGTAGTGACCCAACTACGGGTAAGAACAGATTTTCTTATTAGGCAATGGAGCTAACTTACTCATCATTGCTGTTATATGCTACAGTAAGATATCCTACAGATCCTACAGAAACATGGGAATGGAAGGTGCTTGTGGATCTTTCTTACCCCCCAAGTTTCTCCCGCAATATTGTGATGACCTTCAACATCAGCTTTTTAAGATCTCAGACGTCTGCTGGGTGACGGTGGGAAAGACCTGCATCCACGAGCATCATTGTGCTTCCACTTTGTCTGATCCAATCCAGTAACCTTTTGCTATATTTACACTAGATGCATTTAGAGAACAGACAACTTGGTGATGCTGCAGGGATCATTTCTAGATTTTCCATTTTAGCATCCAACTGAGGTGGAATTGATAATTTGTTGTCTCATTCAGATTGAATTTTGGGTGCAAAACTGTAGGTGTGGCTCCTGGGCTTTGGTTGGGTAGGGAATTTGATTCTCAAACTCAATGGAGGTTTACATCCCTACTCTAAAGCCTTTGGAAACTTCTGAATGGCTGCCTTACATCCAGTATGTGGAGAAAAGTAGCCGAATATACCAAAAATAAATTAAAATAAATATGGAACTAAGTTATTTTCTAGATGTATCCAATGAAATCTTTATGTGGTATTCTGCTCCTTTAATTAATAATTACAACAAAGAATCCGAATTTCCAAGAATGGAAAAACTGCTGAATAGTTCAGTCCCATTTCCCTTTTCTAAATCTAACTCATCTACACAATTGTCTATTATACTCTTTCATTTCATCTTATCTCTTTGAGACTGGATGGACTGAACCAGTAGAGAACGTACCTGTTTGGAACCAGCTGTTATAGGTTAGCCCATACAAGAATTGCTGAAATAGAGACCTTTGGGAAGGAAATGGCAGATCCATTAGGTGATCATAGAAGAAAATAAGTACATGTTGCTAATCTCAACAGGCTTAATGGGCCAAAAATATAAAGATATGTATTTCCCATTTCCAGGCCCTAGGGACTGAAAGAATCAAGGTACCTCTAGCTTTCTGAAGCATTTTTTAAAAATGTTGGCAACTCTAGAACACTTCTTCCAAACACTTCCTGCTTTGCGTTCTATGGGTCTTGTTGTCTATGTAGAGACAGCATTCACGTTGCATTTCAGTTCTGTACAAAATTTGAGCTTCTTCAGTAAGTGGCAAAAGGAAGACTTACCATGCAGCTGCTGAGGTCCACCAAGCCAGGTTCAGGAAATCTGCCATGGTTGGCTGCATGTGAAGAAGAAGAAGAGTTGGTTTTTATACTCCACTTTTCTATACCATAAGGAGTCTCAAAGCAGCTTACAATCACCCTCTCCCTCCCCCCACAACAGGTACCTTGTGAGGTAAGTGGGGCTGAGAGAGTTCTGAGAGAACTGTGACTAGCCCAAGGTCACCCAGCAGGCTTCACGTGGACGAGTGGGGAAACAAACCCAGTTCACCAGATTAGCCCGCCACTCATGTGGAAGAGTGGGGAATCAAACCTGGTTCTCCAGAATAGAGTCTGCCACTCTTAACCACTACACCACACTGGCTCCCACAAAAGGATAAATTGAATTTAAAAGTGCTACTTGTGCACATACCCCCTGTAAGCACAAACCAACATGCTTACACTTTGCTAAAGATCAAGAATAAAGCCTGAAAGATTCTGTAAACTATTCATAATCCCTCAACGTTTTTGGACGTCTACGTATCTTGACTGTGTGCAAACATGATCTGTTTTCATACACTGCAGAATTAAAAATGTTTTCTGCAAATGGTACTTTGCCAATGATAAAGTGTCTACAAATAATTATACATATGGATCAACTGCTACATGATGCAATCAGGCAAATCACTTCATAACAATCAAACCAACCCTGACTGCAGACATGACAAGGATACCTAGATTTTGCTGACAAAAAAATGAAGGGCAATAATGTTTTGAAAAGACTTGTAAAGAGACTGCAATAAAATGACCTCATCAGATGCAACTTTATCCCTGACAGAGGTTTCAACCTCCCTCCCCCAACCCTGTTCTTACTTTACTTGGGCAAAGATCAGGTTCTTGAAATATCTCAGTGCTTCTTAAAATGTGGTCTGCAGCCGTGCCTCATAGTATATTCAAGTGGTCTGCATAACCACAATAAAGCTAGCAGAAGAAACTCAGGGTCTCCTGTGGTAAACAGCAAATTAAATTTCATTTCCTTTTGCACTCTGATGCAATGGGCTGAATGTGTGGGGGAAGGTGTGGGTGAATGCAACACCAAAAGTGTTGTTGGGTAATGTGTAGATATTATTAGGTTTGCACATACTTGATGTTACTCACAGATATTTCTGTCAATACACTAATAATCAGAATTAATTCTTACCTGACAACCACCATATGGAAGTTGCTTGAAAGACTACTACATGCTGGCTGCTTGATGTGGTGGCCGAAATACATGAGAGCCGCTTATCTTGTGGATTGACCACACTTTGTGGAGAGTCTTCATGCTATCACCAGCCACATTGTATGATACATTTTCTTATAATAATATCTTCCAAGTTTCAGATCAAACCATCTTTTGATTACTTAGATAGTTGTATACAAATTATCTGAGGGATTCCCTACATCAACCAGAACTCAACAAAATTCTTAGGATTAGATTATAGTGTTTCACAGACTGTTTGATTCACCTACCTAAAAGCTATTGTTAAAATAGAATATCTCCTACCTCTATTAAATATTCTCCTGGTTTTTTTTTTTCTTTCAAAATGGGAGAACTGCACAAATTTCTTGTCATCCTCAAAAACTCTGATACTCCTTTAAGTATACAGCTGCTATTGTGATTGTATAATAACAGCTGATGCATAAATGTAAAGATATCTTCTGGCAAGGCTTCAGAGGGTGGAGCCATTACTTACCACATATACCCCACGTGGGCCACCTCCTGTGTTACTTGGAGCTTCTGGAGCACAGACAGATTGAAAGTCATATGATTCTTTCCGTGCGAAGAAAGAATTGTTGTAGAGAGCAGACATCAGGTGAGCATCCACCTCGCTGAAGAACTTTCCTACCTGGAAATAGAACATCGTAATTTTTATCTGGAGTCTAGTGCAATGGTCCTCTTCAATAGAACCACAGGCACGAGAGGGACTCTGATTCTGCACCTAGCAGAACTACCCTTTCTTAATTCACAGAAAGAGGAAAATATTTTACTTTCTACCTTCATCTTTGTGTTCAAAAGTGATATGCTATATTATTACATGTTCCATTCATTTATTTACTATATAAGCTAAGGTGTTTCTCATTTTGGATTCCCACAGTTCACCCACTTTTCAAACTGAGACCTCTAGTACTCTCGCACCTTATTCATTTGTGTCAAAACCTCAGCATCACTTTGCTTAGGGCCATTTATTCTTGGGTATTTAGCCTCGTGATCCTCGTCGGACTGCTTTGGGGCTTCGTTGGGATTATGCATGATTTTTCTGACCTTCAGAAGTCACTTCGCTGACACCTCATACTTTGCCCGTGGTTTTAGGATGCTGTTTTGACATGAATTTAAAGTCTGCTTCAAGCCAAAACTGAGGAAAATTGGTGCTGTGAAACAGGCTTTACTTCGGGGGGTTTCTCTCCTCCTGCTTCTATTCTTGCTTTCCCCTCCCACTCATCCTCCAGCCAGCTTTCAGACATCCCTTCCCCCAAAAGCCTCCAGAAGCCATCTTAATGGAGACTAGAGAAATGTGGCCGCTTATTTCTCCAACAGCAAGACGATTGCCATTCCCCAGCCACCCACTTTCCTGTTTTTTGTTTACAAGATATATTTTAGCAATAAAACGCTAAATATATACAAAGAAATGAAGAGAAGAGCAGCCGAGGGAAAAACACAGCGTTCCCTGGTCCCCGGGCTTGTGTCCTGAATTTGGGTGTGGTTCTCTGATTTGGCTGGTCAATTTCACAGGGAGGGTTTTCAGATATCAGGAATAAAAACCGCCAGGCTGATTTCCCCCCACTTTTGGTCAATTTCACAGGAAGGGTTTACAGACATCAGGAATGACCACAGCCAGGCAGATTCCCTCCCCCAGTCAATTTCACAGCAAGGGTTTACAAACATCTGGAATGAACAGCCGGGCTTATTCCCCCCCACCCCCGGTCAATTTCACAGTGAGGGTTTACAGATTTCAGGAATGAACAGAGCTGGACTGATTCCCCCCTCCCCCTTACAAACCTCCTCTTATAGGCATGAAAGCCTTTCCCCCTCGTTTGTGAGTGATTATCAATGGAACGATGAAATGGAAATGGCCGTGCAAGTGTTTTTATGCTCTTATGACCCCAACACTGATATAGCCAGAAACAAATTGGTGGTGGTGGTTTTTTTCTTGACCCTTCTCTGCTTTGGCTGTAAAATGGCAACTAAGTTAATTATAAATGAAAGAATCCCGCAGCAGGGCTGGTGGGGCTGGTGACATATTTGAAAAAATGTACTGCAGCCAATTACTAAACAGCGTTGTCAGGGGGAAGGGGCTCAGAAGCTTTGTATTTCACTGGGGATGAATAATTGACCACAAGGCACTCCTGGAATTTCTTTGGGGCAAAATGCCCTCATGCATAGAGTGTTGAGAATTCAGATTAGAAAACTGTATTTGCAGAGCCGCAAACCCAACATAAACCTCCCATGCATAAATGGCCCAGGGCTGAGTCCTAAAAGGAAAAATCTTTGAACATACACAGGATGTTTTTTCCTCACCACTGAATAACTATCATCGCCTACCTCCTCACATTAACTGGTTGCTTCTGGTCAAAGACCTAGGCAGGACCTCTCCCCTACTTTTAACCAAGTTTTACCCACTTAAAACAAAATGTATTTTAAAAAAAATTACCTGTAAAGCGGAAGAATACAAATTCATTTTTACAATAAATATCATTTTTTTAAATGTTGATTTTGATGATTTATCAACAAATTAAAATGTACAAGAGTTTGTTGAAAAAAGCCCTTTTCTTACTCAAACACTTTCATTCCCCATTCCTAGAAGCTTTCATTGCAGCCCCTACTGTCTTCCTCAGTCTGAGTGGGCTGGAGTAGAGAGCACATGGCCTATAGTAAATGCAGCTGATTTAGCATTTAACAGGGTAACTTCTTGTTGGAAAGTCCAAGGGTGGAGGGAATCAGAATTTATTTTAAATAATTTATTTTATACCAGTTTCCTTGCCTGCCTCAGTAATGGATGAGACCACCAGTTATAAGGAGAGGCAAGGAAATGTATCCACATAATTGTGAAAGTTTCCAATTAGAGGTGGAAATATACCAGTTGGGAAAGATAGGTATTTATAAAGCTCTTGGCTTTTGTGAAAAAAGAGGAAAGGGGGAACAGTTGGAGAACACTTGGAGGTTAAGCAGAGAAAGGGGAAACAGTTGGAGGTTAAGCAGAGAAGTATCCTAGGCTCATCCATTGGGAACAGCCTAAGGAAACAGGAGCAACAATGAGAAAAGATATCAGACAGAGGTATCGAAGAGCTGTGCTGGTCTATGACTGTTTTTTTTAAAATAAAGATTGAGATTGATTGAGATTGACAGAGGTATCCCTGTTATCCAGCTCAGTAACAACTGTGGTTTTTGTTTCAAGAAATGTGATAGCAATAAAATGTGTACTTTACTTCCAAGTCATCATTTCTCAGGGCAGAGTTTTTAAATAGCCTAATTCTGCAGGCTTTGCCCAGCCACAGGCCCAAATATTCTTTCCATTCTTACCTGAGGAGAATTAAAGGGCATTGGAAGACCTTGAAGATTCCAGTTCTGGGACAATAAAAGGTTACTGTGCAGTTGTGGAAGAATCCAGTAACATTTATTGGAATGATAAGGGTGACAGTACCTCAAGATTACTATGCATTGTCCCTTCTCCTTACTTTTTGTACCAATGCTGTCAATCCTTTTAATTATTAAATAATCTCAGACAAAAAAATAATGAACAAACAGCAAAAAACAAGGGGGAAAGGTTAAATCAGCATAATTAAATCATGGATATTGATATCTAGAAACCACCCCAGCAAGGCAAGGGTATAACTCCATCTTGGGAAACAAACTTTCAACAGCCCTACTTTCCCCAGGAGCACACCAAGTTGGACTATTCAACAAAAAGTATGTGCCAGATGGCCACTAGGCAGCAACAAATAGGAACATAGATGGCAGGGATATTGGACATGTGTCACTCTGAAATAAATAAATCTATTTAACTTCTGCGTAACTGGAACAATTTCTAGACAAATGGTTTGTGCACCATCCGAATTCTTAGATTTCTGTAGAAAACAAGCACATTACCTGGGATGCATCATCTTCCTGGTTGGAGAGCACCAGAAAGCCGCCATCATCAATGAGTACACAGAGAAGGTCCTGAAAGAGTGAACAACACTTTGAACTTCAGCTCAGAAGCTTCTAGGCTCTGGTCAGCCCCATAGTAAAGCATTTGCCAGTGCCTCTGTACTAAGGCAAGGCCAAATCCCAGGGACAGTAAAAGACTGGCACAGCTCATTGGTTACAGCACATGGTTCTATGTGTAAGGTTTTATGTCAATCCTTAGCATCTCCAGTTAAATAATAGCAGGGCTGGAAAAGACATCTTCTTGAGATCCTAGAGAGCTGCTGCAAGCTACAGTAAATAGGGGTAGACATATCAATGTTCTGACAATATAAGGCAGCTTCATATTTTCCTATGTCTAATGATGCTTTTTTTTTAACCCTCCAGTGGTTTTGTTCTTGGAGCTTCCTTCTCCAAACAAAAAGGAAAGCTGGAGAAGAAGAGTGCTTCAGGTTATTTGGCGGCTCAGAAAAGCTGCATGGGAGGATCATCTGCTCCTTTGTTCCTAAGCATTTCTGGTGTTTGCCCATGTGTAAGGATCAAGGAAATGGGAATCTAGAAGCAAGAAAGCAGCAGCGGAAACAAATCCTGAAACATGTGCCATGTGCTGGGGGTATACAGAATTGTACTTGGTTTGAAACAATCTGGTATGTGTCCGAAACAATTTTCTTTCAGTATGTCATGTGATGCCCAAATTAAAAAAAAATTAGAGATATGTGGCATGTTATTATATTTTCAGTATCCAGCTCAAAATCGGTGTTTTGATTTTTAAACTTTGAATTTGGGGCTAAGCTAGAAATGGCTGAGGGCTCCATGTGAACTGTTCGAGAGTCCACATTCAAAGTAGCAGGTAAGGGACATATTTCATTTTCATTTAACCAAAAAATGAACATGTGGACAAGGGGATCTAAATCCTTTCCCTCCACTGTCTTAACTTGCTTCTTTCTGTTGCTGTTAGTGTTTCTCCTCTAGTCCAGCTCACTCCCCGTACTGGAGCCGGGTTAGATGTGAATGGGTGGACACATGCATAAGTACAGGTGCTTTCCTGCTCCATCCTGGTCATGGCTAGTTTGGTCCTCAGAGGCCTTCTGGTTTAGGAAGCAGCTGTGCACAGAATGAAACACACTTGCCTTGTAATTAGCTTCACAGTCCATCTCACAGCTTGTGGATGGGTCACACTGTAAACAAAAGAAAATGAGCAATGAAAAAGAAAACTCAAATCTTGCCTGGATTAAGCTTCTAGTCTGATTTAAAACATCTCTCATGCCATCTTTACTGTATAAAGCTTAACGTGCATTGTTGGCTCAACTATTGTTTCAGAAAGGACAGCAAGAGGTTCAACCCCTTCTCCTAGCAATCAGTCATCATCACTTATTGTTCACTTTAAATATGCAGAGAGAATTATCAAAATGAATTGGGAAGGATATTAAGATTTCGAGGTAGGGTAATTTGCTGCCTTCTTCAGGAAAAATGAGATATAGGCTCTGTTCAGATGTAATGACAAATTGTGGTTTGTTGATACATGAATGAGTCCTGGAAGTCCTTGAACTCATGTGCTGTCCCTCCTTCCTCTCCTTGTGCATGAGAATTGAGACTGAAGAGTTTCTCATTCCCAACAAACCACAGTTTGTCATGATGTCCAAATTGCATTAAACAACAAACTGTGCTTTGTTCTCTTGCCTACAAACCAGGATTAGATACCAGGACTGAATCATAGGTTAAAATCCCAATTTGTATACAAGAGAACAATCCTCTCTGTTTAAGATTTTTTTTAAAAAAAAATTAAAACATTTTTATGCTGCCTTTTCACCCAACGTAGGATCCCCATGGCGGCAGAAATCACAAAACATTAAAATAATCTTTTAAAATAAACATATATAAAACAATTAAAAACAACAAACAAAACACATAAACAGAAAGGAGGACTGAGAAAATGCCAAACAAAACAGAAATCTTCACCTGCTAGCAACTGATTAAAGGTGGGGGGCAGACAAAACTCCCTGGTGAGAGAATTCCACAGTTTGGGTGCCATGACTAAAACAGCTCTTTCTTAGGTTGCCATTTATCTAACCTCAGATGATGGAGGGCATCCAAGGCATGGCCCCTGAAGATGAATGTAATGGTCTGGTAGGTTCATACAAGAGTAGGCAGTCTTAAAGGTAATCTGGTACCAAGCCATGATTTTGAAGGTCAATACTAGCTCATTGAATTGGGCCCTGATGACAATTGGGAACCAGTGTAGGAGGAAGAATATGGAAGTGATATTATTCCAATGACCCACTCCATTCTGCATTCAGGCCAAAGCATTCTATGTCAGTTTGTAGGTTCTGGACACTCTTCAATGGCAGTTCTGCACAGAGCCCATTGCAGTCACCACAACTAGATGTTACCAGGGTAAGCACCACAGTGGCAAGATCTTTTTTTACCCAGGAAAGGCCACAGCTGGCTCACTAGCTGAAGCTGGTTAAAGGCATTCCAGCCCATCACCACCACCAGGTCCAACAGCACCCCCAGCTCAGACCTTGCTCCTTTAGGGAGTGCAACTCTGTCCAGATAGGAGACACCTCAGTTCCTTGGTCAGTCAGAAGCACCTCTGTTGTGTCAGGATTCAGTATTACCACTCATCTATTTCAATATTCCCTCTAGGCACCAGTTCAAGGTTTCTATAGCCTCCCTGAGATCCTCTGGAAGCATGAGCTAGAGCTGAGTAGTGGCTGCATATTGATGACAACCCAGCCCAAATTTCCAGCTGAAGTCTCCCAGTGGTCTCATGTGGATGTTCAAAAGCAGAGGACAAGATGGAACCTGGAGGGATTTCATAGGCCACAGGCCAAGAAGCAAAGGAGCCAAACAGCAGTCCCTCAGCACCATCTTCTGAAACCTACCTTCTAGGTAGGACTTTTGGTCCTAACCCTGAAAGGTGGTCCAGAAGGATACCATGGTTGATGATGCTGAAAGCTGCAAAGAGATCCAGGAGAACCAATACAGTCACACTCCCCACATTCATCTCCTAGGCCTGATGTAATCATCTACTAGGGCAACCATGGTCATTTCAGTCCTATAACCAGGCCCGAAACTAGACTAGAAATGATCCAAACAATCTACTTCATCAGAGAATCCTTGGAGCTGTCCAGTTACCCCTCGTTCAATCACTTTCAATCTTAACTCATTCAATCATGATAAGCTTTGGTTTGTTGGGAACCAGCAAGTTTTATCTCTCCGAACTACATGCGGTGTGAGTGAAGGGAGCTCATGAGCCCAAGGATTTCTAAGGCTCATCCTCATAATGAAAAAACACAGTTGGTTAATGAGTCTGATTTCAGCCACAGATTCTTCTGGGGAATCATCCAAAATTACAGGAGGAACCCTGATAAGTCATCAACAGTTGATGAGCTATTGTATTAACAGAGTTAAAAGAATTCTGAGAAATCCAGCTAGCATCCTCCTCTGCTCCACCTACCTCATGCACAAAATACAAATCTTACTGTTTTCCTAGGAGGATGCTTTTAACCACTTACCCTTCGTGTTCCCAGTTGATCTCTTTCTGTTCGGTTACTTGCAAGGACCTTAAATTTTTCTGCCCAGGCCTCCAGGTCAAGTTTTACTCCAACCACTGGCAAAAAAAAAAAAACTTTAGTTCATACAAACTTTCTTAATTTGTCAAAAGACCTACACTCTTCTCACGTAAACAACGATCTCTATTACAGCCTACATGTAACATTCTCCCTGTAGCTTCTCCCACCAGTGTATACTCTCCGCCTTCATCCAGAAGCAAGAAGTGCTGTTTCTTCCAAGCCATTCAGGATGAGAGGTAGAGAGGAGAAAGGAGAAGAGGGGAATAGAAAAGCAGTTGCTTATCCCTCCCACAAACTAACAGATAGTTTGCTAAGACCAGAGCTAGTTTTTACCTCACTGCTACTGTTTTGGTGAGTAGGGAGGATGACTACTAATTTTTTTTTTTTTTAATAAATCTTAAAGAGGTTGTTCCCTTGCTTGGGCATTGTATTAAAATTATTGAAACCCCTCTGCTGGGCTGATAGAACCCTAAAACATTAGGGTATTTGCCTCCTAGCTAGGATAGCTCCATTTGTGCATACAGAGTTACACACAGGTGAGCAAGCCTATAACTTCAGATCAACTGAAGGCTTGGTTTGTGGAAGAGTCTAGAGGAGTTCAGGCCTGACTGCAACCAAGTGGGGGACCCAAATAATGGTAGGCTTCTAGAGGCTTAGAACTGCTTCAGAGCTTCAGAATGCCTGGGTTGAACTAAGTCAAGAGAGGCACTCTGAAAAAGAGATATACAAACACACCAACATTCTTACCCGCTGGCTTCAGGGACCTCCTGCCAAAGCTGAGCTCAACTGCAGTGCTAACAAGGATTCCAACTGTGTTGTTTTCCAGCTCTGACTCTTTGTAGCTGGCTATAGAGAGATGAGGAGAACATCTGTCATCCAGTTTGTTATGGTGCACAGTGCTAGCTATAGATGCATCCTTGAGAGAGGAGGTGATCACCCCAGCTTTGAAACAGACTGGGGTGCCTCACTGCTAAAGGAACCTATCCTGGTCCCAAGAGACTCCAATAACTATTGACCAGTCTCAAATGTTCTACTCTTGAGCAAGGAAATTGAACAGGTGGTGGTTGGCCACCTTCATGTATTCCAAGATGGAACTGATTGTTTGGATTTTTCCCAATCTGGTTTGAGACCAGGTTATGGATCTGAATCAGCCTTGGTCACCCTGATGGATGGCCTGCTACAGGAGATAGGCAGAAGCAGTGTGATGTTTCTCCTGGACCTCTCAGTGGCTGTTCTGATACCATCAATCAGGGTATCCTTCTAGATCACCTATTTGGAATGGCACTGGGAGGCACCATTTTGTGGGGATCCTGATCCTACCTGAAGGGTCGGTTTCGAAATGTGGTACTGGGGGACTGTTGTTCAGCCCCTTGGCCTTTGGGGTCCTGCAAGGCTCCATCTTGTCCCCTATACTTTTCTACATCTACATGGAACTGCTAAGTGAGATCATCTGGATATTTAGGCTGTGTTGTCACCAACATGCGGATGACACTTATTTCGATCTTGCACTTCTGGCCGATCCCAGGGAGGCTGTAGAACCCCATAACCAGGGTCTGGAGGTAGTTTTGGAGTGGGTGCAGGCTCATAAAGTGTAATCCCAACAAGATAGCTGCTGGTGAGTGGATGATGTGGCTTGGGACTTACAGTGTCAGTTGTTCTGGATGGGGCTGCACTACCCTTGAAGGAACAGGTCCATAGACTGGGTGTGCTCTTGGATGTGGGCCTACTGCTTGATAAGCAGGTGGCAGCTGCTGCCAGAAGTGCCCTTAACCAGATTTGACTAGTTAGCCAGCTGTGGACTTTCCTGGGCAGAAATGATCTGGCTACTGTGGTGCATGCCTTGGTTACATCTAGATTAGATTATGGCAATCTACATTACGCTGTCCTTGAAAACTGTTCAGAAACTTCAATTGGTGCAGATGATGTAGACATTTAGTGTGGTGTAGTGGTTAGACTGAGATCTGGGAGATCCAGGTGAAAATCCCCATTCTACAGTGGTAGATTGCTGAATGACCTTAGACAAGTCATACACTTTCAGCCTAATCTACATCACAGGCTTGCTGTGAGGGTAAAATGGAGAAGGGAAGAACGTTGTAAGTTGACTTGGATCCATTTAGGGGAGAAAAATGGAATATAAATAAAATAAATGGCTGGAATGGGTTGTAGGGAACATATTACTCCAGTCTTGGCCTGCTTACAATGGCTTACAATTTGTTTCCGGGAACAATTCAAGTTGCTGATGTTGACCTTTAATGCCCTATATGGTTTGGGACCAATGTACCTAAAGGACTGCCTGCTACCTTACAAACCTATTTGATCATTATGGTCATCTTCTGAGGCCCTGGTTTGGGTGCTCCCACCTTCTGAGACCAGGCAGGTAGCCACCTGGAAGAGGGCCTTCTTAGTCATGACACCAAAACTCTGGAACTCTCTTCCCACAGAGACTTGCCTGTCCCCTTTGGTTGCCATCTTTTGTCAGTGGACAACACACTTTTTTGTTTCATCTGGCATTCCTTCAGTGATCCCTCCTTCCAGCCCTATGTTTTCATTACTGTTTTTATGTTTTTGTGTGTGTACTTCAGCTTGGTTTTGTTTTAATGATGTGTGGTCTTTAATTTTCTTAAAGAAATGCTTTTATTATGCACATTTAAAAAAATAGCTACCTTGGTGACCTTGATGAGGGCAAAAAGGCAGGGCATAAATTTTGTAAATGTACAAATAAATAAACAATTCATTGCTTGTCATTTGTCAGCACCAAGAGAGTTCTTCAGGAACTGTGGCACAGTCAAGACAAGGAAGAATGGACAAGCACATTCCCCGAGTGCAAGTTCTAAGCACTTAAGAAAACTAAATATGGTAGACTTTGAAGCAGCATTCATTGCCTTGCAGCCCATAGCCAGACATCAGAGATGCTACAGAGAGTATCGGGGTTATAAAAAGCATTCCAAACACAAAGAACCATCCCTTACTATTAGAAGCCAGGCCAAAGAAACTCCATCTGTCTGGAGATCCTGTGAAGGGTCATACTTACGACTCCGGCAAGGGGGCTTAAAGATATATCCTTTGTTGTCTAAGCTCCTCCGATAGAAGCTGGCATTGAA
The DNA here is from genome assembly GCF_029931775.1 of Euleptes europaea. Taxonomy (NCBI): domain Eukaryota; kingdom Metazoa; phylum Chordata; class Lepidosauria; order Squamata; family Sphaerodactylidae; genus Euleptes; species Euleptes europaea. Next base: position 74,933,532 of record NC_079312.1, on the reverse strand, counting down.
GGGCTCTTGATATTCTTCCCAATCTTCTGCAGCTCTTAAATGAAATGAACAAACCCCATAGAATGTCACATTCCTTTGGCATACATTTCAATTTGTGTACAGATGAGTCAATCAAGTCTCGACAACACTGCTTCCAAGAATTTCCAGCGGAGGTCTCCCCATGTGCTCCCAGAGATGCCAAAAAGTCATAATATATGTTTGTAATAAACATCTCTGTATGTAAGCAAATGAGATATCTCACCTACAAATATTCTCATTAGCATTAGAGCTACATTTTAATATTCTTAAAAAATATCTATGAGGAATACAATCTTGCCTTTTAAAAATTACAATGGAGATTGTTTTATTTTAAAAACCAGGCTCATCCAATTTGTGATTCACTAAAGCAAATGCAGTCCAGCAGCTATGAATTTAGTAGAGCATTTTTCATAGAGATGAAATCAAGTACTTGACAAATCCCAAATCAAGTCCCAAATCAAGTACTTGACAAATCAGGTCTTCTTGCAGCTCCAAGCGGGCATTACTATCAGATCTTTATCAAGCCTCTAGTGTATTGGCCTATAAAGCCAATGGGCTGTGTAAGTCTTACTGTCTACTGGTGAGGCTTGAAAGATAATTATAGGCTTCCAGAAACTTCTAAAATTACAAGGGCAAGGATTAAAATGTAAGGGCACCTGATCTTCCTCCAAATCTTTCTCAGCTCATCTATATTAAGGCTCAGCTTGAGCAATAACAACATCCATCCATGAAAAGTAGTAACACTACAAGTGGATTATGTCCCCAGGATAAGTGCCATGGGTCCCATTACCCAGGGCTGTCATACTGAAAGCTGCATGTGATTCTAGAAGAGGGAAGAAACCCAAAGAGTCCATGTGAACATGGTCTGATTCTACCTGTGACAATCAAAGGCATGTCCAGCCTCTGGGAGGCCCTTACCAACCAATCATCACTCAGTAGTGAACCAGCCAATCAGAAGACATAAGCCCATTCTAATAAGTGCCAAGGTTTTAGTGAGATGCTTGGGCTGAAAGCCAGGTTTGAAGGCAACAATTACTGAATTGTTAATGAAAAAAATGTTGTCTGTGTGAAGGCATAACCAGTGAAATTCACAGCATGCTGCTGGTTAGGTGTGTACCAGTAAGCACGTGACCTCTGGATGTAGGGACCATATCACTCTATTCTTGGTCCATCTATATTGGCTCCAGTTTGCTTCTGGGCCTAATTCAACATGGTGGTATTGACATTTAAAGCCTTATACAGCCTGGGGCAGCATGTGTGAAGGACTGCCTACTTCCATATGAACCTACCCATCTACTCCGGTCATCTTCAGAGGCCTTGCTTCAAGTCTTCCTGCCGCCAGAGGTTAGGCATGTGGCAAACTGAGAAAGGGATGTCTCGGTAGTGGCTCTGAAACTTTGGAACTCCCTCTCCAGGGATATTCTTCTGTCTCCCTCTATTTTTGTCTTCTGCCAGTGGGTGAACACTTTTTTGTTTTGTCTTGTTTCACATTCCCTCACTAACTCTTATTGACCCTCCTCCCTGGTTGTGTTGTGTGTTTTTGTGCATTTATATGCTTGAGTTGTTTAAATGTTTTGAATATACTTTATTTTAAACACTGTTTTAATTTCTAAAATATTTTAATATTGAAATGTTTTAAAGTTTTGATGTTTGCTGCCTTGGGGACCCTATTTGGGTGGAAAGGCAGCATGTGTGTGTGTAAAGTGCTGTCAGGTCGCAGCTGACTTATGGTGACCCCACAGGGTTTTCAAGACAAGTGATTAAGCAGAGGTGGTTTGCCATTGCCTTCCTCCACCAAGTCTTCCTTAGTGGTCTCCCGTCCAAGTACCACCCCTTCTTCGCTTCCGAGATCTGTTGAGATCGGGCTATACTATACCATTCCCCAGCATTGGAATGTTTTAAATAAAATAAATAATAAATAAAATCATAGCTTCACATATCGTCCAGACTGTTTACCAGACCCCACTACTTTTCTATCTTGTCTGGGCAAATGGTCTATAAACTGAAAAGGTAGCATACTCTTTGAGCAATATCTCTTGGCCCAGTAAAAGGTATCTCAACTCACGTGAACACATGGAACTGCCTTATGCTGAATCAGACCCTTGGTCCATCAAAGTCAGTATTGTCTACTCAGACCGGCAGCGGCTCTCCAGGGTCTCAGGCAGAGGACTTTCACATAACCTACTTGCCTAATCTCTTTAACTGGAGATGCCGGGGATTGAACCTGGGACCTTCTACATGCCAAGCAGAAACTCTACCACTGAGCCACACCCCCTCCTGGCTCATTTTTATCTTTCTCCATGTATTCAGTTCTACTCAGGTCCATACAGATAATAAGAGATACTTACTTGTTAGGGAAAATGCGGGTGATGCCACCATCAGTGGCAACAAACACAGCAAGGAGGCTGTACCTGTAACAAGGCAGAGATAGAGATTTACAACTGCTTTATGCCAATTGTCACCAACTTATCTTTGCCACATGTGTCTCTAGCAGAGGTACTGGCCATTTTTACTGTGCAGTAAGCATCCAGTAAGCACTTCCGTGCCTGGACTGTGCCAAAGGTAGAGCTCCACCAGCATAAGCTGCTCCGCAACAGTGCCTTGACCTCATCAAGCCCAAACCCCTGTGTTCTGACAGTATAAATGGGTGGCATGGCTATTTACGGTATAATGTTAAAAGGATATTTTTGAATTTATCTTATAATGGCTACAAGATTATTATCTGCAGCCAAATGGAAAAAGGCGGAAGTTCCAGGAAAAAAGAGAAATTGGAATTTTAAGATTTTAGAGCTGGTGGAGATGGAGAAATTAATATGTTAAATTAAATTAAATAGTTAATGAATATCTAAGGGAAAATGGGAGGATTGAATTAATTTTTAGAATTTATAAGATTTGGGAAAAATGAAAGGTTACCTTTTATCCTGATCCGGAATGTAAAATTCTATATGCTATGAGATTAATATTAGGATCAGAATATATTAACGATGGATTATATTATTTTATTAAGTGGCAGACCGGGGTGGTGGGGAAGTCAAATTGTTTATTTTATAACTATTTGTAATTAAGACAACAATTGTTACAATCGTGCTTTGACATTATTTTTAAAATTGTTGTTAAAATTATGAAGAATTTATAGTTTAAAAAAAACCCAATAAAAATTTATTAAAAAAGAAAAGAAAAGCCCAAACCCCTGTGCAGTATAGCTTCTTAATTTCCTGCTTTTACAATTTATTATTACATGGCAGTTCACATTGCCTTATGCTCTGAATTCACTACACATATCATGAAGTGGCTTTCTAAGCAATGAGTTTTGCCCCTTTCCAATTGCCAACTCGGTTTCCATTCCAAAAGAAGGGTTCATGGTGACTTCTGCTTGGTAAAATTCTGTTTCCAGTTAGAAGGTGATTTTCTCTGGGGCACCAAAGTACTGAACTGAGGTCATATTTACGTGTTTAAGTCTTGATTCTTCCATACTCTCTCCACCAGCTGTTGTGTTATTCCTGTGTCCAGGATAAGGTTGTGAAGGAGGAAGTTATTACCTTGGAAGAGAAAGGAAAGATGAATGTAAGTCTTGCTCATCAGCTACCTAAGAGAGGGATCCCTCCCCGTTTGGGTGTGATAGTTGGGAATCCATTTTGCCTTATATTCTTGCCTGCTGGCTTCCTCTCTGCTTGGAGAACCTACTTCTCATTTGCTTCAGCAACAATTGAGGTGTAGCATAAAGCCTGCTACGTAGTATATTGTGGACATTTCCAGCTATTCATTAGGATGTCCCACAGAGGTGGTTTTTGCGTTAAAAAAGGCTGCTATGTGGCCTTATCACATGCATATTCTGTTGATCAGTGTTCACAACAATAACAAACTCTGTTGCAGATGTGTAGCTCAGCTAGCATATTCTAGAGTTTTATGCTCTTTTTCACAGCTTTGTCAAAAAATTCCAAAGGGGCAACTATGCTCGTCTATTGCAGTAGAAATAAATATGAGTCTTGTGGCTCTATTTTTTAATTTGGGGGGGGGGGTTGTTATTCAGAGCCCACTTCATCAGACACAAGTAGCCAGAAGACTTTTGATAGATTTGTCAATTACTCTTCTCAGCATTGTAAAAACATTAAGAAGAGCCCTGTTGGAACAGACATCTGGTCCAGTCCAATTGTCTTGGAGGGTCAACAAACACAGAGGCCAAGGCCTGTATGGCCATTGTTCTCAATGTTGTTACTCGATGCTGTTACTCAACCAATCCTATGGTAATCTACTGCTCACCCATTACTCCTGTTGTTCAAACTGTTTTTCTTTTGGCTTCTAATTCAGCTCTGTTGATGTCTCTTAAGTCAGAATCTCAACAGGATCAATAGCTGAAAGCCTTTCAGGTTGATGGAACAAGAAGGAATTATTTTCTTCTCTTCCCATCCCCCTATCCTATCTGCTCCAGGCCCTTCCCATGTAGCTAAGCTGTCCTGATGATAAAAGCTGTCCACCGGTATCAGCATTATTCTCCATGCTATTGCCTTTGTAGGCAAACTGGTACAGGTGCCCCTTTCTCTTTTTCTTTGGTGTAACAGTGGTGGGCAGCACAGACAAGGCAGCTCTAGATCATGCGTCTGGCAATACCTAGAGCATCTCTCTTAGTACTACCACTGCATGGTTGGGGAATAGCCTTCCCCTCCTACTTGCTTACCCTATATATCAGTAGCAGCTCCAGGCTTTCCTGCAACCTCACTTGGTCTATGCAGTGATGTAATGCCACTGATAAGGGTTTAGTACAATGAGGACATGTTAAAAGAATATGTTTTTGTCATTTGTATAAGCAGTGGATTGCTTAGGAGTTCTTTCTTATTCACATTTGACTGTGACAGATGCCTCAAAATTGTATTTTTTAAAAATAAAGAGAGGATTGGCCTCTAGATCATGTGGCTCAAACTGTCTCCTCAGGAAGGATACCTTAACAACTCAAGTATACCTGACAAATGGCAAGCCTAGATTTGCTTCCAAAATTCTCAAGGAAGGCATTTTCCACATCCTTCTTAGTTAATTTCTGAATGGGAGTGAATTCCTAAAGTTTTAATGAATGCTTAATATCAGCCAATTTTTAAATCTGAAGCATGATCTCATGGATTTTTCTGTGACTAAGGAGAAGTGTTTGCCTTGGTATGGGGCCTTTTCTCTCACGAAAAAGCTGCTGTATTTATGAGCTGCTTTTGTGAAAAATACCATCAGCACAGCTAGAACTGAGGATCAACAGCACCGTATGATGTGATTCAAACCAGACTTAGGCTGGACAAACTTGGATACTTTAAGCCACATTTGTGCTTGGTGAACAGCATTATCAAATGACTGGACTGATAAATCTTGATGGGTATCACTGATAATTAATATCCACCTTTCACAATATCAAGGTAACAACCATCCTTTGAAATGGGAGCCTGTGCAAAAACAAATTTAGCCACAGGGCATGTTATGTCCACCACCATGAATTTTAGCAACCAAACACATTACTACACTTATTTCAAGCAGCAGCCATTCTTTAGTTCTCTCACCCCACCTAATGCTGAGTCTTTCTTGAGATGAGGTTGTGCATCCACTGCATGCCCCTGGAGTACTTACATTGCTCAGAGTCGGGCGTCACCTTTTCCATGAGGGCGATAAAGTTTTCCAGGAATTCGGTGTTGTTATCCGACAGGTTGAGGGCTTTGCAATATTCTCTGGGATTAGGGTGAAAAGATTTGTAGTGTGGAAGGATGAAAAAGTTACTGTCAGTTTTTCCCCCCTCTCAGAACTGGTATAATCATGACTTTGTGCGCAACGTGGGTGAGGTAGTTTCCTAGACATGTTATTGTGCACTACAGCACTTGTTCAATAGTATGTGTATATATTTATGGAATAAGGGGTATGGTAAGTATGTTGTGCTTATTCATATTCATCCCTACCCGCTAAGTTCAGGGAAAGCATTTCCAGCTTGATGCCTATCTGTGCAGGGCCCTGTTGTGCACTATGGGGTGTCATTACTTGTATGCATTTGTCAGTTATTTGTTTAGATGTTAACTGTGAGGAAGGAGTCAGTCAAAACAGGTATCTAAATAGAACATACCAATAGGCTTTTCAGTGTGACTGGGGCCTATTAGGAATCAAAGTGGTCAAAGGGTATGGTTTGGCCATGTTCTTTTTTTTAAAAAAAATATTTGGCTTTCTTACACTGCAGAAGACTATAATATAACATGGAACCAGTTTGCATAGGAATGGCAGGCAGTCTTGAGGAACGTAATGGTCATATAAAAATTTGTGGCAGTCACTCCTGTTATTCACTGATGCCATCAAGTACCACCTGAGAGAGCTCCTAATATCATCTGGGACATAGCACCAGCACTGTGAAACTACATTATTTTGGATCAGTGCAATAGTACTGCCACTTCTCTCTGCTGAATATATGTAGCTTTTAAACTCTAGGGCATGGAAAGATCAGTGACAAAAGCAGATCTTCCTCTTTTCAAGCTCTTTGAGTATCATCCTTTCCTCTGACTTCTAGTTTAGCCTGTATAGCCCCATTACTATTTTTAGAACAACTGTTCTATTTTCAAATTTACACTAGAAAAAGGGCAATCTTGCCAAGGGAATAAGTTAACAGAAGAAAAACCGCAACTTAGCGTGCAGAGTAAGTACATTTTACTTGAGGATATTATATCTGGGTGCTGAAAATATGGAAAACTCAGGGAATTCTTGAGTTAAGGGTACCCAACAGAAATGTCTACGTTATGATTGTGGCAACCTTGAAGAGTCAATGCTTTCTGGGACAGCAGTCCTGTGCTTTTTAAAAGTCATGCCACCTAGATGAGGCATAAAAGTTCCTGGAAGAAGTCAATCTAGTGGACATGGTTATTTGAAGGTTTTATCCGTCTATATTGTTGCAGTCTATTAAATACATTTTATCAAGCAGTTTTGGAAAGCAGTCATGGGGTCCCAACAATATTGGCTCTGAAGATCTAAAATAATATATTTTCTTTTAATCTGCCTTATCCTCTTTGCTACAACTTCCTTTAAGCCTTCTTCCTTAGGTCATTTTAGAAAAATGGGCCCTACAGGTCCCTCAGTTGTAGGATTAAGATGCAAAGAGTATATTACTAAAGTCTATGTTCCCCCTATAAATCTGGTCTCTCTAGAGGGAGAACTGGAGGGCAGTCCCAGGAGTGACCTGGGAAGTGAAAATATCCCTGGAGCAAGCCAAGTTGAGTGGCTCTAGTGCAGCTACAAGCCAGCGCTGCAGTGCCCCTCAGTTCCGTGGGGCCGACAATGGGCACTGGCTCATCCATTGCCTTCCCTTCCAAACTGGCTGCTGTGCTGGAGGAAACGATTTGTGAGCTGACACCAAATGCCATTGCTGGTGTAGCGTCTGAGCCGAGTGGTTGTTGAGGCACTGGCAGAGTTGCTGGAGCCTGATTATGCTTACTCTTGGGCAACAGCAGCCCTCTAGGGCATTGGCCCCCAAGAAAATTCCCTGTAAGTTAAACGACCCGTCTGGCCCTGGACACTCTATTGTACAACACAGAGCAGGATAAAATATTTATCCCTATTATTAGCGTACAAAGCTGGCTAATGATGTTTGATGGCATTCATACCACATTGGTTTCCATTACAAACAAATGCAAATTAGGCATCTGGGATACAGGTATTAAATTGTTACAAACCTGAACTCATACAAGAATGGATTTTTGATGTCTCTGGGAATAATACCCATTACTGTCTACTAAATGAAATGATCTCTGGCTTGCATTTCTTAGGTTCTCTCTAAAAAGTGAATATACTCCCAAATAAAATAGAAGGCAACAAAGAGCATAAGCCATTGCTGTTTACAGATGTATACACTACACAGGCCACTTATACAACAGGCCAGTCTATGCAGACATAAATCTTCCCTCATTAAGACCATTCCAATCAATTCTGTTGCCAGACTATCTTTTGAACAACCAATATAAGATTCCTTCCTCAGTATCGAAAAGCTCCCCAGGGTAGCCAGTACTTTAACAGTGTCACCAAACCCCTCTGTATATGTGTGCATATAATTGTTTTTTTTACTTATCACACTAAAGAACAGAGTGAGGAGGATAACAGTTGACAAACTGATCAGTCATCTGCAAAGAAAGCAGTTGACATTATCAGCTAAGCCAGTGCCATTTTAACACAGGTTGTGAATAGATTAGGATGGAACAATACCTTGACAAACACATGTTTCTGGAACCTTTGTTTGCTGGTTAATGGTAATGTAAGGGCAGGGGGCATTCGCAGGAGAGAATCAATGGGAGGGAGAGCACTTAACCCTTCCCCTGCCTATCCTCCACCACGATGCCTCTTCATGCCCCTTTCCCAGGTTTATTTCTGTCCTTGGGGCTGGCTATAAAAAGGCAGGATAAACAGAGGGTTGTGAAGGAGAATCTGCAGGTGAAGGAAAAATGGCGCACCACCACTCTTAATGATTCTCCCATGCCAATGCCTCCCCTCTGGGATGGACTGACCTTTCAGTCAAACAGGAAGTTCCTAATGAACTGTTGCCCTGGGGGCCACAGGCAACCAGAAGCAAGTTGAGCCAAGCCACCCCTCTAGTGTTAGCAGCACTGCAGGAGCAGCTGTTTGGAGCCAGGCAGCAGCAGCAACAACCACAGGTGTAGTTGTGATCATTGCCGAAGCATCACAAACATTACTTAGCTTAGTTTGCTCCAGGGCTGTTTTAATGTCCCAAACCACCCCTAACCTCCCTAACCTCTCATTAGCATTATGAGGCAAAAATGGGACTGTGAGCTCCATGATTGCCTTGAAACATGTAGTTCCACCCTTAAAAAGTTGTGTGGATTATGCAGGTATAAGTGGAGTGCACTGTAATCCAGTAATGCTGACAGGTTTCATGGAGTAGCAACAGCATCAGTCCCAATTGCATACTGTCATATACACAGGAGCACCGGTGAAGTGAGCAGGCAGAAACAGAGAAAACAGCAGGTTAAGCACTTGGTGACTGTGGCTGAAAGGCACTGGAGGCAAGTCTGCCCTAGTTCTTGTATGGTTTTTCCATTGATCTCAGGCCTGGGACATCGTATACATGCATCCTCCTCCTATAAAAGGACGCTCAGGTACTTACCTACCTGATAGGGAGGGGCAAGAGGAGCTCGACCTGCCTACCCTACTTAGTTTTATCATAGCATTTTTGTCTCCCCTCCCCAAACAATGTAGTGTGAGTTCTAACCAATGCATGTTTGTAGTCACCTAGTGCTCAACTCACCATATGCTCTCTTTGCCAAATATGATCTCTTCACTGGCTCTGGCCAAAGTAAATCAAGTCATTAAAATGAGTGCCACTCCCTCGGTTTGCAAAAGCTGTGGTGGGCCAGCTGACTTCCTTTTGTATTCTGTTCAATTTCAAAACGCTTCCTCCCTAAAACTCAACTCAGGGGGAGTGAGGGACAGAATAGGAGGGAGTGGAAAAGGGAAGGCTGGAAAGAAAACACCGAGGAGTTGTCTCATTTGTAGAATAAATCAATATTCCACAGTGCTCTCTAGCAATAAGAGAACAAGATGGCCAGCCATGCTTTGTCCCACAGTTATGCAAGGGAAATACTGCTACACACACTTACACATACAAACTCTAGACATATCTGTATCCTTCATATAGATAGATAGGTGCTGTCTCTAGAGTGCAGAAAGACAGGTACATTCAGAAGAGACTTGCATTATGTCTCATACAAAAATAATCCAGATGACAAGAGTTCAGAGGATGCTCTTATAGATCTCACCTTTTCTAATGGGCTGTATTATATGCGTGTAAAATTGTGCTTCTGTGAGCATGTACATATATGAAGGATGGTGAATTGTTCCATAGATCTTGCTGCAAACAACAGATCTATGCCTGGGACTATGCCATCTTACGTCTTCGTTTGGAGGGTTTTCCATTAGTTGCAGCTGTAAAGTTGTTGCGACCATTGCAGATTTACTGGCTCTGCATTGCCAGTAGCTAATATCCAGGAAGGGGAGTGGGGAAGAGAACGAGCAAGGAGAGCGCGAGCGATCCCATTCATCACTGCCTCTTAAGACTGAAGTGTAAAGGCACACATTAGTTTAGAGGCTGATTTTCTTAAATCTTTTCAATGCCGCATTGGACTTCCTGATGCTGAAAAAGGGAGTTAATGAGTTTGCTAAGCACAGATTATTGATGTTTCAGAGGCCTCCGGGGGTTCTTGCAGTTGGCTATAGCAAACAAATAAAAAAAAAATCTATGAAGTGATAGTAGGAAAATGCTACATCAAAAACAGCAGATGGCAAGGTTTCTTTATGATGGGACATCTGAACATCTGGAGTGTCAGCATTCTCCCCATATAGTGGTGGTATTGCACAATACCCCTTCTTGGGAGTTAATTACTCATTCAGGACGAAGCTTGAAAATGATCATTATTGAAGGACTTGGTCATAATTCTGATCAAATAGCTGTCCTGGCAAAACCTTGAAGCTAAGCATGGCTATGCTGTGTTGACAGGATCTGGATCTTTCAATATTTAGCTGGGCCTGAATTAAGTAAGAGTTTGTCTAGCTCTGTTCAACATTTGTAAAGGGCATACAAAATCGATTAAATGTGCACAGTTGTAAACCCATTTTGGACCATTAATCACCTGTAGTAAATCATTAAAGAAGCCCTGCAGTCTTGGAGAATTCCTATTAGTAATAATGGTTGCAGAACAGAATACTCCAGTGAGAGAGAAAAGGGGTAGTATGAAAATGCTATGGGAGAAGACTGAATTTTCCTGAAGGAATCAAGAACAATGAAGCCTTAGGGCTGCAGGGGTCTAGCTTTTCTACAACTTTTAAAACAGGATGAGAGGTGTAGGGTGCATACATACATCTGTTTTTTGGGGGGTTGTGGTTTTTTTTTTTTTGGCCTGGATCAAACTCTAGAGGACTCTGTTTTTCCTGCTTGCAACAGAAGGCATAGTACCGATTGGCTAAATATTAAATAATTTACGGAACACTTTCCACCTTTTTGGAGGACTACACACAGCATTGATTAGCTGGCCAATGTGTCATAGCACAGGTGGAGGGGAAAAGCAGCTTAAAGAAGAAGATGGAGATGAAAAGAAGTCTTATGAAGTGGGTAAATAAAGTCCAGTCTCCTCCCTATTATAACTTGTTCTTCCAAGGAGGGGAAGGGTTGCCATGCCAAGGTACATATTTTGTAAGGCTTGCCTTTCCCAGAAAGCTGCATACACTGGGTTCATAGTTATATTCTTATATCATTGTGATATCAGCTACAGTGTTCTGGACAGCACATCAGCAATTTCTTGCCAGCTAATAATGAGTGATATAACTACAGTCCACAAATTGGTCAAAGCCAAGGAAAATTAAATTCCAATCATAGGGATTGCAACAGTCTGTTGACCCTCAGCAATAGCTTCCTGGGGTGTGTAGGGGCTGCACCAGGAAGGGGAAGGCAGCAAAGATCCTTGCTTTGTTTAAAACTGGTTGGGTTCAATGCATTATGAATTGTTAAATGACACTGTGTATTAGTTTCACTAATGTATATTGGACTACTTACTTAGGTCAGACTCAGAACAAACTCTTTAAGGGACATGATGTTTTTGTGTCTAATGAGAAAAATCAGCAGTGTAGATGTATAGGCATACAGTACACTCCACTTACACCCCATGTTTGCTATGGACAGATTATTATTATGAACAAGATTAAGAACCCATTGCCATCACCTGTCTGTCTCAAATGCCCCACTTTCCTCCTTGAATCTGTGCTGTTAAGCAATCTTAGAACATGTTTATGTGAAGAGTCTGGATAAGATTTTCAGTAGAGTATCTGTAAATATTTGTAATCATATCCTAGTGGAGGTAGCTAACAGGCAAATCTATTCTACTTCTAACCACTTTCAATTAATACATTGCAAGTCTTCTTATGTGGGTCGAAAACATCCTGCGTACCCACATCATTTTGTGGATTAAAGACCTATATGTACACAACACTGTATCCACCTATATATCTACACAAATGTGTACAGATATATGTGCTTGCACACCCACAAATAGATCATTAGTGATATATGGTTTCTGAAAATTACCATGGGCTATTGGCCATATTAGTATTGATGAGATATCATACAGTCTCATTAGTATATTGTCTGGTCTTGTTGGTGCTGAAGGGCTAACAGATGGTGCAGCTGGAACTAAAGAGCTATCACATGACCCAATGCATTACAGCTTGGTGGCACAGAGATCTATTTGTTCTGACTTAGCAACCAACTTGATTAGGCACTAGGGTTTAAGGGCCATTTCCAAGGGGAAAATGGTTTAAATATTTCTTTGATGTTATAAATAGGCCTCACAAAAATATAGCACATTTCTTTACTATGGGTGTCCTGTTTACATTTTAAACTATTAAGATTTTGTGCACTGATTTAGATATTTATTGGATATACCAACCTCTTTGTTTATGTCATACATGTATATAATGGATAGTTGCTTTTAGCAAAAAAGCCAAAGGTAAATGTTTGTTGTATAATGCAGTTACTAAAGCTATTATTTTTAGTGTTCACTGCTTATACTAGATAAATAGTACAAGATATGAGGTTGTAAAAAAGTGTATCATACACGAACCTTAGACTACCAATCTTGTAAGAGGGAAAGACAGAAATCCCCACCTGCACTCTGATAGAGTTATAATCTGTGAAAAGTTGCATTTGTGGAAAGTTATCAGGTTCATGTGAAGTACAGAAATTCACTTAAATTTTCTTGCCTTCAGTTAAAGGAGAAAGGGCCCAGTAAATCCTACTGTGCCTGGTTGGCCACTGTGTGAACAGACTGCTGGACTTGATGGGCCTTGGTCTGATCCAGCAGGCCTTTTCTTATGTTCTTATGCCTTTCATAATGCGTTGATCTCTGAATTTTCCCCAGATACCAAATGTAGTATTGGTGTATAGAACTTAGCAGATATTAATTAATATTGTTAATAAGCCTCAAAATAAACACCATACTGCAGAATTTTAAAGAATTGACTTTGAAAGAATAAGGTTTATAAAAGCAGCTTTTGTGATCTCTCCTATACCTAAATGGAATAGTGTCTCATGACTGAATATTAAATGGCAAGTCAAAAGATTCATAGAAATGTTATCTCTTTTGAACCTCTTATATTTTAAAGTAATTTCTGTACAACCCAGTACCCTTATCACTGCTAACACATATTATTATTATTTTTAATTTAGAACAATGGTTCAGGTGATTGTTAGAAGTTGGTTATATTTTCACTAATAAAACCAGTGCAGGGTGTAATTTGTACTAACAGTGTTTGCTAATCATTAGGTATGTGTGACTCAGGAATCCAAAATATCAGTAAAAATGAGACATTTCTTTTTTCTTTAAAGGCAAAATGTCATGTTGATCTTTAAAAATTAGTAGGCCGTTTAATCAGGGCTCAGATAAAAGCACCCAGTCACCCAAGATAAATAATGGTATATTCACAGCAAACAACTCTTTTGTTGGAAATTATTGCTTAACAGGGTATGTTGGTAGGACTGTGAATGATACACTTGCCTTCTAAATGTTTATTTTAAAACTTGGACAAAATTTGTGTATGATACAGTTTTCAGATTTAACTAACACGAGGGCATAATCCCAGCACGATCCAAATATGGTTGTCTTTGTTTTGTGAGGATTTTCAGAAACTATACCTATATATGTATGTGTACATATACATCTCATATGCAGGCATACATATATACTCTTCTTATGTAAGGTGGTGTGAACAGAAGGTGGGACGTATGCTGCCAACCACAATGATGTTTCAACAAGGTGCAGGTGGCAGCCGTAGTCTCAGAGTGGCACACAGGCATACGACAGACACAAGAAGAGGAAAAATGGTCAAGACTTCGGCACAATGAGGGGGTGTCAGTTCTAAGAGAGGTGGGGGTGATGAAATAGAATATTTAAAGGTGTGGAAGGGTAAGAAGTGGGGATGAAAAGGGGAGCTGAATCAGTCCCAGGGTCAGTGTTGGGGGGAGAGTGGTTGAATGGACACCTCAGGCAAGCTCACACGCAAAGCTACCTTGGAGCAATGAATACATGTCCCTCGGACTCAAAGCTGTTTGGCAGCAGGTATTCAAAATCTGTAACAGAAAGGTAACGTTATCCGGCAGGGGTTTGAAATGAGGGAAGGAGGCTTCAGTCTCAGAAGATGACAGAAGAAAAAAGAAAAGAAGGGGGAAGAGAGAAGAAGGAGAAGGGGAGAAAGAGAGAAAGAAAAAAAGACACATAGGAATTGACAAAAGAGGCAAAACATTAATTTTAACAAGAGAGAAAGGAGAGAAGATTCTTTGGTAACTAGCATTGTACAAGAAGGAAAGTTATAGCCAATATGTTGCCAACATTTGGAGGATTTTGGTTTTTTTAAACGCTACAGTATGAAATTAAATATATTCGATTGATGGCATATGTACTGCTATCGGCTATACACTTGTATTCACACACACATATATATGCTCATATTTATATTTATATATATATATATGTATGTATGTTTGGTAGGTAATATGGGTATCTCTCTCTTATTACGATATTAACAAAGAAAAGAAATCACATGCTTTGCTCATACGGAAAGAGAATTACTTAAACAATATTTTGTAATAAAAATTATTTTTCAGGCATCAACATGGCCAAACCAGGGTCCTTTATGAAGACAGTCCAACCAAAGACTTACCCATCAGATAGTCGTAACATGCAATGCATTGTAGAGGGTACAGCAGCTGCCTTCTGGCTCATAGTGGTCTCAAAGCATTACAACAGCCATCCTTCCCTACTCTGAATATGATATGGACCACTCCACTTTGGGCAGTGGCAGTCTGAGATAGGCCTCCCCTCATTCAGTACAGAAAACAAGAGCTTGTATGTGTGCTGAAACTTGTGTTTACTCCAGTGTACACTGGGATGGCATACAGAGGATATGTACCCCACCATATATCCCTCTCCCCTGTATGGAACTGATAGAGTAGACGATAACCCTAACTCTCCCCCACACTGCTGGTCTGCAAACATTAGCTTCTGCCAGGCATATCTGAGCTCTAAACACAATCCCCATAGCACAGCAGCAGTTAGCAATAATTAATTAACACTCTACACTTGGCAGCAGGACAGTACCAGCTATTAAGAGCACAGAGAATTAATTGCACACCAGAATTTACTCTAAATTAACAGCTTAACTACAAAAAACTCTAGGGCATAGAACACTCTACTGAGCAAGGATCAAAAATCAGCAGAGCTTTATTGTGTCAAATAACAGTAACTATAAAGGAACAATAACACCCTACCCTCACTTGGGTGCAAGATAAATGCTACCAATATCAAGCATAACCTCCTCTGACTGGATAAGTGTCCACTGGTACACATAAATAATAAAGTAAGATAGGACAAATCCTTCCTAGGCATACATACTCAGAGGCTGAATACCTATCAGAATTTAAGTAAGTATTGACAATAAATATAGTAACTACAAGAGTCCCATAAACATACCTACTGGATATCCCTAATGGATGAACCAAAGGGACAATCTCTGTGGCATCACTCCTTTAGTGGTGACCTGTTGATGGTACCATCTCTGTCACAGCCTTCTGATTTTCACTGCCCTTTCCAGGTGCATATTTTATTGGAATGATTTGGCACTAACTGACTCTTCTGGATCACGCAGAAGGATGAAAAGGGATGGACATGGACCTCAGCTGTCTCACGGCTGCTGTCACTCAGAGGACCAGAATGAAGAGACAAGTCCCCAGATAGCAGTATCAGTGTAGTATAGTGTGTGTGTGTGAGGGAGAGAGAGATAGAGAGAGAGAGAGGTATCATAGTTTGGGGGTCTATAGGAAAGTTAATTGTCAGAAATTTTGCATCTCTCAGTGAACTTTGATCCAAAACTTTTAAATCTTTTTACATGACCACCAAGTGTGAAAGTAGGTTCCCTCTATTTTTTTATTCTGTGACTCACTCTTGGAGTTAAGTTATCGAAGGATAGCTGTTGCAGGCTTTCCTCTGAAGGACACCCACTCATTTTTAATAATCTAACCATAGCTGTGTGTGTTTTCATTAGCTACAAATTGTCCCTTGAAATACATCCATACAAAGAAGCTAATTGTGAGACCACTAAAACGTCTCTCCTTCCCAACCAATGTCTCCCACAATGCATTGCAAAACACATGTGGCCCTTTGTCAAGGAACACAGCCATAGGTTGGACTGTTGTTTTTGAACAGGACTGTAAGGCAGGGTCTGGATACAAGCCAATGAAAGGAAGAGGAAAGGAATACAAAAACACTAAATAATTATTCCATCAGCATTGCCATTACAGGGTCACTGGGAGCAGGCAGCTCAATGCTGATAGAACAGGGCTGAGGACAACAGACAGAACCCTAGGGCTTGCAATCATGTCTCCGTTGATAAATCCCTTGTGCCATAATGTATCAGCCAGCAATACTCACTTGTGTCTTTTCTTTCTCTATGCATTTTTGGCATCTGTTTACTTTTCTGTCTGCCTTTACAACCCTCCCAAATACCACACTTCTTAAGAAGTATAATTCCACTTAGCGAACTGAAGTAATCTCTATGGGCAAGGATGCCTTTTGCTAGAACATCTTTGTGCCTCCATAGTGATTCAGTGGCATAGGCTGTAGAACACCTGTATCCTGTGGAAGAGGGGATGGCAAGAAAGAGGACAGCACATTATGTTACATGGGAACATTTCAGATTTGTTTGCTGTTGTGTGGAACAGACCTCAGTCCAGAGGAAAGCCTCTTTCTATGCCCTGTATGTCAACCAGCTTTTCATGTTAATTGATTGCATTGGCTCTGCCATCTCAGACCATTTTAAAAATCAATTTTCTATGGATTCTGGGCATGGAGACCCTAAATCGTGAGAGCTGCTGGTTTGAATCCAATTATCCATGCATGGAAGGCACATGGAGTTTCCCCACATTCTTCTCCATTACAGCAGCCCCTTATGATTTGTGAAAAGATCATTTCCAGGGTTGTAGGACCCATATGGAGGAACAGCTACATGGGTTGGGGGGCTGGAGCAAGAACAATTGAAATTGTCCCTTTCCCTCAATGGAACTGTGCTTATAGAAGAAGGAGCAATTTCAGCCCCTCACTTCCCCACCCCAACTACATGTGTCCTGCAACCCCAGAAATTATCTTTCTGGTAAGGTTGGGACTTCAGAAATGGAGGTGAGTGTGGGAGAACTCCATGTTCTCAGTTGTCACAGAGGGCAACATGTTGCTTTTGGTATGAAGTAGTCTTTACTATCTCTTTTCTCGTTCTTTTCATGTCACAGATGGCTGAAAAGTTACAGCAGATGTCAAGGGAACATCTTTTACATCCTTAGTAAAGCTGGTGACTACTAATACTGGTGGGAAAGCATACCCACATTCTGAAGTACCTGCCTCTGTACAGAATCAGGGTAAGATCCTGATCCAGGAGAGATTTATGAGGTCTGTTATCTATCAGCAGGACCTGGAATTTTACTCTGGAAAACTTCAAAGACTCTGATAGTCTGCTACTATTTGTAAAATTTCACTTTTACCAATCCACATTGTGACATCTGATATCTGAAGAAGTGAGCTGTGGCTCACGAAAGTTCAAACCCTACCAGAAAATATTTGTGTTAGTCTTTAAGGTGCTACTGGACTCTTGCCCTTTTCTACTACTGCAGACAGACTAACACGGCTACCCACTGTGAATCACATTGTGACAGGCACCCAGAACCTGTAATCCTATTGTGTGTTCAAACTGCAGTGCAACTGCTCTGCAAATTCTCAGAACATGACCTCCAAGAGCAGAAGAAAACAGAAACCTGTGAAGAACCAGGTTCTACTGATGCTGTCCTCACTCTGTGGAGGATGCAAAGCATTTGCCACCCAGTTGCTCAGTGAAGTTACCAGAAAAACATAATTGGATTCTGAAATCATTGGGACACCCTTGTAAATTGTGGGGAACTCTTATAGAAACAGCACCGTATCAGGTTTTCATAAATGGTACCAACATTTGGCACCATAAATCATCTCTTTCTGAGGAATCACTGAGAAGCACAGTGAATTCAGAGAATATTGCTGTAATACTCATTGTGTGGCCTTTTGGGAAGTAGTAATATTGAGCTGCATGCAGTGTAGATCTGTCTGCAATTCCTGCTCCTCCTGCTCTTCAGCTTGCAGCTCCCCCCTCAGGAAGCCTAAACATTTCTTCTGTTGGAAGCAAAATTGGACTCTATTTTCAAACACCTCTGAGTCTGAAGGTCTTTGCACAGCCCTGTCCCATTCAGGTTGAGTTGTCTTGAAGAGGAAGGAAAGCACGGGAACAAGGACAGGGGAAGGAGATTTGTGGGGCAGGCGTGAGACGGGGGGAAAAAGAAGAAAGGGTGGGAAAGGTATTTTTTTGCAGGGAAGAGGAAGAGCAGGATATTAAACTAGCTACAAAAAACCTTATTGAATTCAAACATAACAATTCCATATGAAGTTGGCTCTTTAACGATACCGGACTGAGTCTCTGAGCAATGCACAGGGAAGGAGTGGGGAGATCAGTAGTGGTGAAGCTATTATGAACATAACAAGACATGTTGCTTTCAAAGAAAGGGTGAAAGAATTTGAGGGGAAGGAGTGGAGGAAGAGAGGAAGGAAGGAACAGTTTGGTGGTGGTTTGCAAGGTTAGGCGTGGCAAACGGGCAAGGTAATGGGCAAGCAGGCCGGGTGGGTGGTAAAGGGGAGCAGTGAAGGTTTGGAGTGAGGGGTGGGGGTACTGGACACGGTTGGGGAGAAGGGTGGTGGAAGGGTGGTGGTCTAAGACTGAAAATACTTGCCCTTCACTTTGCTGATTGGTACTGTGTGAATCCATCAGAGAGAGAAAGCAAGAAAAAACAAACAAAAAACAGAAAACAAAAAAAAGGGGGGTTGGGTGGAAAGGGGAAGGGGGTACAAACAATATTTTATTCAATTGCTGTTTGAATAAAAATATTGTGTATCATAATCATACCAAAAGGAAACCTCTTGCAAAAAACGACATGAAAAAGAAAACGAAAGAAGAGTAATAAAAGTACCAAGAAAAAGCCACAGTAATAAAATAATAAAAAATGTATAGCTATAACTAGATATATAGATATATATTATATAACCAACATAAAAAATAAAATTCAGTAGCAAACAGTTTGCAACAGTCTTGATATAGAAATGTTCTTACTGAGTTAGCAGACCATGCAAAATTCAAGATTAACCAAAGACATACACAGAGATAGAGACAGAAGGAGAGGAAACAAAGGGACCAAGGAGAGGAGAGGGCTAGGGTGTAAGAGACCAAAGCATCTCACTATGAATTTTTACACACTCACGGTCACAGGACTGTCAGCCTACCAAAATGTGGTGTATATAAGGTGCAGGGATGTCTATATTTAGCATGAAGATCTAAGGTGTGGAGGAACCTTAGAAACAGCCCTCCTAGGAGAGAAGGCTCGGCTGGATATTTTATTGTTTAACCCTGGGTTTTCTTTTGCAGACAAACCAAAGTCAAATAAAAGATTAGTTTTCGCCCCTCTTTATACTGTTGCATGGGAAAGCCACAAACATTCTGTGGGGCATAACCAATTTTTAAAAAATGCCTCCTAACATCATGTGGATGAGCTTCTGAATAGGAATAGCTGAAGTAGATTTCATCGAAGTAGCTCTGGAAGCAGCAGGCCTTGGAGTGCTGCCTAATGGTAACAGCCATGTCTGAGGAGGAAAACCTCACAGGTGCATATTAAATTGAATAGACATGCAGGGAACCAGTGTACCAACTCTAGATTCTGCTAGGTGAGGATCTGCTGTTGTGCAGCTGGAAATGGAAACTGAAAAGCGTCTACACCCAGACATAAAGCTTTGAGTGGCACTTCTCCAGAATGCCATAAATAATATGGGTACCATCGTGGTCTGGTTCCAGTGTTGGCAGAGCTGCACAGCCTCTCTCTTCAGCTGCTTTACTGAGCATTACGAATCTGAATGTGAATTAGGTAACTGTGGCGGAGTAGCTACTAACCTGCCTCTTAGAATACTTCTTAGAATTCAGAAGTATGGCCCCCAGGTTGTTGCCTTCATAAATAATGTATCTCTCACAGAAGCCATCTTTGAAGGTGAACATGGAACTTCTGGGCTTAAAGCCAAATATGCTCAGCTGAATCGGATCTCATAAGGAACTTTCTGGGAGAATGACTTTCCTGTGTTCTAGGTGCTTATGGAAGATGCTGTCTTACTGAGATAATATGGTATTGCTTCATAAGTAGAGAGAGCCACAGTGAGAAAATAATTGGCAGTGGAACACACATAAAATCTCATCTGATCAAAATTTCCTGGTACAGTCATCTATTAGAGGACTATTTCACCTCAGAAATATATAGGTTGGCAATTCATTTGTTTGAAAGAACTTGTCATCACAAAAGTACATGACAATCTAGCACGCTGAGGAGAAGACTATGCTAGAATCTTTCTCCGTAACAAGGCGGACTTCTTTGTGAACTGAGCTGGTGCACTTTAAAACAAGCAATCTGTGAGGACTGTACTATGTGCTCTTTTTAATATTTGAATACATTTAGAGAGCACTCTAGGAGTTAAGCCATTTTGAGTGGAAATTCCAGAATCTAAGCTGATCTTTGTTGTGGATTTCCTTCAGTGAGACATGGCGACCAACTCAGTGACTTGGAGGACAGGGCTTGCTCTGTCATTAGGCAAGCTGAGGCAGCTATCTCAGGTGGTATTGGGGAGGGGAGACTGACAGTGTCCTGTCCTCCTGTTGCCTATTGCCTCTTCCTCTGCTGGGAGTTGTCAGAGTTAATCTGTCCTTGATAAAAACAGCACCGCTATCCAAGCATGTCCTAAAGGGTTTTCCAAACTCTTATGAGATGTCCTCTTGTGAAAGTGGGACTATCATTTTGATTGCATGTGTTATGTGTGTGTGTTAAGTGCTGTCAAGTCGCTTCCGACTCATGGCGACCCTATGAATCAATGTCCTCTAAAATGTCCTCCTATCTTTGACAGCCTTGCTCAGGTCTTGCAAATTGAGGGCTGTGGCTTCCTTTATTGAGTCAACCCACCTCTTGTTGATTGCATAAGCAACCATAATAAATGGCAGGATTACTGCTCCAGCTCCTGGACAGAGGCAGGGGTGGAGCGCATGCATGTAGGGGGGTGCCTGAGAACTTGGGAGAGGGAAAGGAAGCAGCACAGAGGGAGGTGACATTTTATAGTCTGCCTCAGGCAGCACGTCTGGTGTCTGCAGCAGTGGTTCCCTTATATTTCTACTTGGTTGTCAAAACATTTTTCTACCTCGGGATTTTTTTATAAAAAAATGTCAATTTCTTACTGTAGACAAGCTGAAGCCTATTTATATAACAGTGAACACACAGATACCAGATCAGGGCTACCTAATTTGAATACTTTGGAAGAAACTGGCACAAGTTAATGTTAACAATGAATCACTGTCATATGATCTGCCAACTAAATATTGGGTAGGAATTCTCTCAGGAAGAAATTTTTGAGTAAATCTTTGAGTAGAGGACTTGGAAAAGGTAAGGTGACTTGGAGAGGGGGAGAGAGAGAGAGAGAAAGAGAGAAAGATGAGATAGATTACAAAGACAGAGGGATAAACCCAGGAAGAAAAAGAGAGGGCAATCAGATTCACTCAGCTCAGGTTCTGAGGGACTTCGTTGGAAGACCCTCACACCCTGTGATGAGAGAGCAGGGGCCCAGGATCACACACAAGGGTAGGCTAACACACAAGTACACAGATTAATTGTAAATTAGTTAAGAAAAAAACCCAAATTTAAACAAAACAATAATAATAATGGTGTAAAACAAAACAAAACAGAAAACCATGCAAACGTTCCCAGGTTTCAAATTAACTGGCTGCTACAGAATTATCACCTAGTACATAAAAAGCATATAAAGCAGCAACTCAGCCTTGTCTGCCCTGGAGTTTTTAAAGGTTTAACTTATTTTGTTTTATGCAAAGTATCATGGGGAATATTCACATCCCTGGGGAGCCTGCATTATTCTTCCAGGAATAAACAGAGACCTTCTTTCTTCTCTGTGTTGGGTTTTTCCCCCCTTCATTCCATACACTTTAAAAAAACACTAGCTTCCATAGCACAAGTTTGGCTTTAATTTTCTCCTCTTAGTCATCCTTAGGCTAGCTGGTGGGTTCAGGGTCAAAGGGCATGTGAAAGGTCAACAGGAAAAGGAAATGCCTACTTACACTTCACCTGGAGAATCTGGTCACTGAGATTTGCTTGAATGTAGTATGTGCTGTAGGGTGGCAAGACCAAACCTAGGCTGGGTAAGGGGAAGAAGAAAATGCAGTGTTTTCAAAATGGCTATGACAATGGTTACAAATAAGTTACTCTAGATGCCAGCACTTGATGGTTTAAGACTTGGGAAAGAGAAAGAAGTGGCATATTTATCACCCAGCATAGTATTGTAGTGAGCAGGTCACACAGGTGAGCAAATACCAGGATGGTCTTTACTCATAGCAGGAATGATCCACTGCTGCATTTTATATCCACCATCCTTTCCACAAACGGAATGATCCAGAACATACTAGAACCCACTAGAAACACCATGCAGCCAAATGCAGGGTGTCCCTACTTTTACCTCCAGTTGTACCTCTGGGTTAATTAGTCAGATTTGAGAAAACCACTAAACGTACATGTCTACAAAACAAGAGAACCTCTGCTAGGGTGACTGTAATGTGCTTTCTTCCAGGTCCCTGGCAGAGCCTGAAGTAGGACAGTTATTCAACCTTTCAATATCGGGAATGAGAGTTGCGAGGAGATGAAATCACAGATTAATAGAAGCGTGCTCAACCACAAATCCCCATCTGGGGTTTCACAGGACCAAGAGCTAGCAATGACTGCTATTCCACGTGCAGAACTCATCAGGAGACCAACATGCATCCCCCCCTCCCCCACCAGCAATTTTTAAGAATGGGAGAGTATGGAAATGCATGAAGTATATGACATATTTAATGCCCTGATTATGTAGGAGAGTGGTTCCCAATGTGGTGCCTTTGGGAGCCATGGTGCCCACTGACACCTTTCCTGGCACCTGCCAAGCGCTTTAAAAGTGGGCGGGGCTAGGTTTGGCTTTTTCCGGCAGGGCTTTTGACTGGCTGCGCAGCTTAAAAGGCATCCTGTTAAACAGAGCTTCTGCCTGAAACGTTAAAGAGTTTCTATTACGCTTGCATATAACCTTGATCCCTGATATTTTGTGATTGGCTCTGCCTCCTGCAGCATCCATTTTTGTGATTGTACCCACTGCCCTTTTTCAGAATTCTACAGGTGCCCACAGGTTCAAAAAGGTTGGGGATTCCTGATCTAGGATAATAAGTCCTCATGGGCTGCCCTACAGAAGAACTTGCTCCAATGGCTGCCCTATAGAAGGACTTGCTCAGGTGTATTTGTCCTTCGGACACTGGGCAATCCAAATTACACCAACGACTTTTAATGTATCCTCATGAGCTTATCAGGATCCTTGAGCAGACTGCTGGACAAACTTTTCAGCCTAGGCTAGGTCAGGGAGTTATGCTGCACTAGGAAATGCCTGGGCTGGGAACACATATATTTGCAATAAACAGCTATGCAACTAGATGGCAGTCTCAGCCAACACTGATAAACTGCAGCACGCAAATGCCAGCTAGATGGAGGAGCCCCAAAATGTTAAATAAGACAAGCTCCCTGTGTTACTTTTTGAATATACAGATGTAAACCCAAGTTTTAAAATACACAGTTGTAACTTGGAATCATGTATCATGCATGTATCATGCATGCTGCCCTCTCACAACATATTTCTGTGCATCTTAAGGCATGGGTATGCTCATAATTATATGGAATGGTCAGGTTCTCAAGGACAAATATGCCTGAGCGTGGTTTTCTAGCATTCCAGCGATAAGGATATTTCCTCTCATTCTACCACAACTCTTCTCTTGCCTGTCATTCACTTGTTGTGTCAGAAAAATTCTTTCTTTGACATACTCTTTGATGTCCCACTAGCTTCTGAATTAGCTCTATTAGAAGCACATTGAATACTATGCAAGTCTAGAGTTTATTATGAGTGGCCTTCAAAATGGTATAATGGCAACATGCCACTGAACCCCAGTCCTATACAGATTGATGCAAAATAAAGTGCACTTCTTTATGCATGGGAGAACTTCAAAATCATGCACAAAACTACATCACTGCCTCCTTATAAATCCTATAAAAAGCTCTCTGCTTAAGATCTGTTATCAGCTTATCAAGGGGTATTATTGACAGCTCCTGGCTTTTAATCACAAAGACAGAAATTTTAGAAGAATCTGAAAAGCAAGATCAAGAAAGTCAAACCTTTAGTTTAAAAAAAATGCTTTCCCCCATCTTTCCTGCTGGTACAAGAAATTATATATAAAAAAGCTATGTAAATACAATCCTAAACATAGTTACACTCTTCTAAGTCTGTTGAAGTCAAAGGATTTAGAAAGATGTAACTCTGTTTATGATAACACTGCAAGTGTCCCCTAAAGGATGGGACATATTTAAACAAGTAAAATGATCTCCATCCCCCAACATTGTTTGTGTAAAGTGCCATCATGTTGCAGCCAAGGGTCTTTCAAGGCAAAGGAGAAGCAGAGGTGGTTTGCCACTGCCTTCCTCTGAAGAGTCTTCCTTGGAGGTCTCCCTTCCAAGTACCGAGCCTGCTTAGCTTCCGAGATCTGACAAGATGAGGCTATACCATGCCGCCTTCCCACCCCCCATCATTACAAACCTTAATATTATTCAGTCTGGATAACAGTGATAGATTCTAATGAAGATTTTCACATTACAGGTTAGCAACAATATATTGGAGAATTAAAGCTCAGTCTACAAACCACTGCCATAATTTTAGTGGGGCTTAGCTTAATTCCTGTGCAAGTCACACTGTACTGCAAGGAGGCTTTGCAACACCAATGCGAGGTGGCTTGTATTTGCACAATGCACAGAGCCTGAACCAATCACAGCTCTCCCGATTCTCAGCCACAAAAATCAACTTCCTTATTCCCTAACTGTTCGAGAGGACGAGGACATAACTCCTATCTCCTTCTTGGTAGTTCCTTACCTGTAGTTTGTGCTTTTGATAGGGGCCCAGGTATAGGTCCTGTACACTTCATCTATGTATCTCTGGAAGTTCAATGGTGAAGAGATATGGTGAGTTTTCGAACAGCCTGATGTATACATTCCAAAACACAACCAATATTGTCATGCCTGTATTCAGAGTAAATGCCATAGTTCTGGGGCAAAGCACAAGCTCTGCACCCACAAGGCAGTCCCAGACACCTCTGCTTAAAAAAAGATCTCAGGTAGCAGGACTGGGAAAGGCTGGAGAGTAATGCCAGTAAAACAAGGCAATACTAGACTAACAGTGGGATCCTATGCAGAGTTACTCCAGTCTAAACCCATTGATTTCAACGGGCTTAGACTGGAGTAACTCTGCATAGGATTGTTATTGAGCAAACCTACAAGAGCAACCAAAATGATCAGGGGTCTAGAGCAACTGCCCTATGAGGAGCGGTTAAAACTCTTACGGCTGTTTAGCTTGGAAAGAAGGTGGTTAAGGGAAGCCATGATAAGAGGTCTATAAAATTATGCCTGGAATAGAGAGAGTGGACAGGGAGAAGCTTTTCTCCCTCTCTCATAATACGAGAACGCGGAGTCATCTGCTGAAGGGTGACAAATTCAAAACAGATAAAAGGAAGAAGAAGAAGAGTTGGTTTTTATATGCCGACTTTCTCTACCACTTAAGGGAGAATCAAACAGGTTTGCAATCACCTTCCCTTCCCCTCCCCACAACAGACACCCTGTGAGGTAAGAGGGGCTGAGAGAGCGTGACTCACCCAGCTGGCTTCATGTGTAGGAGTGGGGAAACAAATCCAGTTCACCAGATTAGCGTCCGCCGCTCATGTGGAGGAATGGGGAATCGAACCTGGTTCTCCAGATCAGACTCCACTGCTCTAAACCACTGCTCTTAGCAACTCCACCACGCTGGTGGTGTATTTCTTCACACAACGCAAGGTTAAATTGTGGAACTCCCTGCCCCAGGATGTGGTGATGGCTGCCAACTTGGAAGGTTTTAAGAGGGCAGTGGACATGTTCATTGGGGAGGGGGCTATTAATGGCTACTAGTAAATATGGATTCTCTCCAGGATCAGAGGAGCATGCCTATTATACTAGGTGCTTTGGAACACAGGCAGGATAATGTTGCTGCAGTTGTTTTGTTTGTGGGCTTCCTAGAGGCACCTGGTTGGCCACTGTGTGAACAGACTGCTGGACTTGATGGACCTTTGTCTGGGCCTTTCTTATGTTCTTATATTCTTAAGATGTCTCCCTGCAATGCCTTGTGGGTCCCTCACTTGTAGTGATATATTAAGTGGTGTGTGCACCCACTATTTCAACTATTCTTCCAACTTATAGCAGAAGAACGGTGGTACAGAAACTGTAAAAGGGCTGCACAGGTTGTCCTTCTATATAAGCAACCTCATAGGTTTATGTTTACTCACAAACAACATACCATTTTCCTAATATGAATCAGGGTAACTGTAGTCTGGGCTTCTAAAATCTGGCTGAATAACTCATCCCTCTTACACGCTTAATGTCCCCAAGTTTTCAAGCAATTTTTTACCTCATCCAGGGACTTGACAAGAGTTTTGATGTATCTCTGCCCCTCATGTCCATCTATCATGCTTCTTCGAATCTGGAGTTTTAAAAAAGACATATAAAGAGATACTAGAAATAGTTGGACACTGCAGGTAACACATGGATATACCTCTCCTTCTCTGTACCTCTCAAGGAAAATGGGTCAATACTGTAGGTGGGGCAATAAAAAATGGAAAATCAGTAATCGTCAGTGTATGCTAGGACGTCTAGAGGACTGGCTTCACTAACTAAAGCAGAATTTATACCCTTAGATGTTCCTTACTCAATCATCTCCCTCCCTCCTTCCCTGTGCTGCTTCCGTGAATTCCAACCCAAGTACATACCACCATGTGTTATAGCCAAAGGAAGGAATCCCACCTGCAACCTCTAGGGAAAATTAATCAGAATTGCAGCCCTGAGACAAAGGAATGACATCTAAGAGCTGCTTTACACATGATAAATTTCCTATGCATATATTAATTTCATGTGCCTTCCATGACGTACACTGGCATATGCAATGACTGCATGTATGCATATTACGCTCGGTATGTACATGTGACAGGCAGCTTGTTTGATAGTGGTTCACCATGTCATGAACATACAAAATAAGCATGCATGGGACTGCCGCAGACACACGGAGGCTATGCAATTTTCTACCCAGAAGTGCAGAAACTAATTATATGTGCATGTGCCACTTGGCACCATTGCTGTAAAACATGGTCATGGCAGTATAGGAGCTAAGTAGACAGATTACCAAACTGCTGCTAAAGACAGCATGGAGGAAACCATGGTGGAATCTTAAGCTGCAGCTGTAAGCAAAAATTTACTGCAATGCCATTGGCATCTTTACACTGCTTCGCTGGTGCACGTATGCTATGAATTAATTTAATAAAAAAGAATAGACTCCATCTCCACTGTACCACTTACCTCTTCTTTGTTCTCATCTTCTAGTTCAGCATCAAGGAAGTCCAAGGTTACAGGTTCCTGGAAATTAATAATCTAAAAGGAAAAAGCAACGGCAAGGTGGCAATTATCAACCATTGTTCAGTGCAACTGTAAGCAGTTTCTCCCAGCTCAAGGCTTTCTAAAAACAACAGCAGTGAGTGGTCTAGGCATTCATCACATAACTACGTGCAGCAGAAATATGACTGGGAAAGGAATTTGCTGACCCCAAAACACAGCAAACGTGAAACAGTGACAAATGGATATTGCTTCATTAACGAAGCTAACATTTATATCCCAACTGATTAGCCTAACTGTAGAGTCTCAAAGCAGGCTGCAATACAAAACAAGTAATAAAATGCAATACAGTAATAAAATCAGGTGGAAACACAAAAAATCTGAACAGATAGGTAATAGCTAAACAGAACAGCCACAATAAAAGCAACTGCCTCCAGCATTACAGCAGAATACTGAAGGTTTTGCTTAACAAGAAGGTTTTTGGCAGATTTCAAAAAAGTAGAAGTTGCTGTGTAACGCTTCAAACCAATGCATATACAAACCATCACACAATCATATGAGAGGCACCTCTTGGTTTTACAGCTTGCTGAGAAATTTAAATTGTTATTGATCAGAGCAGGACTGAGACGAGTGAGTAAATGGTTGCTGTTTTTGTCCATCTCTGTCACTTTGCCTGCCTATTAATACCAGTAATGTACTGAGCTGGAGGTTTCTGTCAATGAAATATATTTCACCATGAGCAGTACCATTTCTCAGTGCCTAATTCTTAGCTGGCCTTTTAATGATTGATTTATCTGATTAGTATCCATTTCCTTTGCCAATTTCCCTTGCCCCACCCTGATGGACACTAAGCTTTCCCTGAGATAAATTATTGTAAGGCTCCTTATTCACTCTTCTTTTTTGTGTGTGCTTAATATCCCACGGAAATAATATTTCATAAGAGGGTCTAGCTAGTTTTGTTTACACCAGCCAGGAGTGAAGGGGAAGTCCATACATCATACCCTTGAAATGTGGCAATTAGTGCTTAGTGGCTGACAAGAACACCATTTCCTGCTCTACAGTAAGCACAGCAAATGGCTCCAAGCACCGGAACAATGAATAATTAGCTGGAAATGAGATCCATTCAATTCCTGAGACCAACTCTGCTTACCAGTTCTATCACCATTTATCATCTCTGTTGGAAATGGTATGTTATGCAAATACAAACATGGAGAATGAGCAACAGAGGTCATATTTGTGATCAGCTGCCTGTAACCATCTACAATATGGGTGCACTTTGTGAGGGTTCTGGAGCTCTGACTGGGTGCTTTATGGATCATAGTGGCTGTCTGCTCTGCGAGCCACTGACGACCAAATTACACAAGACAGAAGCCAGACCTGACTTGCTTTTCCCACAGCCACACGCCAGCTGTTGGAAATGTTGTTTTAAGAGTCTGTGGAGCCTGATTCGCCTCAGGACTGTGGCGGGGGTGGGGGGTGGGGAGGAAGGGCTTCTGCCTTCCCTCCTGCACTGTTTTCCTGAGCCAAAACTGCCCTAGGGGGAAGTTATTTACCCCACTTTGGAGCTACATGTGCAGTATTCCATGCATGTGCTGCTCCAAAACAGGACAAATAACCACCCTGGGCTATTTCAGCTCATGAAAACCAGGAGGGGAAAGGCAGGAGCTCCTCTTACCCCCAAGACACAATCCCAAGCCAAATCAGGCCACTACAGGCTGTTAACATTCCCCACAACTGGTGCATGGCTGCGGGGAAAGTGAGTTGGATCTGTGAAACTAATTAAAACTCATTAAAAACAACTCATGTAGTTTTCCCTGAGACCGTTAGTCAGAGGTGGGAACTACAATTCCACCTGGAACAGTCACATGACACCCAACAATCATCTTGGCCTGGGAAGTCAGGTGACACCAAAGGGCCAAGGGGGTGTCACTGGCTGACCTACTCTTAGATCTGCTGCCATTCCTTCGCTCTAGGCAATTTGGGACTAAAGAAATCCACCAGATCGTCATGGTGGACTGAGGACTAGCTGGTTCCCTCCTGCTCTCAGTACTTTCTTGCATCCTGTACAGAGTGCTTGACACACAGCGGGATACATAATAATGTGTGAGATGTACAGTCACAAAGAAATGTGTTGCTGATTTGACATCTTGATATGCTTGACTTGTTGGCAAACTCTTACTCTCCCAGTTTTTGAAAATGGTTGGTCAGTTTGCCTTTTGATTCTTTGTTTTGAATCTTAAGAGGTGGATTAGTTGTTTCAACAGGGGCTCCAGGCTGCACTGCTAGTCAGAGTACCAGCAGAAAAACCCAGACCCCAAGTGCTGCCAGAACTCTTACCATAAATTCATTCACATGGAGCAGTGGGGGTGCAAACTAGGACAGGGTATTTTGTACTTTTAATAGTTGTCCTGCAAAGTGAGAAAAGTTCAACTGCTAAAAACTCCTCTTCTACAGATGAAAGTACAGAACCTCCTGTCTTTCTTTGCATCTAGTCACAATTTAGAGTATAAACTGGGTGGGCTTGTGGAATGTATGAAACTGCCTTATATGGAGTCAGATCACTGATCGATCTGGTTCGCTCATGTCTGCTCTGAGTAGCAGCAACTTTCCAGCCTTTCCCAACCCCTTCAACTTAAATAATTGAAATTAAGAGGACAGGGATTGAGACTGGGACCTTCAGAAATTGAAATTGTTCAAGACTTTCTATTCCTTGGCTCCACCATCAACCAAAAGGGAGACTGCAGCCAAGAAATCAGAAGGAGATTGAGACTGGGAAGGGCAGCCTGAAGGAGCTAGAAAAGATTTTTAAGTGTAAGGATGTGCCACTGGCAACCAAGATCAGGTTAATTCCTGCCATCTTATTCCCTATTACTATGTATGGGTGTGAAAGCTGGACTATGAAGAAAGCTGATAGAAAGGAAGTAGATTCCTTTGAAATGTGGTGTTGATACCCTGGACCGCCAAAACAAACAAACCACTGGGTTATAGATCAAATCAAGCCTCAACTGACCCTAGAAGCTAAAATGACTAAACTGAGGCTATCGTACTTTGGCCACATTATGGGAAGACAAGAGTTACTGGAAAAGACAAGCATGCTAGGAAAAGTTGAAGACAGCATGAAAAGAGGAAGATCCAACAAGATCTATAAAGGAAGCCACGACCCTCAATTTGTGAGACCTGAGCAAAGCTGTTGAAGATAGATCGTTTTGGAGGACATTAATTCATAGGGTCGCCATGAGTCATAAGCGACTTGACCGCACTTAACAGACACATGGAGTAAAGCGTTGTGCTGGCAGATAGCAGACAATCCCACAGTTCATTCTGTAGTGGATAAATACTAAGTCTAAAAGAACTTATAGTCTTTACTGTAATGATGGTGGGTGAAAACAAAGGAAGAGAAAAAACGCTTCTTACCTTAGGTCGCAAATTTGGGTGTAGCAATACATATCCATTCAGGTCAATAGCGAATACATAGCCATTAGCCCCTAACTGGGTGGAAAGACAAAAAGAGAAAGTCTTTCTAGAGAAAAGCAAATCAGAACCCAAAAGGAAGGAGTTAAGTTGCATCCAAGTTCCCATGTTACAGATATTGGATTGGATCTAGTGGAAGGGATTTCCATCAGCAGAATGGGATTTTCTCACCTCCCTATCATACTTCAGTCCAGCGGGTTTCCCAGATACTCCTCCTGGGAGACAGTTGACCCCCCCAGGAACAGCATAAGGGGTGAATCTGCAATAGGTGGATGGATTCAGCAAAAATCTGTTAGTAGAAACGCTGGATCCAACCCAGTCTCCATAGACCTTTATGCCTTCTCCTTTCATACTTAGCACACGCACAGAACCAGTGTTTAAGATATTCTAAACTGAAGAAAAGGATTTCTGATATCATTCCTACTAATGAGGCTATGGATGCAATCCTAAGAACACTTTCCTGGGAGTAAACCCCTCCAAATAAAATGGGACTTGCTTCTCAGTAGTCCTGTTTAGGATTGCTCCCAAGGAATGTTAATAGGAGGCAGCTGAAGATTATTTGGTGCTGGGGTAAAGAAAGTAATTAAGTCCATTCTTTTTTCCCTTCAAAATAAAAATAAAATTGATAGTTTCCCATCCTTTTTTTGCAGCACAAAATTTATTACACTATAATTTATACATAAGCATAAACATTATATTTGTACAAGAAATACTTCCCAAATTCTTTGAAATTGTGGCACATCATATCCTCTCTTTAAATTTGTCAATTTGGTTAGGAGGAAGATTTCCTTACATTTCAGAATCCACTCGTCAACTGTAGGACTTGAGTCTGATTTCCAATATCATGCAAATACTATTATAACAGCTGTTAACAAATGCATGATTATTTGTGAGGAGTGGACATAAAAAATAGGAAATTCTATGCACTCATCAATCTAATTCTCAGTGAAGACCTCCTTCCTGCCTGCTTTTTTATTTTGACTGGTTTTTCAGAAATCTGGAGGCTGTACAGATCCCAATCAGTATAAAGTCATCTATTTCTTACGCACATTATACTGCGGTGTCAGCTTCTTGATATCATCCAGAGCCACATCAATACCGACAACACCTAAGATGAGCTGGTTCTGGAAACACATAAACAACAAAAGGCAATGTTATGTTTTCTGTCCTTCATCTGGACAAAAGGATGGAAATGACCATACAGAAAAAGTATAACAAGCATTTTCCCCGTGATAAAGCAGAAAAGAAGGACCCCAAGTTCAAGAGGGCAATATAAGGACACCTATGTAGTACCTATCCATCTACACTTACAAACATATGTACTATCTTCTCTTCTCCCCCCCCCCCCAAGGAACATTATATGAACTCAGGGCAAAGTATCACTCATACACCCTTGTCCTCATGGTACAGCTATTCATTGCACCCTGTTTTCTTTAGCAAAATAATCACGATTTTCTTTCAATTTTCACAAAATGCTGTTAACCCTGCAAAGCACACTTGGATTCTGCAGTCTTTCCAAATTAATTTGGGAGATCGGCCATGACATGATAAAACACTATATGAGCATATGAACAAGCACTCACAGGGTTAAATCAACATATGTGGCATGCTGACCATGGATTGCCCTGACCTAGATAGCCCAGGCTAGCCTGATCTTGTCAGATCTAGGAAGCTAAGCAGGGTTGGTTCTGATTAGTAACAGGATGGGAGACCACCAAGGAATACCAGGATCACACCACAGAGGCAGGCAAACAACCTCTGAATGTCTCTTGCCTTGAAAACCCCATGTGGTCATAAGTCAGCAAAAACAAAAAACAAAAAACATGCTGACTTTATCACATCAAAAAATGAATGTATATGTTTTCCTTGTATCATAGTTTCCCCTCTAACTGAGATTAGGTAAACAGAGAATAAAAGGACTGCTACGAGCTCAGGCTCCCCGCCCCCGCCCCCCAGTATGCTTGTGCACTATGATGGATGATATGAGCCCTAAACTGAGGTTACCTCAACACTCAAATATCCCTTTACAGAGTTAAGGAAACCCATGGTCTGGTTGCTAATTTCCTGCCCTGCAGAATGAAACCAATATTTGTTGCTATACTGGCTCTCAGTATGTAGGCCCAGTACAAAAGGGGTCATAAACCACTCTTGGGTAGGGTTGCCAGCTCCAGGTTGGGAAATACCTGGAGATTTTTGGGGCGGAGCCTGAGGAGGGCAGAGTCCAATTGCCAAAGCAGCCATTTTTTCCAGGGGAACTGATCTCTATCGGCTGGAGATCAGTTGTAATAGCAGAAGATCTCCAGCCACCACCTGGAGGTTGGTAACCCTACCCTTGGGGTTGGAGGGACTCTCAGTCCCTAAGTCCTGGAAAGGCTCTTCAAAAAGCCTGTATGTCTAGTGATATGGTTCCCTGCAAGATAGCTCAGAATCAAGTGACCTCAGGAGCCTTGAGGTAGGGGGAGAACAAAGGCCTTTCCAATTATATGACATCAGCCCTTCACAAGCAGCCTCTCCTGTCCTAACAAGGGTGCTTCTTTGAGAGACATATATCCTTCCTTAAGGAGACGCCAGTGCCTGCACCTGCAACAAGCCACCATTACTGTTACTGTGCACAGCATGGGATAATTGTTGCAATGGAGCTGCCATGCTGCTTTATGAGGCAATAACTAGGCTCCCCTGAGAATAAATGGCTTGGTCTTTGGCCTTGTGGCTTACCTAGTTGGGAAACAGATCATTGCCTGCTTAAAAACTGACATAGAATGCCATGGCAGATCTATTACTGTCAATAAATCTAAACAAACACAAAAGCGGGAGCATAAGGTGGATGAGACAGACTGTGGACACATGCTGGGATTCTGCTGGGGGGGAAGGGAGGCATTTGTGATCTATTTAGTGGCATGTGCTTGTCTTGAAACTCAGCTGTCATTATGAAGTGTGAAAAATTCCCTCCAAGAGTGTGTGATGTAAAAATTGCCCTTGTTATTTTTATTATTTCCTGCTCTTCCTTTATAAAACTAATTGCTCTCTCTGTTCTCATATCGAGACACTGATTAGGTCCATCCCTGCTTAGCTTTAACAAGTGATATGACTGAGCCCAAACCAGTGATTTGGGGATCCTTTTAAGGAGAGATGGTCTACTCATCCCCCAAATGTTGGCATTTGACATACCTAACTGGGTAAAATTGTCTTGCCAGAGTGTGGATTATGTACATATGGTCTCTTCCAGTATTGGTTCATTTTTTATTTGTTCTTCTGACTTTAGGTTCCTTTACACATCACAAAAGAAATGCTAGATTGGGTGGGCATGCTGCCCTTGGTCCTAATTTTGCGATACAGAAAACCAGTAAATGTAAGACAAAATGGTGATTGGTTGCTAGTCTTAGTGGCTGTTTTCTTCATAAAAATCCTCTATCAATTTGCTGTCTTGCCTCATGTTTACAAATTTTGCATAAACCCAAATTAGGTAAATTAATCACTGATTTTATAACATGCAAAAAATAACCTTTTCTGTTTATAGCTGTACAGGCAGCCTTATTAATAAAATAAACCCCTATATACACCCTACCCACACTTTCTTTCACACACGCCCACAAACACATCATCTCTTCACAGCTGGCCAACTTCATTAATAATTGTGGATCTCTGGTTTGAATACAGCGAATACGTTGTAAGTTGAAAACATACCTTCCTGTCACCACCGCCTTCAGTGAGGTTGAACACTGGCAGAGTGCCTGTCACCACCAAGCCCAGACCCTATCAAAAGGAAATGACAGCAGAGAACATATAATCAGATGGAGCGCTGCTGCTTCAGGTGGTGCAACAGCATCATTCATGTACGCCACTGCAGAACTGAGACGGCAGAGCTTGCTTCCTGAAGGAATCTGGAGAAGAGATGAATTTGGGGAGCTCACTAGTGAAGGACTGGGGTTGAATGGCAGTCTTGGGAGACAGAGCTGCCTGTTTCTGATAGGCTGTTGACATCCTGCTGATTCAAGATGCGATCTAGAGAGCCTGCTCTGCGCATGGAAAGAAGTCGCTGCACTCAAAGCAGCTATTTGCTTTGCCAACGCAGCATGGTCATGAACCTGTGTGCGTAAAGTGCCTTCAAATCGCAGCCGACTTATGGCGACCCCTTTTGGGGGTTTCCTGGCAAGAGACTAACAGAGGTGGTTTGCCAGTGCCTTCCTCTGCACAGCAACCCTGGTATTCTTTGGTGGTCTCCCATCCAAATACCAACCAGGGCTGACCCTGCTTAGCTTCTGAGATCTGACGAGATCAGGCTAGCCTGGGCTATCCAGGTCAGGGCGGTCATGAACCTAGCATTAGGAAAACTAAGCTGCATTAAGGCAATCTGTTCCACACATGCAAGGTATTTCACACAGCGAATGGTTCCTATGTTTGTTTTACAACGTTCGGTTGCTTATATGGAAGCCCATATATTGATTGAGGAAACATGTCTGGATCATAACCTTGCACATGACTCTCTGGATCAGGTCACCAGGTTCTTGTGGACCTCAGGCAAGAGAGCTGCAGTGAGGTCCCCCCAGCCCCTTATGTTTACAGATTGCACAAAGATAGTTCATGTAACGTTTCTTCCCTTCCCTTGCCACTCGCTCCTCCTTCTTATATTGCTGCTTACTGCTCCTCTTCGGCCCAGTCTGCACCCACCAAGGACTATTACTCAATTTTGTGATATTTATGCTATCTGGTCCTACCAGATTCCATCTTTCTTTCCATACTTCAGAATATCTATATGAAACCACCAGGGGAAGTCATCTGACAATTTGAAGTACACTGATGACACAACACTCCTCATTTTCAGCAGAGGCAAACGAGACAATGAACACTGTAAATATGTGTTTGGCAGTGGCGTAGCGTGGGGGGTGCAGGGGGGGCCGGCCGCACCGGGCGCAACATCTGGGGGGGCGCACTCGCAGCTCTCTGCCCCTGCCTGGCTCACTCACTCACTCTCTCTCACTGCAGTGAAGACGTCTTCCAACCATTCATAAGCCGCGGTATCCAAAAAACCCTTTCAAAGCGGTGTTTTTTGTATAACATTTTCAAACTCTCAGCAGGCCTCCAGGGGGCGGGAAAGCCGCGGCCCCGCTCCCCAACTCACGGCAGGGCCGCCTCAGGCATTAATCTCCCTCCCCCTCGCCGCTGAGGCAGGGCCGCACGGCGGAGCCCACAGCGTCGGCCTCACCCGGCCCAGCCCACCTTGGGGGTGGGACTCAGCAGCTCCTCCCTGCCGGGCCAGCGGAAGGGGGGGGGGAGTTTCAGAGGAGGCTGGAGGGCGGCGGCCGTCTTGTTTGTGGCGAGCAGAGGCGGCGGGGAAGGAGGGGTGGGGGGCGAAGGCGAGACAAAGCTGAAGGGCGCGGGGCGGCGCTGGGCCCTGAGAGAGGCGCCGGTCCCGCGAGGGCCGTCCCACCGGCCCGGGAGCGCCGCCTGCAACAGGTTCCTGGGCACGCGAGGCCGCCGCACTCCTCCAGGCCTCGGCCGTTGGTCTCCGCCTCGGTCCCGGGTGGTGGGAGCCGGCGCCACCCGCCTCAATGCGGTTCGGGGCGAAGATGATGCCGGTAAGTGGCCTCTGGGTTGCCATAAGTCGGCTGCGACTTGACGGCACTTTACACACACACACACACATTGTTAGAGAAACCACTTGTGGATTAGAATTTGATGCTTAGTGAGAATTGCCTCCTGGACTTTTCTTTTTCAAACTCATCTTCCACTTATTACTAATTGGTGAATTTGAATTGTATACAGTTAATTTAGTTTTGCAGCATGGGCCAATTTACTATACATCTTTGCCTCCTGTGGCCAGGATGTGCACAGAGGTGTATAGCAAGCATCATATCAGTAAACAGTAAATATATGTTTTGGGCATATGAAAATGAATGGGGGGGGGGGTACATGAAGTCCCAAAAGGAAGCCAGTGGCTGCTTTCCACCTAAACAACACAGGAGGAGTATGGCCCAAAGACAAGCAGGCATAAGGTTTGTATTGCATCTTCCAAACACCTCTTAAACACAAATTATTAAGTACAGAGGTATTTGCAAGTCCCACAGCTGCTTGGTATACCGAAGGCCCCAGGTTCAGTCATTTTACTTTAATTACATCAGCACAAACAATACATGTGCTTAGGGGGTAAGGGTTTCTTTAACTAATCTAGTGGAAGAGACTCGAGTGCTAAAATCCACGGGTTAGGGGGCGCAAATTACTTGCCTTGCCCCGGGTGCTGACAACCCACGCTACGCCACTGGTGTTTGGTTATAGTAATAGGCTAAATGAGGGCCATAATTTGAGGTGCTGTGGATCAATAATCATGTCAGTTGAGGAACTGGGGTTCATTCTACTACAGATAGGATTGCACACTCTCCAAAGGAGCAAGTTCACTGCATGGGGGTGCTGCAAAATCTGTGCAAATGAATTTTTCAGTCTCACCCACAGCATTTTCAACCAGCTTCAGCTGGTACACCAGCTGTGGCCTTTCTTTGGAAACAATGATTTAGCTACACTGAACTCCATGCCTTTGAGGACAGCTTGAAAACTTCAGTTAGTTCAAAACGTTGCAGCAAGGCTACTAGCAGGTACTAATTACTGGGGATGTATTTTGCCAGTGTGGAAAGAACTTCACTGGATAACAATCTATTTCTGAGCTCAATGTAAAGTGTTGGTTCATATCTTTAAATCCTCACAGTCTGGGACAAGGGCATACTCCTATCTGACCCAGCCCAACAGTTATAACCTTTATCAGAGGTGGGCAGCTCCTTGGGGCTTCTGCCTTCAGAGAAAAGTGGCAACTAAAATCAGACACTCTAGGACATCTTATTTGTGGAATGTCTTGTATGTAATGGACTGCCTAGTGCCAAATCTGTTGTATGTTCAGCATCAGATTAAAACTTGTTTGCTTGCCCAAGCTTTTGGTGGACTGCTGGTGTTTTGCTTAGTTTAGTTATGCTTGTTGTCATATGTGTCTCCCCATTTGTTGTCTTTTTTGTTATTAAAGCACATTCCTAAGGGGGGGGAATAGATCTGCAGTGGCTGGGAGCAGCAGAGCTGCTCAGAAGCATCCCAGATGCCACAAAGAGAAAAAAAGGGGTTTTAGAAATTTAAAAAAAGGGGGGGAGGGGAACATGCCCCATTGAAAGCAGCGAGGCTGCATGACCAAAAAAGGTGGTGCAACCATGCCGCCGCTCAAGGGGGCATTCGTGGGATGAATGGGGTGAGAAAGCTGCCCAAAGGCAGCTCCGTCCTCAGGAATGCCCAGGAATGCCTCCCCCATGCCAGCTCAGCTGTTCTCTTCCGGATTTAGTTTCCAGAGTGGCTGCGCTGGCAGTGAGGGCTGGCGGAGCTCTGTGGCTCCTGGACACCTGCGTGTTTGCCCCTGCGTCGGCGTGGGTGCTATTTTATCCTATGATAAAGTGGCACCAACACCGGTGGGGGGACTGGCTCCTAAGGAGATTCGCCCCCCCCCCACGATTGCCGCCTTAGTGTTGAAGACAATTGTCTTATAATTATTAACTATTTATTATTGGTGCTGGTTTTTGTTGCAGTATCTAATCCAAATTTTAATCTGTTGTTTTACTGAACTGGATTCCATTGAATTTTGTTTAGTTTCACTGGATTTTACTGATATTTTGAGACTTTTGGATATAAACAGATTAAATAAACAAGCAAATAAATACTAAGCTATTTTTCTTACCAAAGCATCTTGATAGACATTGGTCCATTGAACCTGTTTTGCCCTGTTTCCTGCCAGGACCATGGGTCTTCCTAGAACATCCAGGTATTCCTGAATGGAATGAAAAAGATAAAAAGAAGTAGGTATTCATATGTAAAGGAAATAGGATTTATAGGGTTGGATCCAGAGCAAAATTTTTGCTTATGCTAGAGCTTTCACACAAATAGAAATGCAAGAAAAAGACTGCAGTAGCGGTTCGCACTAAGTCAAATTTATTGTATCTGCACTTGTGTTTTTGTTCACCCAAAACCTTTTGCAACCGATATATGGACACTATAATATACATGGAGGAAAAGTCTAGGTGTTGAACAAGATCTTGCACAAATGCATCACTGGATCCAAGCTCCTGTACTCAGTATATTAACTATGGTGTTATTTTTATTCAAGCGCAGTAATCTTTAACAATCTCCTAAGAATTAAAGAAAACCATCTTTGTCTGAACATGTGAAGTGTTTTGGACCAAGTGAATCTGTGCAATCCCTTATTCGCCAGGATTTTCTCACTGGTAGCATGTGATTTAACACTGTGTCCACACTGGTCTTGTCAAATGTCAATAACGTGTTCACCTTTTTCACTTTCAAGGGAAAGAAGCAATGAGCCGCCAGGTGTACTTTCCCATTAATGATATCACACAGCTATCTTGTACATATTTTGGGAAACCAAAGAACCCATGCCAATCTAACTCTTGAGATTTCTTAGGAAGCACATTCATTCCTTACTCCCCCACCCCAACTACAACCACTGAGCACCTGAGTAATCCTTGCTGCTGGTCAATTCTTGGCCGTCTGTGAGAATACTGGATAGTTCCAGCCCCCTGGATTAGTATTTAAAATAACATAGATAAAGAAGCTGGTCATCCCTAGCTTTAGGCATGGATTTGCTAACAATGTATGCCAGTCACTTTGAAAGCAGGCATTGACAAAAACCAGGTTTTGTGTTCTTAGGAGCAGACACTTTCTGGTCTGAGTTCCCGCTATTTTTAAATTTGATGTTGTTTTCTGCTGTTTAAATAACTGAGTTATTGTTTTATTGTTTATCAGCATTGTATATTTTGTAATTTGCCATGAAGACCAGCTAGTAGAAGCATGGTATATATATATATAAAAAAACACACAGTATCTGAGAGAGAATTGGGCGAGGTAATAAAGGAAATTGCTACTTCTTTCTATTCACCGATAATTGGTTCTTATTATTATGAATCTCACTGCTGATTCACTGTGGCTCCTATTTTCTTGTACCTCAGCAAGGCCATGCAGTGCCATGCACACTGTGCCGTATTTATCATTTCATGGTTATTTGAATAATAAAAAAATGGACATGTTGTAAATATCATACACAGTACTTTTTAAAAATGCTTCATTCGTTATATATTTATATACAGAATTTATTTTTCATTCATGATATGTGTAAACAGAACATTTAACACACACACACACAGCTTATGTCAGACATTCTTTTGAATTAAGTATTTATTTTGAGCATCACAAAGTGATCTGTAAGAGGATCCGTGGCTATTGATTACCCTTCAGAGCGTCATTGAAGGCTTGAAGAGCACCCTTGCTCCTAACTGAGAGGTTCTAGCAAGAGATACATTATCAGAGCCTCAGGGCAGAATTACTGAAAGCATCACACAAGTATGGAAAAGAAGTCTGAATAAGCCCAAACACTGCAGCCGTGAGTTGGGGGGGGGGGGCGGGAAGAGTGGCCACAGGCAAACATATTGTAAGTGGCAACCTCTTTAGCACACTAGAGGACTACCTGGAGAATAATCCTGTTTCCTAACACAGCTTGTAGCCTATATATTTGGAATAAACAGGGGAAGGAGACTCTGTAACAGACACTGAAGAATCCCATATTTGTTGAGGTGAGATCAGTGTTGTGCTTGTAAAGCACAGTCCACTGAAGGCCTGGCTAAAGACAAATGTCATACCTGCCATGATCACTGTTAGTTGTGTATCTGTAGTGCACTACCAATATCGATCAGGCAGGCAGCTGAGGAATGTCCTGAGTAATGAACAGTACTGAAGCCTGATCTTGCTTGAGATTCCATTCTCAAGAACAACAGACTTTTAAAGCATTCTGCACCCCAAACATTTGATAATGCCTTGTGAACCACCAGCGTTAGACATTTTGAGTGTCAAAGATAGCCCTAAGCTGGTTAAGACTCAGTGACAATGCAAATAACAACAACACAACAGAAGTAACGAAGCTGGCCTAGAAAACAAAGCATAGATTCAACTTCTGTTGCCCAGTTAGGTTTTGCTAAGGCCTTAAAGGATGGGAATTCAGAAAAGAGAACACAAAAGGGCTA
Organism: Euleptes europaea; assembly: GCF_029931775.1. Taxonomy (NCBI): domain Eukaryota; kingdom Metazoa; phylum Chordata; class Lepidosauria; order Squamata; family Sphaerodactylidae; genus Euleptes; species Euleptes europaea. The sequence goes on along the minus strand of NC_079312.1, from coordinate 74,892,315 downwards.
TATCCAAGCAATCACCAGCAGAAGACACTCTTGGAAGCAGATTTTCTGCGAGTGAAATTCCACAAGCAGAAAAGGGAGAAGAACAGTGGCTTCTCTTCCCCATTGCAGCTTGCTAAATTGCATGGCTTTTCATACAGGCTAGGAAACCAAAACAGGAAAAAAGAAGGCAGGTAACAGGTGACAGCTTTATAGACTTGTAAAGCCACCAAACGTTTTGCTATATAAGTTTCATCAGGGAGATCAGAGTTCCTCTGTGCTGAGCTCTCTCCACAGCAACTGAGTTGTATTGTCCATACAGGCATCATCTTTCCAGGGGTGGTAGTTGTGGTGTTAAAAAACTGCCAGAGGAAGGTGAATCCAGGGAAAATCTACGCACACTGACTTGGATCCAGCTATGTACAAGTAGAAACATAGACGGACTTAGCACAGTTCCACTTACACAAGAAAGGATACAATAAGTTTGACTGTGCAAACTGCAAGATCTTTTTATTTCCTTTCTGCATGTGCAAGAGGTCTAATGGAAGCAGAAATTTTGTACTTGGTTTAGCTCAGAGTGCAGGTGGTTGGTTGGATGCAACCCATTATGGTTAAGATGAGAAGGATGCATCTTCCTAGAGAATACAGTATTTAAAAAAAAAAGCTGGAAAAATTATGTGGACAAATGCTCCATGCTGAAAAAGGCCTTGAAGGAAACCATCTTCTAAGAGGACTACTGACATGGTTTTCCATAAAACTATAAATAAACTCTGGAATTAGAGGTCAAAAGATATAGGATATTATGTGCTGCTGAGAAACTGAGAAAACTTGCTCCTGAAAGCAGAAGTGGGCTTATGCAAATTAAAATGCAGGTTAGTTACAAAGTGCTATTTCTCTCTCTGAATGTGTTAAGTGCCATCAAGTCACTCCCAACTTATTGTGACCCTAAGACCTGAGTAAGGCTGTTAATGATAGGACAATCTGGAGGACATTGATTCATAGGGTTGCCATGAGTCAGAAGCGACTTGACACAGCACTTAACATACACACAGGAATGAATGACCTCCAAAACATCCTATTGTTAACAGCCTTGCTCAGGTCTTGCAAACTAAGGGCCGTGGCTTCCTTCATAGAGCCAATACATGTAATGTTGGGTCTTCCCCTTTTCCTGCTGCCTTCAACTTTTCCTAGCAAGATTGTCTTGTCTTCTCATAATGTGACCAAAATACGACAACCTTAGTTTAGCTATTTTAGCTTCTAGGGAGAGTTCAGGCTTGATTTGATCTAGAACCACAGATTTGTCTTTTTGGTGGTCCATGGTATCCATAAAACTCTCCTCGAATTCCACATTTTTACTGTGTGTCAAAGAACAATGGATTCATGTGACGAATCCTCAATATAAATCTCAACCATTAAATGTTTACCACTACAATGCTAATTATGCTGCTGGCTGAGAATGGAACAAGTATTCACCTTTGATGGGAACATCTGGCATTTGGAACACAGTATTCAGATTCATTAGTCTTGTCCACTAATTAAGGTTCTCCGCCAATAGAGGAGACACTGCACCATAACGTGTGGCCTGTTGTACGGTAACTTCCTCACAGCATGCTACAATACAGCCAACAAAAGAAGCAGCCCCACTACAAAGAGCTCACAAATGCCTGCATCAGGCAGATAAAAGGCAGCATAACCCTCAAGGCTTGAACCTCTCTTGTGGCCTCAATAAAAGCTGGAATCTCAGTGACTGGCTTTGAAAGAGGTGCGGGTTTTCAAAAGCAGCAAGGGATTTCCCCCCTTGTATTTCTCATACTTTGACACAACAAGGCCTTCCAAAATAACTGCGGTCCCAGTTGTGAGCAACTGGATTTCTTTGAGAAGTTTTCAAATGGGTGGCTGAAATGTGCTTAATGCTTCCTTTAAAAAAAAAAAGCCTAACTGTATAGTTACTTTGCGTGCATGTAAGAAAAAGAAGTGAAACACTCATGCTCTGCCCCATTCCCACCATTTAAAGCAGTGGTTCCCAACCTTTTTTTGACCAGGGACCACTAGGACTTTTTTGTTCTGTGCAGGGACCCTAAGGTTCAAAATAAAAATTCAGAGAATTTGAAAATAAACTTTAATCATAACTGTTAGTTAAACATTAAACTTAGAATAATATTTGAATATATATTTTTTAAAATAGAGAACTTTTAATTGAAAATATTAATTTATTATGGGTTTATAACTTTGTTTCGCGGACCTTAATTTAGTTCTCGCGGACCCCTGGGGGTCCACGGACCCCTGGTTGGGAACCAGTGATTTAAAGGGACATTTCAAATGTTACTAAACTTCCACATCATATTTCAAACATTCATGTATGCTTGACTGCAAACTAATTGCTACACAGAAAGCATGTAGATTCAGTTGCAATCTAAGTGAAGACTGTCATGTACGACAACTGTGCATGCATGAATTTCACATGCTTGGAAGCAAATGCCAATAAAGATTTCTAAGAGTTTACAGATAATAGGAATTGCACATGCATACAGTCCTCATGTGACCATCTGTTTGTGTGCGGCATCCCCATTCCCTCCTGGAATTTCGATATACTTTAAATTGTCCTGTTTTCCATGCATTGCACAGATGTAAACAAGGGCAGAACTAAATAATGACCAAACTGTTTTTGCTTCATTTCGTAACTCCTTCAGCTTGAGAAAGATTTAAGCCACTGAGCCCATTAGTGCTGAAAATTGCAAAGGTTCTGGACAGAAAGGGGGGTGGGAGGTGAACCTTGCATTGATATGCACTGGATTCTGTCCTCTTCATCCCTACAGGAATGCTATGTAAGCATTGGGGAAAGGTGGGGCGGGGAGGGGGGAATGAATGAATGGTGACAGCAGTTCCATATTCTGAGAGCCACATTTGCTGTCTGTTTGTCTTTCGCAAGCATGTTAAGGGATAGCATGTGCCAATCAGCCCTCCCTGTCAGCATGAAGGAAACACGCCCTTTCCCCAAATCGATTAACCCTCCCTGCAGGTTGCCATGGCGAAGTGTGGCAGGCAAGAGCTTCAGCCCTGAAGCGCTAAGGGAATGTATTATTTCCGGATGATTTAATACAGGGGAAAAGAGAGATGTAAAGAGAAAACAGCCTCACAGAGGGAGGAGAGAGAAACAGACAGCAGGAGACAGACAAGGAGGAGAAGTAGAGGGAGACACAGAATAGCTTAAAGCTGGTACAGAGGAGAGTGTAGGAATCAAGGGACACATACGCCACATACACAGATCACATACTGCTACTTTGGGTTAATTAGTCTGGGGAAACTATTCCCCTCCTGCTTCTGAACATACAATGTTATGGATCTTTAACTGTCATTTTCAGGAGGCATCCCTAACAAGAGCTCTGCATATAGGAGGCCCTTAGGGTTGGCCTGCTGGAGGGAAAATCCTTCTAACGCTGCGGAGCAGTCCCTTACCTGCCACTAGGCTGAGTATGTATGAAGCTACATGTGAGGGAGGAGGCCTTAGGGAGGGGCTGTGGCTCAGTGGTAGAGCATCTGCTTGGCATGCAGAAGGTCCCAGGTTCAATCTTTGGCATCTCCACTTAAAGGGGCTAGGCAAGTAGGTGATGTGAAAGACCACTGCCTGAGACCCTGGAGAGCTGCTGCCAGTCTGACTAGACAATACTGATTTGGATGGATCAAGGGTCTGATTCAGTATAAGGCAGCTTCATGTGTTCATGTGCCTAACTTTTCAGGCCAAGAGGAGTGCCAGGGTGCCAAAGGAAAGAAAGAGGGGAAGAAGCATGACTTCGTACAGTGGTCTCTGGAAAAACAACAGTTATAGACAAGCAGCTTCAATTTTCTTCTTTAATATACAGTGGCTTGCCAACCACCAGGTACTAGCTGGAGATCTCCTGCTATTACAACTGATCTCCAGCTGATAGAGACCAGTTCACATGGAGACAATGGCCGCTTTGGCCATCAGACTCTATGGCATTGAAGTCCTTCCCCTCCCCAAACCCTGCCCTCCTCAGACTCTGCCCCAAAAACCTCCCACCAGTGGAGAAGAGGGACTTGGCAACCCTAACAGTGACCTCTATGGGTGTCTAGCAAGTTTCCTAATGGGGAAGAAGCCCATATAGCCATGGCCTCTAATATCTCAGTCAACAATAGCGAACAGGAAAGGCAGTAGATTTTATGTTCATGCTACAGACGTGGAAAATGCAAAAGCTCACTTGCAAAACAGTTTTGCACAAATAACTTTTCAAGGATTCTTGAGTAAACCACTCTCCTTTCCCATTGTCAAGATAAACATTCATTGGTGTAAAGCAAACAGGGGCTTGAATGAGATTCAGTTCAGCGGAGGGTGGCTTTTGAGTTATTCTGGGCAGGCAAATACAGACATATACGGTAGTCTTTTAAAACATACCAAGCAGCAGATGCAAATGAGGCCACTAACTTAACATCTGGCAGCCTCACTTTACAACACTCATTTGTGCGTTGTAGCTAATGCTTCAGATCTGGGATATAAATGGCTCCATTACTCTGCCTGATCAGCTGCTCTCCAAGACCTCAGGCAGATGAAGTTTGACGTTTTTGATGACAGGCAGTTTAATCATAGGTTGCCATAATTGGACTAGAGACTTAAGGCAGCGGAGAGTCCAGCTAAGTGTGATTATTTGATTTGAGCACATTTGTTGTCTGGTTTGTGCATAAATGAAAAGAACACAGCGGCTGTTTGCCAATGCCAGGCTTCACTGAGAGACAGACTGATTAAATGCCATCAATGTTTATTTCTCCCCTGGTATGTCTTGGGACAAACCCTTTCAAATATGCATTAAAGGTGTAAGGAATTAAGCAACTAATATCATACAATAACACAATTGGGTGACAGTAGCCAAGAGATATTTTCCAGTTTGTGTAAACTATTTATTTATTTATTTTTAGATTTATATCCTGCTCGATCCCAGCTGAAGCCGGGCTCAGGGCGGCTTTCATCATAAAACTAGTAAAAATAATGCTTCAGCTTCAACCCTGAGCCCGAAAATAAATAAACAATTAAAAAACTATTCCTGATGGAGCTGCTGGAAAAAATTAGCACTGAAGTCGATAGGTTTTTTAAAAAAATCGACAAGAATAAGCTAGGCTTTGCTGATAGTAGATAGTTAGTGGATATACCTATGATTACTGTTGCAGCCCCACTATATGTTTAAATAGTATTTGAACTATTTTTATCTATCATCATTTACCTCTAAGAGCAACAATAAGTTTCCTTTTTAATGCTGCTGAGAATTTCTTATTAAGAAAACCTTATCACTTCCAAAAAGCTGGAGATCAGAGCTAAGGCTGAAATTCTGGGCATACTTCTCTGGGAGTAAGCTGCATTGAACATACAGATATGTACTTCTGATTAAACATATGTATAAGTTACCACTTTTAAGAACAGTTACACAGCCTCAGAATGATTGAAACATACAATATATGCTTACGTTAGTTTTGTATGACACTGAATTAAGTTAATTTCCCAGTTAAAGCAGATCCCATGAGAGTGGCCTATTTTTGCATGTCCTATTTCCGATGGATATGTTACCGTCTAACATTTCACGTTTGTCCTGTTCTGCATGTTTTTGGATCCATCCCAGAGTTAGTTCAGGCTCTATTCATGATTTCCCCATTTTTCCCCTGAGCGCTTACATGGCGATCTTTCCTTTTAAAGTGGTAGCGAATTGGTTTGACACTCCACGCTACACGCTTTCCCTGACGTTGTTCTTCACCCCGTTATCCACTTGGCAAAACCATGCCCCTCCATTGCACCTGTTCCTTCCTCCCCTTCCACTTCTCATCTGCATTTTGCTGTTCATTTTTTTAAAAACTACACAATGCATTAGTGTTAGTGTGTTGGTTTGATGATCTGTCCTGAACACATTTCCTTCCCCCTCCCTGAGTCTTTTAATCAGGATTTTGGAACTGAAAATGATCCCCCTGCAGTGAAATGTCCTGCAGTGGTTTTCTCCCCACAGGCCTTTCCCCGATCCCCACAGAAGAAATGATAGCACCCACTTACCCCCCTCCCCATCCAATGCACTTGTATTGGCGCGCTGGTTTGCTGATCTCTCATAAATACACAGGTGCCCTTTTAGACATTTCCTTTTCCCCCTGAGTGATCCTTCAGAAACAAGTCAAGCAAGATTGCTTGATGTGGAACCCGAAATGATGCTCCCAAGTTCTTCTGTGTCTTCTGTCATGGTTTTTCTCCCCACTGAGTTTCTCTCCTTCCCCACAGAAGAAATGTTTACATGTGCCTTCCCTCCCGCTCCTAATTTATCGATAGTGCACAGCATTGCTAGAACACCTATACAAAAAACAAATGGGCTTGGCTTTGTGACGCTGATGAAGAAGACATCGCTGATGTTTATGGTGATGCTCACGGCAATGAAGATTGACTCCAGGTCACCTACATATGTGAGAATGGGGGGAAACCCAAGCCTAATTCTTGGGGGGAAAGGAGGTGCAGATAGCTAGCTGCAAAGCCGATCTTTAAGCTTGCAGTTCGCCCCTGCACAAAATCAGGAGTGAGGGCAGCATGCAGAACCGCCCAGAGTTAGAGACACAGACCTAAACCAGAGTGAGGCCCTCTCCGCTCCTTTCCCGGAATCCTGGCTCTGTGGATTACGTCATAAATCAACTCTAACATCTTTTCCAAAAATACACTGATGAAAATAGGGACAGTATTCTCAAACCAAGGACCATTATGGCACGTTGTAGAAAATGTAGTGCTTTAGTGTGCATCCTCCTCTGATTTAAAGGCCTCAAATGGGAGGGAACTGGAACATGAACAATGATAATTCTAGTACACATGAGCGCATGCTACAAATACTTTTTAAAAGTACCCCAAATTTTCCTCAAGGGCAAAACAGGGACAAAATTGGGTCAAAGGTTACCCAAGGACAGGTATTAAAAAGATGAACTGTTCCAGGCATATATGGTCAGTTAAAACATATATTTGAGGTAGGGTTGTCAACCGCCAGGTGGTGGCTGGAGATTACAACTGTTTATAACTGATCTCCAGGTGACAGAAATTAGTTCACCTTGAGAAAATGGCCATTTTGGAAGGTGGACTCTATGACATTATACCCCATTGAAGTCCCTCCCTTGCCCAAACCCCACCCTCCCCAAGCTCCACCCCTCAAATATTCAGGTATTTCCCAACCTTAATTTGAAGGCTGGCCATAAACATCAGGTCTTAAAACTTTGCCTTCATTGACTAAGGAAATTCCATTCCATTCCTCATACATGGATACAGTCATCCCATATTTATCTTTCACCAACATCTCTGTGAGGTAGGTTAGGCTGAAGGAGAGTGACTGGCCCAAATGCACCCAGTGAGCTTTATGGGCTGAGCAAAGATTCAAGTCGAGGTCTCCCTGGTCAAACATTCTTAACTACTACTAGTACACAATAGCAGCTCTTGATAAAAGAACCCATTCATACTTGCCAAACTCCCTTTGCCTTCCTCGAGGTTTATGCCTTCAGGAGCTCATCCTTGCAGGCTTACAGAAGCTTTTAGGTTTGTGTACAGTGAAAAGGTACACTCTTATATTTGGCAATATGTGCACAATCAGTTGAAGCAGTGCTTGGAAGCAGTTTAAATATTTTGTCTGGGCGAGAAGTTTAGCACATTATTCTATAAGAAAAAAAAGAAGCTATAATTTTCTTGCTGTGTTGCTTCATGTAGGTTTTTTTAATTGAAAGAATCAGAGGAGTGGGGAGTTTGTCTGAAGACAAACAAAAGCTAAATATTTAATTTCCAGCTCTGGATTATACCAAATTTCTCTCCTTCACATTTTTTTGTTTTGATCAGAACGGTTCAGATCATCTGACTGGCCCTATGGAGGGACAAACGGTCACTTAAAGATGCTGCATCGTGGAAGAGGACAGCATGCCACAAAGCACAGTGAGAGGTCATCCAGCCAATTTCCTGGCAATTCCCACTAGAGCCTTAAAAGCTGCCAAGGAGGGAGTGCGCATGTTGGCCCACTGCTCAGTCTGTCGCAGGGCCTGCTGTGACGCTCCCAGTGAGAGGCAGCAGATGTTCCATGCAGGATGAAGAATTCATTAGAACAAGCTCCTACTGTACATGTAATTATCTACTGTGCCCCGTAGCTCCCAATCTTTTTCTCTTCTCTATCCAAAGATGCTTTAAGCTTTAAACAGAGCGGTGTGCATCAAGGTGGAAAAATAAGGGTAACAGTGGTGCTAAACTGTGCAGCAGCATCAAAGGCGTGCAGCTAAACTGATATAAAAACACACCCACTTGTTGATTTAGGGATGACCGCGTCTCTGTACAAACAGGTGTGTGATTGCAAAAGACGATGGTGCATGAGCACATTTATCTGTGCATACATAAACCTACATACACATGTGCATACAAACCCATGAGCTTAAAAAGCTGCCTTATACTGAGATAGACCACAGGTTCGTCAAGGTCAATACTGTCTACTCTGACTGGCAGTACTTCTTCAGGAACTCAGGTGGAGGACTTTTGCATTACCTACTACATGATCCATTTAACTGGAAGAAAAAGAACAGTTGGTTGTTATTCTCCAATTTTCTCTACCTTTAAGGAGTCTCAAACCAGCTTACAATCGCCTTCCCCTCCCCACAAGAGAAACTTTGTGAGGTAGGTGGAGCTGAGAGAGTTCTGAGAGAACTGTGATTAGTCCAAGCTCAACCAGCAGGATTCATGAGGAGGAGTGGGGAATCAAACCAGATTCTCCAGATTAGAGTCTGCCGCTCTTAACCACTACACCACACTGGTTCAGGGATTGAACCTGGGACCTTCTGCATTGAAAGCAGATGCTCTACCACTGAGCCATGATCCCTCCCTTAACTCTGATCTTCAAAACAGACCAGAGTTAGAAATTTCTCTAATTTGCACACTAACACAGGCACCCCCACACTAATCTACATAATTATGTTAGCACATGAGTAAGAGAAGCACATGCAACATATCTCAATATTGAAGACGGATGCATGGTGTGGACATAACTATATGCATCTATACAAATAATAATGTTAGAATTACATATGACTGTCAGGGGCAGACTGGCCATTTAACTTACAGGGAAATATCCAAAAGCAGGGGTGTCAAACATAAGGTCTGCGGGCTGGATCTGCCCCCTTGAGAGCTCTTATCCGGCCTGTGAGCCAGCCGAGGCAGCCCCCACCCCACTCTCGATCTAGGCTGGCGAGGCACGGCCAGCCCAACCAAGGAACATTTATGTCATGTCCAGCCCTCATAGCAATTGAGTTAGACACCCCTGTCCTGGTGGGCCACTGCCCTAGAGTGCCAGAAGAAAGCATCACCAAGCTCCAGCAACTCTGCCAGAGCCTTAGGAACCTCTTGGCTCAGACCCTTCATTGGCAACTGGTGTTAGTCCTCCAATTGTCTTTTCTCACACTGTTGCCAGTTTTCAGGGAGAAGCCATGGGCGAGCTATTATTACCAGTTGTGTGCACCTCTGAGCTGAGTGACCCCTGCAGCAATGGCTTGTAGCACTACAGCTTAGCTTGTTCCAGGGCCATGTTCACTTCCCAGTCTACTCCTGGCGGTTGCCTCAAAGGGCCCAAGCATTTAAGTGTTCATAAGCACTGACGTAGGTGCTCACAGCCGGCGTGGCATTGTGTTCATCCACACTAGAATCCATATAAAGACTGACAGCTGCCTTACAAATGTATTGATTATTGCTCTACTATATGTCAAGATAAAAGCAGCCATCATTCATTTCCTTAACACATGTTCTGTTGGGATTATCAGGTACTAGTCATAGACCGGCAAAAAACTGACACCTATCTATTAAGGAATGAGGATCAGTCACGAAGATTGTCTCCACCCATTGGCTAAGTTCACAAATAAAAATTCGTTACCTGATGGTTACAGCATCAAGTGTTGACTTACAGTGTGAAGCAACCATCACAGACCAAACACCACAAAAAGAGTTTTTCAATCACTTAATACCTTTCAGTATAGAATCATAGAATCATAGAGTTGGAAGGGACCACCAGGGTCATCTAGTCCAAATCCCCTACACAATGCAGGAAATTCCAAACTACCCCCCACACACCCAGTGACCCATACTCCATGCCCAGAAGATGGCCAAGGTGCCCTCCTTCTCATGATCTGCCTAAGGTCATAGAATCAGCATTGCTGATAGATGGCCATCTAGCCTCTTCTTAAAAACCTCCACATCCTGTGGAAGGCTGTTCCACCGAGGAACCGTTCTGTTAGAAAATTCTAATATGGGTCACATACAGAGGCACAGGTCCTCCAATAATAGGTCACTGAGTGATGCACAGTGTGGTCCAGGAGTCTGAAGTCTTTTATGTATGGGTTGGATCCCCCTGCTTGGACCTGGGTTCATTGCACATTAAAGTAACCTGGGTTGGGGGAAACTGTATGCATTGGCTTGAATGATCAGGGACGAAACTGTGTGCTAATCGAACCATGAATACAGAAAAACAGTCTCCCAAGCTCAAATCGAGTCCTACCCCTTTAAATGCTGTTCTGTAATTGGCTTATTTCGCAGTCCTCCACTGAGAGAAGATTTCCTTCCCCCCAGACCCAACTGCCGCATAAAAAAGCATTTTAAGAACAAAAAACAAAAAAACTGAGCTACCTGAAAGAAGGGGGTGGGGGTGGGGGTGGGGGTGGGGGGAAATCCAAGCCTCATTTTAAAAAAGCCTTTCTTTTGCTCAGAAAGAGCTCCGAGATAGCAGGAAGCACTTGAATCCCGCCTCTTTACACACTGCTTTGTGATTGGCTGTGAGAGAAGCCAATCTTCTGTTTTCTCCTGCATGCTGCTTTGAAGAGGGGGTTGGAAAAGGGTGGGGCGTGATAGCATGGGGAAGCTCAACCCGAGACCCGAGTATGCATGCTCTGTGACTCTGGAATGAGCTAGGATGAACGGTTTATTTCGGGCCAGAAGAGGAATGGGAAAAGCCGGGTTCGTTTTGCGTTGAAACAGCATTGAGCTTCCAAGAAATGAGGTATCGTGGATACTGAAAAATTTAATCCTGGCTGAAATGGGGAATAAAGGAGGTTAAAGCGACCATGCATAAATGACCTGAGTGTCATTCTGGAATTGGGGAGACCAGTTTTCGCAATGCTCACTATCATGGATATAATTGGGTGACTTTGGGCCAATCATTCTATCTCACGTTACCCATCTTACTTCATAAGTTGATTGTCAGGATAAAATGGAGGGGGACTACCCAAAGCCCCTTTAAAAAATAAATCAGCACAAAGTTACAGAAGGAGTCACTTAATTACTGTGCTAGATTGAAGGGATCTGGGATCAACTCCTACTTTGCCACAACTTTTTCTGTCTCAGCAGACATCCTGGAGACCTTTGATCTGCTGATTTATGAATGGTGTTAAACTGGAAACAGCAGAAAGGGTTATGTTTGCTACGGTTAACAAGTCTATTTTTATTAGGCTATGTCTGTCTGTGCAACATACTGTATTAGATCACATTAAGACCTGACAGTAGTATAAATGAGGTATCACTGTCAACAAATTCGTAAATGTCTTTAAAGTTAAGAACTGCAAAAATGCCTCAGGCATTTGCTTTCTCAGACAGCCTAATTACATCCATCTAGCAAAAGAGTCTTAAAGAAATCAAACAATTCTACCTGATGTTTTGGATACCCTCAAGGTGAAGCCTGGACAACATTACGATTTCCAGCCCTCCTTTAGTGCACTTTGAACTGACAAAAGAGGAATCTGCTAATAAGTCAATTTAGATGAGCTGAAAGCAGGGTAACTAACAAATCAGGGAGGATGCGGGATAGTTTGTGATCTGATCTGCCCATTTTTAGAAAATAAGACATCTGTGAGCAGATAACACAGGAGGCTTAAAGTGGGGTGGGTGGGGTGGGGAGGCAGAAGAGTGAAACCTGGACTCTTATAGAAAAATAGTGTCTCAGCCCCCATGGCTGAAGATTGTATGTGTGTGCTTCCCCCATGCTTCTGGGAAATACCCGTAACAGTGGAAGGAAGCACACAGGTGCTGATCCCAGGCACACATGGGGGTAGTAGAATTATGGTGACTGGGCAGGAATCACATATAACTTGTTTTCTCCTGAGTCAAAACAAGGAGTTTCCAAGTTCCCCATCCCCATAATTGCTTCGGGGGAGTATAGAGGTTGAGCCCCACATTGTACCCTCTAAATAGCCATGGTAGGGAGGGGAGAACTGGATTCAGAGAAAGCGTGCCCCTTGGCCTGCTGAGCCCAATTCACTCTAAGGCCATTTATGCAGGAGAAATTTGCGCTGTGTTTGCCACTCTCTTGATGCACAGTTTTATAAGCCGAATTTTCAAAACCCTATTCATGGTTGCTTATTGCTCCGAAGAAAGTCCATGAGTGCCAGGAATAAATTCCTGCAATGAAGAAGTCCCTGTGAAAATGTGCACCCTCAGAGTCCCTCCCCCATGAAAATGCTGCTCTTTAATTGGCAGGTGTTTTTTTTTAGAAATAAGTCACCAGCCCCTCTTGTAAGCTGCGGGCCATTTTGGATCCAAAATAGAGAGAGGTCCAGACAACCCCCACCAGCCATCACCCAAATATTTTTCCCTTCTGTGTGGAGTTGTGGGAGCAAAAAAATTCTCTCCCATGGGGGAACCAGTCTCCTTGGCTGCCTGACCCTGACTGTGAAACTGAGCAAATAAGCAGCCCTTAAGAAGATGTGTAGAAGGGGAGGGCCATAATTGGAGCTGAGTATCTGGCCATTTAAAATTAAAAGTGGAGTTTATCAGCCATGTTCAACTAAGGACACAGGTGAGTTTTAAAGGAAATTTACAGCCTTGTCCAGATGCTGGCCGGCAACGGGACAAGCTCTTCCCCTCTCTTTCTCCGCCTAACAGCTGTTAGGCGGAAAAAGAGAGGGAGGGGAAGAGTCCTGTCCCCCGGCTGCCGGCATTCAAACCGGTCGCTGCCACCCTGGTTGGGTGGGCGGGGACCAGTTTGAACGCCGGATGCCGGCGGCCAGGGGACAATACTCTTTGGCCGCACTGGCTCCCTTTCTCCGCCTGTCACCTGAAAGGCGGGGAAAGAGGTGGCTGTTGCCGCCAGCCGTGTATAAGACGACCTCCCTAATTTTGGGGCTATTTTTTAAGGAAAAAAGGTCATCTTATACACAGAAAAATACGGTAGCTTATGTCAAGGAAAAAAATTTAGAGAGTGAAGGAGGACTGATTAGAAGGCCAAAATGGAGTTCTGAGTAAAGCAAAGATGGCGTTTGGGGGAAATGAGTGGAGGGGTTGGGGAGAGGCTGGCTGGAGGAGGAGACTGGGAGGAGACACGAGAATGGGGGTGAGAGGGGTGGACAGAGATAGACCCGAAAAAACAACTCTTCACGAATTGTGCCTTGATTAGATTTGCTTGGGGTTCGAGGAAAAAATTAAATTTGTGCTAAAAGAGGTTTCTTGAACCGCGGGACAAGTGCGGAGTGGCTGTGCAGCTAATTACCAAGCATAAATGGCCAAACAATCACCTCAGGAGAAAGGTGACGGGGCTCAGCCATTCCACTTCTGTGATTGGGAAAGGATTAGACAATAAGCCTCTGAATACCGGCGCTAGGAGGCAGCATCAGGAGAAGGCTTTGGCCTCCATGCCCCATCTGTTGGCCTCCAGGGTAGCAATAGGCAATGGGAACAGGGAGGAGGGGACTTGTACTCTCCTTGAGGGGGACAGGATCGATACCTGCTGCAGGAACCCTGGTTCAGACTGGGGACATAGGATGCAGGGAGGGGGCTGGGGTGCCAACTCAGGGTTGAAACATTGAGGGAGCAACATGGCTAGGGACCTCAGAGGGTTATAGTACTACAGAATCCACCCTCCAAAGCAGCCCTTTTCTACAGCGGAACTGATCTCTGTAGTCTGGAGATTGGTCATAATTCTGGGAGAATGTCAGTTCCCACCTGGAGTTCGGCAACCCTAGGCTCCTTTCTGCATCCCATTTCCCCAAAATAGCTTAGCTTCTGTGCTTTAGAACAGCAGGGGTCTATTCCTTTGAAAGACACTATAATAAGAACTTTGCTTTAAAAACATCTCCTGACTCCTCGGATTTAACAATTATCACTCTTTGTGTAATTAGCCCTCTCTGGGCAAGATGTTTCAGTGATGGTGGCATTCAGGCCTGCAACTGGCCATGTGAATTGGGGAAGAAGCAGGAAGAGCCCTACATAGCCTCCTGGGGTGGAGCCTGGGAGGACTGGGGGAGGGGTTTGGGTGAATGGCCTGGATATCTAAACTGTCAGAGAGCAGAGGCTGAGGGAGGAGAGACCAGCTGCAACAGGTCCCCCAGATGGACAACTTGGCAGCAGGTGGGGAGGAGTCGAGTTCAGATTCCTCCCTCGAGTGATCTGAGGCCAAGGCAGCTCAGACAGTGGGAGTTGGAAGGGCAGTGGAGGGACCGCAGCAGGGACCAAGGGGCTTCAACCTCACAAGGTGTGTCTGGATGTTATACATTACTGTATTTACATGAATGGAAGATGACCTTAAATGTAAGACGACCCTGTTAAAAAAGTTATACACACACACAAATTATTGGATATAACTGTAACTCATAGGTGAATGTAAGTTGACCCACTCTTTTTTGATGGCATACCTGTGAAAAAACCTAGTCTTGCATTTGAGAAAATATTGTATTTGGGTTCCCCCCACCCCAGTCCAGCTTATGATCTGGTTATGGGGCAGAAACTACCTTGGTTGCTCTGCTGGATGACAGGCACTGAGCAGCTGTTGGTGCCTGACACAGAGATAATTTTTCACAGTATTACACCAACTATGGCTCTCCCATAGATCACCTCAATTGGCCCAGAATGACAGATGGATGGGAAAACTGGGCTTAGCGAAAGCTTTCTGAGCCCAGTTGGAAGGCGAGGCAAAGAGCTCTTTGCTCCTCTTCCTTTCCTCTGCAATTCTCACTCTGAGGTGTAGGACATCTTCGGCAGAGGAGAAGCAGCAAGAGCGATGGCTCCACAAAGCAAAAACCTTTCTTCTATCTTTTCATTTTGACTTATCTGATTCTTCCGAATGTATCCTCTGCAGCCAGAGCCACAAGCTGTTGCTGGCCCACTAAGGCAGCCAGAAAGGCTGCACCTCAACCTCCTGGCCCCAGCCATAGAAGCAGTTATCCCACCCCCCCTTGCAATTTACCTCGGATGAGGATGAACAGGAGGAAGGGGATAGATAGGCAGAAGGAAGGTTTTTGCTCTGTTAAAAAGTAGAACTGTGGAGAAATCACTCTTGCCTCTTCTCCCTCTGCTGAAGATGTCCTCCTTTCCCCAGAGTAGAAGGAACCCTCACAGGTAAGCCAAGTTTCTGTTCTTTGCAGGTTCCCACCTGTATTCTACTTCCCAAGTTTCTGTCCCTCCCAGGGTGTAAGTATGGTGATGAAAGAGGATGCAGGGAAGAAAGGGCTAGCTCAGCTCTCAGTGGCTC
This sequence comes from Euleptes europaea, assembly GCF_029931775.1. Lineage (NCBI taxonomy): Eukaryota > Metazoa > Chordata > Lepidosauria > Squamata > Sphaerodactylidae > Euleptes > Euleptes europaea. The sequence continues at coordinate 74,876,854 of NC_079312.1, read as the reverse complement.
CTGTTATGCCCTACAGAAAAAAGGAAAAGGCTTACAATCTGGTGCATGGATGAAAGGGACAAAAACAGACCTTTCCTCTTTTTTAATTTAGGCATTTTCTTTAAGGCATTAAGACATTATTTTCAGAGGCATTTGATATTGAATCTTTTTGAAACATTTGCCTGAGGTAGTACTGCTCCTGCCTGTGTTATTGGCTTTTATTCCACTTGACATATTGGTTGTTTTCAGTTTAGATTTCTTATTTTTAAAACTGTTCTTTGGATATATTTTTTTACAAAAAAAAAAATAGGGATATAAAGCTCTTTAATAAACAACCAAACAAACAAATAAAAGCCCTTTGGAAATATAATATCCATCCTAAAATTCCTTAAATCTTATCTCAAGCACAAACCAAGAAACAGACAGACCCCCCCCCCATCCCCGAGTGGGAAAGTGCACCTTGTAGCCCTATTTACAACAGGCCAAAATGAACATGCAGCATGAAGAAGCAGTGTTTTGGGCCTCTTTGGCATTTGAGATTACTTTTACCTATCACAAAGATGCAAGTAAGAAGTAGAGAGAGAAATGGGTGGGACTTTATAATGCCAAGCAGACAAAATCATGCGTAGAAAAGAAAATTTGGTGTTGCTATCCGGCCCAGGTGTTACCAGAGTCAGGACAGAGATGCATTTCTTCCACTGTCCCTGCCTCTCAACTTTAAGGCATGTACAGGAAAAAGATGCATCTGAAGGGCAAGTAAGCGTTTTTTATATCTGGGCTCTTCCATGATCTTATATCATGGAACTATGGGTCAGGGAGAATACCAGGATTCGAGCTGGCTTATTTCCTATGAAAATTCCTGAAGTTGGTGAGGAGGGCCACTGTAGGTGAACTAATGAAGGATGAAAAAAGGCCATGCTCAAGCCAGAGCTGAAAAAGTAGGCAGACTATCTCATTTAAAAAGTGATATTGTCTATCTTTCATAAATTGAAGGCTGAACTATGTATCACCTACAGCCCCTGTATTTTGCCAGAAGTAGCCTTGGAGGCTGCAAGTGGAGGAATGGTCTAGGAAGGAGCAGCTTAATCATTTCCCCTCTGGCCATTGTTTCCCTGTGTGTGTGTGTGTGTGTGTGTTTGTTTGGGGGTGATATTAAGTGGAAAAACTCCTTGGGGGGTTAAGCAACCCAATCCACTCATAATTTACTTGGTTATAATATTAGCATCCTCAGATTGCCCTTGGTTTTAAAAAAATAACAAAAACTATTAGAGAAAGGCTACCTGTGACTGCGTGTTAAGCATTAAGAAAAAGTCAGGCAAGATTTTCAAGGTGACATCAGGGACTTTTGAGAGACAATCGGCTACAAGCATGGGAAAATCCCACCAGATGGCACTCTTGCATTGTTCTGTCTTATCTCCCTGATGCTCTATGAAAAATGAATCAGCAACCCAGAGGGGAAGCTCCTGTCAAAATCCTGACTCATGTCACCAGAAATAAATATTCAGTAATGAGCTATTAACCTTTATGGTTCCCTAAGGGGGAGTAGGGAGGGGATGTGCTAAATACTCTGCTGTAAAATTGTGCATGATCCTGCTGAGCTACATCCTGCCAGGGAGTTTTCAGGCCACAGGCTCCACCATGGAATTTCAAGGTGGACCTGGCCTAGTGCTGGTTAAGAGGAAGAACTGAACTGAGGCTGCTAGGAGTGGAAACAAATGTCCTGCAAGCCTGTGCTTAGCAATGAAAGAAACAGAAGGGAGACGTGACTGGTTCTGATGAGCTTTAAGAGGTAGCATATAGGCAGAGGAAGAGATTCAGAATGATTGATCCAGTATCTTTGCTGTCTTTTCTCAATAGCATCCTCATGTCCTCATCTGACCTCCTCACCTCTCCCTCAGAGGCACTGAAGCACATCCACAACCACCACAGAGTTTCAGAAGGCCAGAAAGGTTATCTAGTTAGCTTCCCAACAACTACATAGGACCATGTACACACCAGCCAGTCACTGATAATCCTTGGATCACAAATACATTCCACTCTTCTCTAACTAGAATACACATGATGAACAATCTCCACAAAACATGCTAATCTCATTCCCTCCTAGATTCCTTTGTCAATCACCTGTAGTGTCTATTTAGTATGATACAGTTTACTAGAGGCTTGTAATCAAATACTCTAGTTCATCTATGTGAACTGTTTTCTGCAGCTCCTGGACATTTGAACTCATCCACTTCTGGCCTCCTTCTTTTCTCTTCATTCTTCTGGCCCACCACCGCTTCCAACCCTATTTTCCCGTCCTCCCTGCTTCCCTCAGATCTCCTACTTTCTCTTTTCAAACCTATACGATTTCCACAGCTCCCTCCCAAGGTTCTTCAACCTGCCCTATACCTCTGTGATATCAGAGCAGCTCAGCCAATCAGGGCTTCCCCACCAGTAGCACCACCGCAAAAGCCCTTTGTTCATTACAGTATAGATTTGTTACGTTTGTGTCTTTTGTCTGAGAAACTTGGAGTGGTTTTGATCTTTAGACTTAGATTCCCCCCTCCCCCCAAACCACACCATGAGCTTCAAATCAAAGTGTGGATCTGGAGATGGGTTTTGTGGCTAAAAATGAAGCCAGTGTATCTCATTAAATGTTGGTTGAAGCCTGCTGTGGAAACAAGGAAGAGTTCGAGTTTAAATTTACTTACTGCTGGCAGCCAAAGGCCATTGCAATCTTAACATAAACAAGAAAGAGAGGGAGCACCTTGGTCCTATCCTACTTTGGAGCTACTGTAACTCTATCCTGCCCTGGCTGGCACAAATTTGTGCTTCAGCTCATTACTGTAACATATTAGACTTTTGTCTCTTATACAAGAATTGGCTAGAAAAGGTTAGGCTTTCCCGTTTCTCAGGATAAGAGATTAGAGCAACTTAATTTTCTCCCCTGTCCACTTCCGTAGATTTTTATTAGAATGCGGCATGCACCAGCTGCCTAGAACTTAACAGCTAGAAAAAGATCCATATGATGGCTGTCATATTGGCTGATATGCTGAAAATGTTAAGCGCTAAAAGCAACAGCTAGAGCTACAGCTAAACAGCCAGGTTATCTACTGCTAGACTGATACAATTCATGTGCTCTCTATACTGGCTTTGAGGAGTATGGAAAGGGTCTATTAAAACAGTTGCATTCAACTGATGCACATGAGACCCTCACCCCAGGGGACCCCTCTTTTTTCTGTTGTTTGTTCTTCTTCTGTACATGTGTACACCTGAGCATGGGCCCAGAAATGATAAAGGAGCCTGAATTAAAGTGATATCAAAAGGCAGTGAGTCACACTAAAGGAGGAATGGAATGCAGGGCCACCTGTCTATCAATTGTACGCATAAACCTACCTTAAGAAAGATTCATTCCAGGGCCATTTCCCCCCAAGGATTCTGGAGCTTCCTCTCAGCTAATCTGATCATAATTTATGAATTAGACTTCCAAAACAATAAACAACAAGCCAATCCCAGCAATGTCTTTCCTATCTAAACGAACTGACAGGAAGATTCCAGCCCTTCCCCAATCATGGCAAATATTTGGCCCATAGATACAAACATATCTGACTTGTAGATCTCCCCAAGCGAACATTTTTTACACTCCAAATGCAAAACTGGTAAATTCCCTTCCACGATGGAGACAAAGATTTCACATACTTTCATATCCCCCAAGAGTGTGTTTCTATTACTCTCACATTCCAATGCTAAAGACCCCTTCCCCTCAGCATCCCAGGATAAAAGGTATAAAAAGTCACCCTCTCAAAGCCCTGAATTTTGTAACTGGTTTGGAATCATCCTGTTACCCAGCCTCCCGGTTGGTCCCTTAAGATCAGAAGAACATAAGAAAAGCCCTGCTGGATCAGACCAAGGACCATCAAGTCCAGCAGTCTGCTCACAACCAGGTGCCTCTAGGAAGCCACAAACAAGACAACTGCAGCAGCACCATCCTGCCTGTGTTCCACCGCACCTAAGATAATAGGCATGCTCCTCTGATACTAGAGAGAATAGGCATGCATACCCCTTTCCTCCATGAATATGTCCACTCCCCTCTTAAAGTCCTCCAAGCTGGCAGCCATCACCACATTTTGGGGCAGGGAGTTCCACAATTTAACTATGCGTTGTGTGAAAAAAATACTTCTTTTTATCTGTTTTGAATCTCTCACCCTCCAGCTTCAGCAGATGACCCCATGTTCTAGTATTATGGGAGAGGGATAAAAACTTCTCCCTGTCCACTCTCTCCAAACCATGCATAATTTTATAGACCTCTATCATGTCTCCCCTCAGCCGCCTTCTTTTCAAGCTAAACAGCCCTAAGCCCTTGTCTTTCCCTGATCCCGAATCTTTGCTCTGCTGACTTGGCACTGCGCTTTGTGCCCTCACCTGGTCAGTTTCACCTCCCCCACACAGTTTCTTGGCTGACAGGGACACCTCCCCTTCCCCTTCTTCTCTTCAGGACAGGCTCATATGTTTAATTTCCTCCTGACAGACCTATTCCCCTTTAGGTAGACAGCAGAATTAGGGAAAGGTTTTGTGTTTTATCACTGCTACATTTCTAATCCTGTATTTTGTCTTCATTGCCATCATCCTGTGTTGTATAGATCATTTGGTTTATTTTCCTGTTAGCAAATTAGAAACCCCTTTTGTTGAAGAGCCTTTCCCCCTCATTTTTCTCAGTGCTGATCTGAATCTGCACCTCCGTACACATAAGCAAAACAGTCCCAAGTGTTTGTGCCCCAAAATACATGTGTTTGCCTTGTGCTAGGAGGGGGATACCTGTGCACATTACTGCCCCGACATGTGTATACCAATTTGGGTAACACAACTAGGGGAGAAACTGTGGAAGAATTGACTGGCTCAATCCAAAAACTATAACCATTTCTAACATGCAATACCTTTGTTTCAGTTTAGGTTTTTCCTTTCTCAGTTTCCTTTGGTTTATTGTCTCTGCTTCTCTCTTCCCTCCTCCCCACTCCCCAATTCCCCTTGGCTTTTGGCCTGAAGATTTAGGCATCATTTGAATGGAAAGCTATTAGCTCTGCTTCGTCACCCCATTTTCAGGGCACTAATAACTCATCCCAAGCTCCCTCTCTTGCACACCACTTGTCGACTCTAATAGCTTGATAGATCGAGCAGTTTGGCTTGCTCCTCTGCATGCTGCTGATTCAAGCACGAAGTTGTAATAACTAGCCACATAAGTCCACATAGCAAGCACGTGTTTTATCCATGGACAAATCAAATTTGAAGGGCCTGCGTTGACATTGCTGTAATGGCTTATGGATAGGATTAGTTAAGATTCTGTATTTCTAGGACAGTTGTATATTGTTTTTACCTATTTTTTAAAGATGTTTTGTTTTCCTTTTTAAACATACTATAAACTGTCTACCTGTATATATATTAATAAAATTCTCCCCAAAAGTGGAGAGTGGATTCTTCCCACTTCATTTCTTTCTTTCTTTTGTTAAGATGATGGTGGCATCTGTTGAAATAGTTACTATTGGCCTGGTGTACGTACGTGTGTGTGTGTGTGTGTGTGTGTGTGTGTGTGTGTGTGGACCATACCCCTTTAATGCCAAAATCACATAAAATATACATGCAACCTAATGAAAAAAATACATTTCACACAAGTCATTTGTTTATATCCTTTGCCCTGCATTATGCAGAATGATAGCTTAGATGGAGGCAGAAGTTCTTTTGGTTAGAAAGAAATGCATATATGTTGGGCTCACCAGTGTTTTTTTCTTACCTGTGTATTAATTCGGATGGCCCCGATAGATGGAATTTCAAAGTAATAACCTTTTAAAAAAGAGAGGAAAAGAGAAGACAGTGAACTTCACAAACACATATCAGCGTGTTGCCTTTGTCTTTATTTTCAGTACCAGTTCTGCTATGCTATACAGTTAACCAATTCACATTCAGAACACCAAATTCAGGCCACAGTCCAGCACAAAGAAGCCCATTGACTGGAATGCCTCTTGAAGACGTTTGTACTGGATTGTGGTCAGTACCCAGCATCACATGTCAAAGCCTTATTGGCATTGATCAAATAAATGTTGTTAGAAACATATTTCTAAGATTACGTTAAAAAGCCAGAACCCTGTATCGGAATTTAATCCCCTGATTTCATTCATTATTAATAGTGTTGCCAGCTCTGGGTTGGGAAATACCTGGAGATTTTGGGGGCGCAGCCTGAGGAGGGCTGGGTTTGGGGAGGGACTTCAATGGAGTATAATGCCGTAGAGTCCACTTTCCAAAGTGGCCTTCCAAGGTGCTCTTGTCACCTGGAGATCAGTTGTGATAGCGGGAGAGATCTCCCAGCCCCACTTGGGGGTTGACAACCCTAATTAATTATTAATATGAAACTATCCACTTACATGCAGAAGAAACATTTTCCTGCCTCAAGGAGCTTACAATCTAACACTTAAATCCTAAGCAGAGTTACATCCTTCTGGCGGCTGGCAGGATCAATAGGGATGATTTTTCCACCACAGGAAGATTTTTTTTCAAGGGAGGAAATCCCTAGCTCGTTTCCCCCTTAGTTAAATGTTCCCAATGCAACTTGGCCAGAGGTCTGATCTCTCTTTCAAGTGCGATTAGAATATGTATGCCAGATAGCAGGTGCGGAACCGTCCATCACACAGCGTCCCCCTCTGGAAACACCTGGAAGGTTCTGCAGGTGCTGCCCAAGATGGCTGCTACGGCCTTCCACATCTTTCCAAGGGGAGCACAGCATGATGGGAAGGGCAAAAGACAAGCCACAGTGTAGTAATAATAATCACTATGCTCCACTTAGCATTCAAGGCCCTCAAAGGACCTGTCTGTTGTTCTACCCACCTATCTATGGCATCCATCCATCCATCTAGCACATTAGCTGACTACCATACAACTATCTCTCCATCTATAGCATCTGTGAACTGACAGAGTTATTGATCTCTCTGTCAGAATCTGTCTACTTAGATACCATATCTGTTCAGTAGTCTCCATAAGAATGCTACAGTTATAGATGATGTTTCAATCTCTCTCTCTTCCCCTCTGACTTCACTCGTTTACACACATTCATCACCAATAAATGACTTAGCAAGACATTACACTTATTTGATTTTGCAGATAGGAAAACTGAGGCAGAAATAGCCACCAAGTGCCAAATGATGATGGCCAATCCAGTAAGATGTCGCAAAATGTGGTCCTTGCTCTCCCACAATTTCTATTCAGGAAGCAGCTTTTATTAGCTGCAAGCAAATTATAGGTATCTAGGATCCTACCCTCTGCTGAACAACTGGGCCTAGAGAAAGGATGTTCTAAACATTGCTGCCCACACCTATGTTTTTACATGTCACTACAGTAACAATAAGAAAAAAGCCAAGCTGTATTGCCTAAAAATAAATGTTAGTTTTTCTCTTGGTTCTAATACAGTTATTAGCACTAGTGAACATTACTGTCTTAATGGTGAGGATTAGAAAAGAAGAAGAATTGGTTTTTATACCCCAATTTTCTCTAGCATTAAGGAGACTCAACCCATCTTACAATTGCCTTCCCTTCCTCTCCCCACAATAGACACCTTGTGAGGTAGGTGGGGCTGAGAGAGTCTGGAGAGAACTGTGACTAGCCCAAGGTCACCCAGCAGGCTTCATGTGTAGGAGTGGGGAAACCAACCCGGTTCACTAGATTAGCCTCCGCAGCTCATGTGGAGGAGTGGGGAATCAAACCTGGTTCTCCAGATCAGAGTCCACCGCTCTTACCCACTACATCAGGTGGTCAGATGGCTAAATGTGATCTGATGGTTTGTGGTCTAGTTGAGATGGAGAAGACAACGAGTGAGGAGAGGCTTGGAGTTGGCAACTGAAGGTGGGTAGATGGTAATGGGCAAGCAAACAGAAGCAAAGCTGCACAATACCTTCATATACTATCAGCACAATATAGTTCACACTGGGCTGCGTGTGGATTTACACTTCTCTAGTAATTTTTGAAGCAATACACCATGCTGTATTGCTTACATCCACTGGCAATCAAACTCTAATTCAAACATTCTGTACAGGCAGGATACAAATCATCTTACATAAAATACCTAAGCTGATGGAATTGTTTGGTTAATCCCTACTCATAGGAAGGCATTTAAGTTCAAAGAACAAAGACATATACATCTAAAAACAGACTGAACTCAGGACTGGCCAAGTCATCCAAAGCATTCTGCTGAATTAAATATAGATAGATAGATAGATAGATAGATAGATAGATAGATAGATAGATAGATAAATCTTGACTACGCAGCCCACCAAATGCCTTTTCTTAGTCTGGGAAACATTAGTTATGGTCTGTAGAGATTTAATTACTACAAGTCTGGTGAAAAGGAAGTGTGGCTGAAAAGAACTTCAAGGCCAAAAATGCATGGCCGTTTTGTCTGGCGCGTCTCCGCGAATGTGGTGAATCTCTGAGGTTGACACGCATGCTCGTCTCCTGAGTGCATGAGCGCCCTTCCTCCTTCTGCAACTCTTCCGTGTTTTCAAATTGCTGTGTTGTGCTGATTTAAACTTTTGTTTCGCGGAAGTTCCACGAGTTCGATGGTGCGTTTCGGCGCCTAGGTTGACTCTCCTCTGGGAGACTGACCAGCCCCAGTGGCAGCAGTGGTGGTGGCACTTCCCCCTGGGCCCCGTGTCCCCTCTCTCTCTCACCCCCTCTCCCGCTCCTCCACCCTGCCATCCCTGGGTGGAGGCGAGGATAGAGGTGAGGGTAAGCTGGCAGAAGCCGGCCTCCCCTCCCCTACACCTGGGCATGGTGGGGTGGAGGAGACCTGAGCGGCAGCTCCACAGCCTCCACCCACCGCCGGCTTCTCCTCACCTCCACTTGGGATGGGCTGGAGGAGCGCAGAGCGGTGGCCCCCACAGCCCCCACCCACCGCTGGCTTCCCCTCGCCTCCAGCCGGAGATGGGGTGGAGGAGCGCAGAGTGGCCGCCGCCGCAGCCTCCACCCACCTGTTGTTTTGGAGGCTATAACCTCACCAATGTTGAGAAAGTTAGCAAGGACAACAATCTTCAAGGTCCAACTCCCATTTATGCTGCTTTATCCAAGAGAACACATCCTGTCTCAGTGCTAACATTTGTACTTAGAGCTCATTCCTGCCAGCTTTCTCATTCCTGCATCCCACTCCTTCACCGGGACAGAACAAGGGGGCAGTGGGCTCCTTCCACACTTTCCTTCTTCTAGTTGCCGCACTAACAATGGCAGCCAGCAGCAGCAAACCACAGGGCATTCCCTTCTTGCATCTGCCTAAATTCTTTTCACTCGGTGTCAGAAGCTCCTGCTGTCTTCAGTAGAACTCCTCCCTATGTGTGATGTCACTGCTGCTCTCAAAGCATCTTTCATGTCAGAAGCAGAGGCCTGGGGGACTCACAGCAGGAGGTGACAAAGCTCTCCAGAAACAAAGACTCTCCTCCTCCTCCTAGTGCCCTTCAGAACAAAGAGCACAGGGAGAGCAAAGCCCAGAACAGGACCTTCATCTAAAGGGGTGCGTAATAAATAAGCTTTCAAAAGGTCACTGAGAAAATGGAGACGTGCAACTGAAAGCTGCAGTTGGTCATATATTTGAAAAACAAAACAAAGGCAAGAGGATCTTGCTGGCTCAAATGGTTGCCAAAACCTCTGCCTTTTAAAGGAACTCTCAGAAGCAGAGAAACTAAAGATCACATAAAAATGTATTCAACATAGGAAGAAGAGTTGGTTTTTATATGCCAACTTTCTCTACCACTTAAGGAAGAATCAGACCGGCTTACAATCACCTTCCCTTCCCCTCCCCGCAACAGACACCCTGTGAGGTGGGTGGGGCGGAGAGAGCTATGACTAGCCCAAGGTCACCCAGCTGGCTTCATCTGTAGGAGTGGGGAAACCAACCCGGTTCACCAGATTAGCCTCCACCGCTCATGTGGAGGAGTGGGGAATCAAACCCGGTTTTCCGGATTAGAGTACACCGCTCCAAACCACTGAACAAGCATAGATTCTAGACTGGCAGCTGTGAGAGTCTGTTGCAGCAAGAAAAACAAAGAGTCCCGTGGCACTGGAAAAACTAACAAATTTACTGTGGCATAAGCTTTCATACTCAAAACCGTGCTCTTCTTTATGATTACTTCAAATGTCTTGGAGCTGAGCTACAGCTTCTGGGGCTAAACCCTGGTGAGCCCTGGCCCAGTACAAATTAATTAACCTCACTACCAATTAATTAATCAAAGCAAATGGTTGAGGCAGGAAACAGTTGTGCCTCTGGTGTAGCGCTCTCCAAGCCTGTTCAACAAAATGCTGCGAGCGGAGGTTGAGGATTGCTTCTGACATTATGTAACTTGATGTGTTCTGGAAAAAACAACATGTAAGGAAGTGACCAGAAAATGGCAGCAGACACATGTCTGATAAGAGTTTGTGACAAAAATCTAGCAAAGGCCTAGGAACCTTCTCTTTGCATCTCATCTTTATATATGACAAGCAGGCACAGCAGAAGGCCTCAGGATGCTGCCGTTGACACTACTACTCTGAATCATTTTACAAGCATTTTTAGCGTGCCTTATAATATTTGTCTCATACATACCCCAAACAACCTGATGGTAGGGTTGCCAGATATGGGATGGCAAATTTCTGGAGGTTTGGAGGTGAGACCAGGGGAGGGTGGGGTTTGGGGAAGGGAGAGATCGTCACAGAGTCCACCTTCCAAAACATCCATTTTCTGTAGGGGAACTGATCTCTGTAGATTGGAAATCAGTTGTAATTCTGGGAGATCTCCAGGCCCTATCTGGAGGTTAGCAACTCTAGGCCATTACTACATGAGGTTTCTGCACCTAACTGCCTATGAAACAGCCATTCAGGTCCTTTAGTAAGCACTTATCTTCTCTTCAGTATTATAAAGACTTTACAAACTAGTCTTAGGGCTAATTAATGCAACCACATAGACAAACGCAACTACATAGACAAATGTGCTAAAGCACTCATTTTTATTCCTACACCAAAGATCCGGCTTGTTCCATTTACCTGACTACAATTCTACCCATTTTCAGCAGTCTATGGCAATGCAGTAAATGCAAGGAGCTGGGTGCATAGTGATGCAGATGCTTCATCATGAATTCTGGAAGGATCCAATCACTTCTTGGTTTTATGGGTTGTATGAGTTCATCTTGTGTAACTTAAATCAAATTGCTTTAATGTTCATGTCAATGCACTCTCACTGAAGTCCAGTGAAATGCATGGCATTGTGTATAAGCAAAATGAGCTATTGTTTTCCACAGAGATAATATGCTTAAATGAAAAGCGTGAATGCAGAAGGCCCCATATTACTGAACCTGTTTTATCTCCATTCACAAACATCCTCTGGTGGCAGGTATTGGGAAATACCCTTTTTTGCTCAAGTCCATGGAGAGCTGCTGCCAGAATAAGCAATACTGAGGTAGATGGACCAATGGTCCGCTTGGGAAGGATTCACGAGGTCCAAGATGGAGTTCAACAAAAAGCGCTTTATCTGTGATGGGGGGACATAACCTCCTGGTGACAATGGTATCTGTTGGCTTAGAGCCAATGGGGTCTGTTTGCTTAGCCAATAGGGCGAGCAGGGTTTAGGATCCTTCGTGGAGAACTCAAGCTCCTAAGTTTCCCCTTGCTTACTACCCAACTATATACATACACAACACCTCTCCCCCCGCGAAGTCTATGTGGATGCGGGACCAGGGTGTGTGTGTGTAGACTCCCAGTGCTGGGTCGGGGCACGCGGCATCTCCAGTCGTGACTCCTGGCAGGGTCGGCAACGGTTCACCCACTCCTCGACAGCAGCATCGATGCCTGGCCACCACACGTAGCTCCTTCATGTGCACGATTCCCAGGTGGCAGATGTGTAAAGCCTCCAGGACCCTTGTGCGCAGCTTCGTCGGAACCACCACACGGCTCCCCCAGAGCAGGCACCCCTTGTTGAGTGATAGCTCGTGTTGGCGTGCGGTGAACGGCTTGAATTCCCTGTCCGGCTTGGCGGCCGTCCACCCCTCCCCCACCCAGTTGAGAATCCAGGCGAGAGTGCGATCCTTAGCCATGTGCGCGGCGATGTCCGACGCGTGGAGGGGGGCTTCGGGCAGCAACTCCAGCAGCATGATGTCGCCGGCGGGTTGTGGGTCAGGGCCGCAAACCTCCAGCAGAGGCAGTGGCGATCAGGACGTCATTGAAGTACGGGACGACACCAGGCAGGCCCAACACGAGGTCTTCCGGATTGGCTGCACACCCTACAAAGGGCATCGCGGAATCAGCATGTGCGGCGGTCATGGGGGTCGCTGCAGCTGGCGCAGGCCCTCGATGCTGGGCCCTGTGGCTTGGGCACCCTGGCGGACATTTTGTGGGCCTCGTCACCGGAGTCGCCATCGTCGCCGTCACTGGCGTGTCCAAAATGGACGGGGGCAGTCTCTCTCGGACCCCTGGCAGAGGAAATGGTGGCGAGGTCCCCAATACGCTCATCTCGGTCCTCAGTCTCGGCTGCGGTCGCCTCCTCGATGGCCATCGCCAGCATTGCCTCCATTTTTCCTTTCATGCGGCGGCGCACTTTCGCGTCCCAGAGGCCAAATACGAACCAGTCCTGGAGCATCTCGTCGAGGGCTGAGAATGCGCAGGACCTCGTGATCTGGCGGAGAGCAGCGAGGTACTCGGTGGCGGCCTCCCCAGGCTGCTGGTCGCAGAGGTGGAAATCGTGTTGGCGGGCCAACACCGTGGGCTGCGGGGTGAAATGGCTGCCCAGCGCCGTCATGATGGCTTCGAAGCCGGTCTCCTCGAGCTTTGCGGGGGCCACGAGGGTCTGGGCCAGCTGGAATGTCCGGGGCCTGCAGACGCTGAGGAAAACTGCCCGCTTCTGCTCGGTTGTCCGTGAAGTTCGCCATCATGAAGAATGAGACGCGGGAAGCGTAGCTCTCCCAGTCGCCGAGGTAGGAGATGTCAAACGCCTCCAATGACCCGGTGGTGGCCATAAGTGCGGTGTGTTCGTCTCTCCCAAGAATCCAAGTGAATCAGAAATCGGGCCAGGCTGCCTACCGGACACAGCGAGGTCGCGAAGAGAGGCGGAAGCTGTGGGGCAGCCGGCGTGTGATTCAGCAATGCGGACCGGCCTGCCGACCGGTCACTGTGAAGCGGCGGAGCGGGAGTGATTCAGCAGGTCAGCCAGTCGCTCTCCAGTCTTCGTCGCCACTGTTAAGTCCGCGTGGGAAGGATTCACGAGGTCGGAGACGGAGTTCAACAACCGCTTTATTGTATCTCAGCACAGAACTGGTTAACACAACGAGCAAACCCTGTTTATATGCCCCCCTGGCCACCTGCGGCCACTCCCCCTTGATCCGTGATAGGGGGGACATAACCTCCTGGTGACCAATGGTATCTGTTGGCTTAGAGCCAATGGGATCCTTTTGCTTAGCCAATAGGGCGAGCAGGGTTTAGGATCCTTCGTGGAGAACTCAAGCTCCTAAGTTTCCCCTTGCTTACAACCCAACTATATACATACACAACAGTTTGATTCAGTTTCACTTATTCAAGCTGCTGCTCATATGTAAACTATGGCCATGGACCTTGCAATGATCTTATGGATTCACAGCCACATCTTAGAATTGTTAGTTTCTATGCAACCAGTTTTGGGATGCTCAGAATTTGGCACCTTGGAAAGAGGCAGTAAAGTAGCAAAAGTAGAGGTAACAGAGGAGACCATATAATTCCTTTCTAACAGCCTTAACTTGTAAACTGCCACTTGACTAGTTTGGTGGAAAGGGCTATCGAGTCCCAGTCAACTTATGGTTTTTGAGGCAAGAGATGAACAGAGGTAGTTTGCCATTGCCTGCCTCTTGCAGCAACCCTGGCTTTCTTGTAGCTTGTGGTACATAAGAACTGCCTACAGGGGACCAGGTAAGAAAGCTATTTGGTCTTTTTTACCAGTGTCTACAATAGATATATATGGGGGCAGGCCAGATACAAAAAATTATTGTAAGATAACCCATTTTAGGTTTGCAAGGGTGTCCTCTAGTCTTATGCCTGGAGGTTTTTAGCAGTCATGAGCTAACATTACAAGATCCAGATGTGCATGTCCTGCAAGTCCATATTTCATGTGGAATGTTGGATATCATGTCTCATTTTTTCCAGGTTTTCCAAATTTTCCATGGATCTCTTGAGGAATATCAAAACAAGGGATATCAAAACAGTTGCAGGCATATAATGCTGTATGATGAAGGCTACTAGCATGCACAACAACATATAACTGAACACATTCGGAAAAATTGTAACAGGGATTTAGGATATTTTTATTCCGCCTTGTCAGAGTCCTGCTCGACATGATTCGGGATTATAACCATATCACAATATTAAAAACAAGCCTCTAAAAACAATCAGTTGTTATGAAATGTACAGCTGATTTCAAATTGCCACTCGGGTAAGGATGAAAAGGGTAAAAGTAGATGATAAAAGTAGATGAAGGAGAGAAAACAGGGGTTTGGGCATGAATGACCAGAGGGATTTGCACAGGGACAAGACGATGGAAAGATGCATTACTGTGGGCCCAAAGGTTCGCAAGCCTCTGCCATCAGCTGACAGATACAGGAGGTGTGAAAGGAAAGCCTGTGCTGCTGAACAAAAGGGCACACAAGGCAATCTCAGATGAATGAGAGGCAGAGGCAGGAAGCTTCAGATACAGAGGAAGGTGAGTGAGATTAAATCAGACTGAACGTGATGAACAAAGGGAACTGAAGGCAGGGAATGGGAGGGGAGGACAGCCTTAAAGACCTGTGGAAGGAAGCGCTCAGAACATAACCAATAAAACAGCGGAAGTGATATTGTAGCTGTTGATGTAGCAGCATGCAAGCTTTCACTCCCATCAACTAATCAGGTCAAATGTATAGCAGTAGAAAAGAAATCAGAAGGAGATTGAGACTGGGAAGGGCAGCCATGAAGGAGCTAAAAAATATTTTGAAGTGTAAGGATGTGTCACTGGCCACCAAGACTAGATTAATTCATGCCATCGTATTCCCTATTACTATGTATGGGTGTGAAAGCTGGACAGTGAAGAAAGCTGATAGGAAGAAAATAGATTCCTTTGAAATGTGGTGTTGGAGGAGAGTGTTACAGATTCCGTGGACTGCCAAAAAAACAAATCAGTGGGTTATAGATCAAATCAAGCCTGAACTGACCCTAGAAACTAAAATGACTAAACTGAGGCTGTCGTATTTTGGTCATGTCATGAGATGACAAGAGTCACTGGAAAAGACAGTCATGCTAGGAAAAGTTGAGGGCAGCAGGAAAAGAGGAAGACCCAACAAGAGGTGGGTTGACTCAATAAAGGAAGCCACAGCCTTCAATTTGCAAGATCTGAACAAGGCTGTCAAAGATAGGACATTTTGGAGGACTTTCATTCATAGGGTCGCCATGAGTCGGAAGCGACTTGACAGCACTTAACACACACACACAGAAAAGAGCAAGAATCCAGCAGCACCTTAAAGACTAAAAAAATTTCCGGCACGGTATGGACAGCAGATTATCTCTGGGCTGATTCAAGCTACTACACAAGGTGATATTTGTTACAACCACATGGGTCGCATTCTCATTAACCAGTTTCCCATGCACAGTGCTGCCCAGTCACATGTCATGCAGGACTGTCTCTGTATTGAGGCCACCCAAGGCAAGGTGGCTCAGAAGTGGGCAGCAACATCCAATCCTGCCTTCTGCCAACCTCTTGTCACTCACTACCTGCCTATCCGGTGGTGGAGGAAAGTGTCATCGAGTCACAGCTGACTTATTGCAACCCTGTAGGGTTTTCAAGGTAAATAATGTTCAGAGGTGGTTTGCCTTTGCTTACCAATCCTGGACTTCCTTGGTAGACTCCCATCCAAGTACTAACCAGGGCCGACCCTGCTTAGCTTCCGAGAGCTGATGGCAGTAGGTCAGGGAACCGCCTATCTACTGCCTGTCTATTGCCAACTGACTGTCACCCTACCCAGAAGGCAGAGGGTTCTCCTTATCAATTTGCTCCCCAAGGTCTACCCGTTTGTGAGGCATTGTCACTCAGTGGGTGACAGCTAAGCTTGCCCTGTAGGGTTAGAGCCAGCATGGTGTAGTGGTTAAGAGCGGTGGTTTGGGGCGGTGGAGTCTGATCTGAAGAACTGGGTTTGAATCCTCACTCCTCCACATGAGTGGCGGAGGCTAATCTGGTGAACTGGATTTGTTTCCCCACTCCTACACACAAAGCCAGCTGGGTGACCTTGGGCAAGTTACAGCTCTGTTAGAGCTCTCTCAGCTCCACCTACCTCACAGGGTGTCTGTTGTGGGGAGGGGAAGGGAAGGTGATTGTAAGAGGTTTGATTCTTCCTTAAGTGGTAGAAAAAGTCGGCTTATAAGAACCAACTCTTCTTCTTCTTAGCTGAAGTCTCCTGAGATGCCTTCTTCCCATGAGGGTTTAGCTGGCATTTCTACTTGCCTGTCCCCAGAATGATGATTGAACCCTTACAAGAGGGTGTAATCTCATGAGCATTCATGTAGCCCTACAGGGCAAGAATAGCTTGTCATTCTATTTTTAAAGAATGCTGGGGCGGCAAAGAGGTAAGGGCACTTATATCCTCAAGCAAGCAGTAGTGGCAGTAGTGAGGCAAATGGGCAGGCAGGTGTCGGTGTTGGTGAGGCAGTGAAAGAACAGCGGGCAACTTTTTTCTTTTTGAGTTGTCACTGATGTCATTAACTTCCGTTTTCAGCTTGCCATGATAATGGTAATAAGACTGTGGCGTTTTCCCCCTTTAAACATTTAAGCATTTATAGACCAAATGTATGTTATACTTTCTGGTGTTATAATTAGCAATAGCATGCTGGGAAGGATCTTGCTGCAGCTGTGGGAAATAGTAGCACATTGTTGGAATGTTGGCTGTTATGGAAACTTCCTCTCAGTTTCTAACTAATTTCCTTTTCTATAATAGTCTTTTCTGGGCTGGATATGCTGGTGAGATATTGGAGAGTTTTGTCTGCACAGTGGACCAGAGGTCTTTGTCAGAGTAACAAGTTGCCCATAATAATCTGACAGAGACAGCTGACAGGTAGCTGTCAGATCAGAGGCATCTTGGATGATGCAAGAGGCAGCAATAGCCTTGCAGGTTCTAAGGTGAACTGCAACTAACTGGTTTGAAGCAGTAAGGATGATGTAATACTGTGGCCAGGTCTACAGGTGGCCTTATTGGTTTCAGGTGGTGTTATGTATATAAGCCTATGTAACTGTAACTCTGTGTTGGGAAGTTTGGTGGAGAGAAGTGTACGTGATGGTTTGTCTTTTGTATCTGTGCACTGTAAATTAAACAACACTGTTTTCTATAAAGCAAGGAGTTCTGGTGGTGTGTCCTGGATAACTGCTAATCCACCTGCTTCCACGTCAGTCTTCACAGGCCAGCAAATAGAAAGCAGGTGGTTCTCTTGGCTTAGTTCTTGGTAGTCACGGAGTGACCTCTCTACATGTGACTCTGAATAGCAAGTGAAGATGACAGCATCAGTGAGAATGGCCATTCCCATGCTGGTCATTTGCCCCAAGTTCAATACCCTTGGGAAGTGTTTCTTTTCCTGTTTCCTCACAGCATCTTGATGCTTCCGTGCACCACCCTGGTTTTCCTTTACTTTTTGGCAATCTTTCTTGAACCTGCTTTGCTGCAATGTTTTGGGAAAGCTGTTGTGGCTGTTGTGTTTGCAGGACGGTCTAGATTTTTCTTGTCTTGCTCACACAACAGCCTTTTTTCCTGCAACTGTGGTGGCCGTTTCCTCCCTCTTGGGAGATTTTTTTTGAGTGTTTTTTTTTAAACAAGCAATTGACGAAATGGTATAATGGTATATCAGTATTCCATTACCAGTTTTAAAAAAAATCCTTGGGAAAGCCCTCCTCCGCGCTTGTACCCAATTTCTAAATTGCAGGATTTCCCCAGCCCTGTGCAGAGCCTGGTGGCAGACTTTCTCCGGGTGTCTTGCTTTCGGTCGTCTTATCCTCCGCGATTCTTCCAAGGTGCTGTTTCCAAGCAGGGAGGTGATGATTGGGGCGAAAGGGGGGGTGTTGCTCAGGGGAGGGGGGGGGACAAGATGGCCTCTTGGCGGCCAAGTCAGAAGGAGCAGCTGGTTGATGGGTGCCAGCTAGCGGGTCAAATTGGGCTGCTTCTCAATTTCAACTCTTGGTGTGTGTGTGTGTGTGTGGTTACATCTGGGGGCTTCCTGCTTCTCTTTCTGCATTCACATAACCTTTGCAAACTAAGCAACAAGCAAAATCTCTTATTTCTTCCCCCTTTTCACACCTGCCCCTAATAATAAGTAGTGCAGTGTGTGTGTGTGTGTGTGTGTGACAGCCATGGGGACTGGGACAGGGGAAATGCAGGAAAAAGATGTCATTTGCCTCGTTGCCACCACACTGCATTCCACAGGGAACTGTTTCTGTGTAGAAAAGGCCAGTGTTTCAGCCATAACATCTTCTCACATACTAAAATTAGAACTCATTAGAAATTATTCCAGCTAAATGATATTTTGACATAAGGTGACTTCTTGATAACCAGATGTGTTCAAAAATACATTTTTTGCTCAAAGCAAAATTCAGAGTTCCTTTATTAAATCCTTCTTAAAATTCAGGGTCCCCCCCCCTCAGTTATAGCTCCTCCTCATGTTAAAGTGTTCTGAGAAGGCTGGTGAGCAAGGCTAGAAGTCATATTGCCCAGAGGCCACGACCCAGGTTATAGATCAATTGGTTAATTAAAGTGCATTTGGATGCGCATGTGAATGCCATTTACTTACACTGCATTATTTCCAGTTGGCACAACGAATAATGTGTGAGAATATATAACCATATGCCTGGCCTTATGCCAAACCATTGGTCCATCTGCTTTAGTAATATCTATTTTGACTAGCCATTACCAGTCTCAGGAAGAGAAAAGGTCTTTCCTAACATTTGCTGACTGAGCTTTTAACTTGCCAGGAAAAGGTATTGAAGCCATTAGTGAAAGTTGTCAATTTGTCCCTGACTGAGGGGGCTCTCCCTAGGTCTTCGAAGGAGGCAGTTATTAGACTTCTGCTCAAAAAGCCCTCATTGGTAGGGTTGCCAGGTCCCTCTTCGCAACCAGCGGGAGATTTTGAGGGTGGAGCCTGAAGAGGGCGGGGTTTGGGGAGGGGAGGGACTTCAATGCCATAGAGTTCAATTGCCAAAGCAGCCATTTTTCTCCAGGTAATCTGATCTCTATTGGCTGAAGATCAGTTGAATTAGCAGGAGATCTCCTGCTACTACCTGGCAGTTGGCCAATTCCAGACCAGTCTCTAACTTTTCTAGGGAAAGTGATAGAGCGTGTGGTGGGCTTCCTGGATGACACATTTCAGTATGGTTTCGGGCCTGGGTCTGGTACCAAGGCAGCTTTAGTCACACTGGTGGAGGATCTTCATTTCAAGTTGCACAGGGGACACTCTTCTTTGTTGATACTGTTGGACCTCTCAGCAGTCTTTGACACAGTTGGCTTTAGAATTAGTATTAAGGGCATAGCTCTTCACTGGTTTCACACTTTTCTGTCTGACCAGAAACAAAACGTCTTCACTGGAGGTACAGAATCAACTGGGTGGAATTTCTGAATGAGATGGTCTGGAGCTTTGGGTTGGGTGTCATCACTATGCAAATAACACCTATACTGCACTAATATAGATGTTATAATATAAATATAATAACTATATTTCATTATCCAAGCTTCCAGGTGTGTCTGTCTTGGTTCTGAACCAGTGATTTGAGGCTGCGGGCAGTGGCTAAGGCAGAAAAAACTGAAGCCAAAACCAGACAAGACAGGTTGGAAGGCTGGTTGGGAAGGCTGATATTCTAGAGGGACTGAATACACTTGTCCTAGAAGGAGTGATGTTGGCCCATCTGGCATCGATCAGAGGCCATGCCTTTCCCGTTATGGCTCTGACTCTGTGGAATGGGCTCCCTTAAGAGGTGAGGGGGCCTCCTCCTCCTTGGAGATCTTCAGGAGGTGCTGCAAGGCTTGCCTGTTTGCTGGGGCTTTTGAGGGGGTTTGAATGGCAGGCATATTTTAAGCGGGAGGGGGAGAGATTTGGGCCTTGCTTTTTCATTTTTGGTTTTAACTGGATATTTCTAACTATTACTGTAAGCCACTTTGAACCAAGGAAAGGTGGGATATAAATGTTTTAATAATAAACAAACACACAAATAATGGAGATACCAGGGAACTGAATTTGAGACCTTCTTGCAAAGTTTGTGCTCTGTCACCAAGCCACATCTGTAGAACTACAGACAACTACAACTGGATTGGAGCAAGATACATAGGCCTTTTATGCAGGGACGTTTCCCTGCGGTCACCCCCGCCGACTGCTTCGGGGCTTCTTTTTGCTTATGCATGCCTTTTCCGCCAGTCAGAGGTCACCTTGCTCTCCCCATGTGTTTTGCCCGCATTTTCCAGATTCTGGCTAAAACAGCATCAGGAAAACACAGGCAAAATGCTCAGGGAGAGCAAGGCGACCTCTGACAGGTGGGAAAGGCATGCATAATCAAAAGGAAGCCCCAAATCAGTCGGTGGGGGTGACCGCACGGAAATTCCCCAGCATAAAAGGCCTTAGAAACGGGGAGCCTTAGGGCCAACATCTAAAGATCTGGAGTATGTGAAAAACAATTACCTGTACAGAGTTTCACTGGCCCAGTGACTCATTTGAAGAGCCCTTAATGCATGCACCAGCCCATCTGTATGCAGTATTTGCGATCAATTGCAGGCTTGCAAATGCTCTGTGTGAATAGGTTGTAACACAGGAAACATGCTGGGCTGTGTGTAACATTTCACAATTGTTTTTCATGTGTCCTCAGTATAAACCTAATGGCTGCTTGTGGCTATATTTTTGGCTGTATTTCTAGTGGGCTGTATTTAAAAATCAGATAACTTTCTCATTCTTTTTGTTACAGTTATCAGCTTGAAAACAAGACAACACCAATCAATTTCAAGATTTTAAACCAATTTCTTGATTTTGAAGGAAGTGGTTTTTCAAACATTTGAGATGACTAGTTCCATCATAAGGCTATTCCATTGCTTGGAATTAATTATCTTCATGAACCTATCACACAAATTGTGCTAATTATATATAACTAATCTGTGAACAAGAACTATGTAGTGTAGTGTTGGCCTAGTATCTGGGAGACCCAGGTTCGAATCCCCACTCATGCAATGGAAGCTCGTTAAGTGACCTTGGGCCAGTCATACTCTCTTAGCCTAACCTACCTCACACGGTTGCTGTGAGGATAAATTGGAGGAGAGGAGAATGATGTAAGCCGCTTTGAGTATCCATTGGGAGAAAAGCAGGATATAAATTAATTAAATAAATAAAAAAATAAATAACTGTAGCCTGCTGGCTCACAGGAGCTAGATGCTTACCTCTCATTCTATCTCTGGAAAATAAAAGGTTAACTTTCCTCTCCTGTCAGCAGAGAAAATGCCCTTCCATCCCCCTATTTTACTTGGCAGGCCAGTTAGAAGAAATTTTGCTTTTGAGTCACTTACTCTACCTTTGTTAGCACAAGCCATCCACTGGAGGGGAGTGACATCATAATTATGTTGTCCAACAGAAAAGGTAAACACTCGTACCTGTCAAAAAGTACAAAGAGAATGTTTGTTACTACAGGGAAAAGAGATACCAAGTTGATGACTGAAATATGGATCACTACTCATGGCAGAAGATTCAGCAACCTGTACTAGAACAAAATGACTTCTTTATTGGAAAGCAAGCTCAAATAAAAGAAATCCCAAAAGGCGCTCATTCAAAGAACCAACTGTAGTTCCTGGAAGCTAGGGCCTATTCTACAGTTAAGCCTGATGGTGTTTACCAAGGACCTGTTTACAGAAATACTGGCCATGTGGTACCGGTAACTGCCTACCACCCTAACCCTTCCCTGTGCCAAAAAACGGCCTGTATTTTTGAAGCTTTTTCTAACTTGGAAAAAAATGTGATTTTGTGCATGGTGTTGATTGATTGCAGCCATTGATTGCATAGCCAACACACCCAGGGCTTTTCAAATGGCTAACAATATATGTATTTTTATTTATTTACTTATTTATTGAAGCGTACTTCTAGAACATTATCTGTATTGTTGCAGCAGCAAGAAAAAAAGCAAAAAGCTAAGCATCACAGCTAATTACTATACCATGAATTATTTATTTGTAAATTTCTATCCCGCCTCTTTCAAAATGCTCAAGGTTTTGATAAGGGTTCCTAATTATAACAACTCTCTCTTTCTTGCCTAACATTTCAGTGTGTGTTCTTGGTTGTCTTCATGCAGACAGACTGAGTTTAGAAATATTCTGTCAATACCTAAGCAAAGTCGGCTTTCTGTGCACAAGAAACCAGCCTGAATTCCTGTGTGTTTTGTAGCAACTGGTGTAGCTAGTGGATGGCAGCAGGATTCCTCTCAAGTGCTAGCAAAAGAGGGCAGACATTTCATGAACCAAGAAGTCTAGTTTCTGCTTTGGTGTATGGTGTTCGTACTTCACTTTCCTTGACTTCGTAGGAACAGAAAGGAGATATTTCAATCCTATTTCTTATTTCTGGAATCCCTGATCCAATTGAATAAGAACATACCTTGTGGAAGATATCAGGAGGTCACTTCTTCACACCCATCTCTTTTTTCTCTTCTACACAAGAAGTGAGAAAGGAGATGAGTGTGACCCTGTTTGGAACCCAACTACTTGGGTACCTCTACCCAGCAGCCTGACATTTCTATATAAAATCTGCTGGACCCTCTCCAAATCCCATGACCACAACAATGTTGACTAAGGTCCCCCCTTTCCTGTTGCAATAGTTTGTGTAAAGTTTGAGAGGAACTTCTCTCCACCTCCTTTTCTGGCACTTCAAGGTCAGTGCAGGTAATAAAGGCAGTGCCAGCATGTTAGACGGCCCATTAAAGGGGCAGTGGCTCAGTACAGGAGCAGACAGGCAAGAAGATCAACTGTCTAAATAGCTCACATCAAATGAGGCGGAATCCAGCAATAAAGCATGAGTTAGCCACTTCCCCCTGCCCCCGTGACTGAGCTGATGCAGGTCACACAGCTGGTTCCTTAGCTATTTGGTCATGTTTCTTGACTCATTTGTACTGTTCCCTGTGCAAAGAGCTACAGGCTACCATGGCTACCTACCTGAAACTATATTAGTGAAGCTTATAGACATTTCCTTTTGCCTTTCAGTTTTTGAGGTATAAAATGTTGAGGTGCTATACTACATTCTGATATCAAATACAAATGGTTTCTGAAGAGATTATAAGCATATCTATTTTTCTTCAAACTTAGCAAAATTAGATCAACTGCCATACATTCAGATTA
Source organism: Euleptes europaea (assembly GCF_029931775.1). Taxonomy (NCBI): domain Eukaryota; kingdom Metazoa; phylum Chordata; class Lepidosauria; order Squamata; family Sphaerodactylidae; genus Euleptes; species Euleptes europaea. The sequence goes on along the minus strand of NC_079312.1, from coordinate 74,853,521 downwards.
GGCCTCAATCTTTAAATCTTAAATTTAGGCCTGTACTGAGGTGAAAACTGGATCCAGACCCTCTAGGGTGGGGAAGTCTTGCTGTTCCCGGCCCTGGTGATACAGTAAATCTTTGCTGCAGTTTTACAGAGAATGAAGTCTTTCTCTGTGCATCTGTTAAGCAGGTCAAGACTCTGGTCTACAGTCAGCTATGCAGAGCAAACCTCTTGGGACACAAGGGGAGATAGAAAATTAGTTTTTGCCTGCTAACTGCAGATAATACCTATATTCTAATATCTGCTAGTAAATGCTGAGTCACAGAGCACTGCACTGCCAGGCAAAAAACAAAACAGCACTCAGTACAAGCAAACTCCAAAGAGAACAGCTTCCTAGGATTTGCTTAGCAACTGATCTTATAATACATCTATAGCAGCACTATTTCCTGAAGAAACTGGAATAGGAGCTTTTTGCCATGAGTAGTTAAGGTTGCCAACCTCCAGGTCCTAGCTGGCAATCTCCTGCTATTACAGTTGATCTTCAACCGATAGAGATCAGTTCACCTGAAGAAAATGGCCGCTTTGGCCATTGGACTTTATGTCATTGAAGTCCCTCCCCAAATCCCACCCTCCTCAGGCTCCACCCAAAAAACCTCCCGCTGGTGGCAACCCTGTGAGTAGTACACGCTATTGAGGAGTCTGAGGCTGCTTCCACACAGCAACTATTCCCAAGCAGCTTTCATTGCCACAAAGAATGCAGAGGCAAAGGACCATTCACATAGCAGGTTTCCCTGCACCTTCCTTGCCTGAATTCAGATTCAGCATCCCCTATATTTTCCACCATACTTCATTCGGGGAGTGTGTACAGGAGAGGGGGGCAACTGCAGCATGGCTGGGAATGTAAGGTGGAAGGGGAGCAGATTTGACAGCTGATACTGAAGTTCCTCCTTTTAGAACCGATCCAGACAATGGCTTTGTCTGTTGTTATAATGAAGATCCTGAATCATGAAAGATGTTCTGACATAAGATGGAAAGTTCTTTCTCTATGACACACCACTGTGGTGAGCACAAGAAAGCAGTCATCTAGTTATAGTCAGCTCTCTTTTGCAGGATATTTGGGTATTAGAGTGGTTAAAAAAAACATAAGAATATCACCTTTTCAAATGGGTGATAATCTGGTGACCCTAGAAGGGAAGCAACAAGACAACCGTTATCATTTTGGGATGTAATCTCACCGTCTTGTTGGGCCAGTTATACTTCTCAAACACATCCTGCACTCGGTCTTCTCCTCCATCGGTAAACATCATGATCATCTTATTGCAATTGGCTCTTGTGACATTGGACTGCAAATAAGACAGACATTTGAATGTGTGCAGTACTCAGGGGCAATGTGTTGCACTAAAACAGATGATCAGGGCTGGCATCTGCATACCCTGAAGTGGGGCATCTGCCAGGGCCCAGGGTTTCTGGCAGGGCCACTGCCATTGGCTTCCACCCACACTTATCCTCTGCCACTTGTCTGCATGCCCTTCCATCGCCCACTTGCTTGCACACATTCTACCTCCTGTGCTCCTAGTACCGGTGCTGCCTAACACTGCCAGGGAAGAGCGCGATAGCAATGGTCACAACAGCAGCACTCCCAGCCATACACACATCCCAGTGCCACTGAGGAAAGGACAAGCAGGAGGCTGTGGGAGTGGCCGGGGCAGGCAGGGGAAGGATGCATAGGCAGGTAGGGGGTACGGGAGTAGGGGCAGGAATAGAACCTGCTTGAAGTGGCTTACAAAAAATAATAATTAAACGTTACTAATTAGAATCCAGCATTAGAAACCCAGCTACAGCATAGAAATGTAGACCATAAAAAACACAACACTGGAGGGGGGAGGGCAGCTGCAGCCCCTGTGGCATGCAGAGAGGGCAGCAGAACTGCCTCTCCTGCCCGGAACAGAGGTGCCTATAGGAGAGGCAGTTCTGCTGCCCCCTCTGCATGTCACAGGGGCGGCAGCTGCCCTCCCCCCCTCAGTTACGGCCCTGAAACACAGTCCCCCAAGAAGCTTAAAATAATGGTTCCCAGGCTAAAAATGACACTAAAACTGTGTTAAAAAATCAACCCCCTAATTAAAAGCTTGGCACCTCAAGAGAGCAATGTTTTGGCTTGGTACCTAAAAGAAAGCAAGATAGGTGCCAGGCAAGACTCAAGTATCTGTGTGATAGGTATGCTTTTTCCTATGCAGAAGCGATACCCGTGGATCGTCACAAGTTGAGCAACACTCAGACATCTGGATATGCCAGGGCCAATGAAGGTTTCAGATCTGAACTAATACAATTGTATAATTTATTTTTCTTTTTTTTAAAAACAGTGTATGTGTGCTTAAGAGTGTGCCCCTTTGTTTGTAAGAGACAAAGGTAAGGGCTCACATTTGCACCTGTATATGTATGTTTAAGTGTGTGAGCAGACGAGGGAAAACATTGGCGCTGCAGTTTCTCCCATCCCCATCTTCAGACCAAGAAACTGGCAGTGAGGAATCTGTTTTCTTTAGCTGCTTCTCCAGGGGTGAAGGTGGTGCAGATGAACAGGGAGAAGGAGGGACTGTCTGGGCGGAAATTATGTTGTGGCTATTACCGCTCAGCGATTAATAGGGCTATTCATCTTTATTTTGCCCAACGTCACTGCAGCCTGTCTCATCCAGGCCCTCTGAGATGGGCCCTGCTAACTTTCTAATGAAATGGAAGAGGCAGCTGCTCCCGTTAAAACTTAAGAATCAGCCACTGAAGATTTTCATTTGTCTGGGGAGATGTAAACTGCACCAAAGCCCCAGCATAGCCCTTTTTGCAGGCACATACATCCTAATGATGCTGAGGACATAATAATCACCCCATTGGCCTCTTTGCAAAGACTCTGCCACCGGGTGAAATTTATTTACTTCTTGAGCTGGGAATGAAGGTGCTTTCAGAGTGGCACCTGAGTGGCAGCATTTCAAACTATTGCCGCATCTCTGGAAGGAGATGTTGAGCTCAATTTGCAAAAGGTTTCTGAGTCAGACATGTTGGCACCTGCGGGTGGGAAGACAATTGTGGGCTTCAGTTGTTTTAACATTCTGGGCATAAAGTCTTTTTCTTAGGTACTCATGTCAGAACAGCTGATTGTTCTGGGCTGATGGATGATCAGCTGGAGGGGGTACGGTAGGGTGGGTGAAAACAAAAGGGTCAATTTTTCTGCCTTGTATTGGTGGTTCCAGTGGGCAGCAGCTTCAATAGAAATGGAGCCACCGTTTGGCAGCTACTTGGATTTGAGGTGGGGTCCACCGTAAAACTTGTTTTTTTTTTTGGCAGCGGAAACTGATAGCAAAGACTGAAATTATCAAAGGTGATGAAGACAAAAGCTGCAATCGAGAGACTGAAAGAGCAAATTGGCTCAGGGAGACAAAGCAAAGTGAGAAGACTGTGGCTGACACCACACATTTGTCTGTGTGGAGAAAAACAGATCCTGCTCAGCGAAATAACTCTCGGTGGCTACTTTAGGGTCAAGGAAGATATTGTTTTAAAGAGTCTGATAAAGACCAGTTAAGAAAACTACCATGGGGAGATATTGTGTGGGCTGAAATCCAGGGCCCATAGAACTCACTGGGGAAAAAATCAACGGAACTGTCAGGGAACAGAAGAACTTAGATTCACACTTCACTCCATGTTTGCTAGTACTAATAAGTCAGCGTAATGGAGGTGATGGCATTAGTTTACACAGTGTGCCACCAAAGATGACATGAAACTGCCTTATAAACTGTCAAACTGTTCATCTATCAAGGTCAATATTGTCTACTCTGCTTGGCGGCAGCAGCAATTTGAAGTTTCAGGCAGAGGCCATTTGTATCACACACTGCATTACCTGAAGATGTCAAGGATTAATGGGGCCATCTTCATGCACAGCATGTGCTCTACCGCTGAGCCATGGTTCTTCCCCAGTGACATAATCCGAAGGACTACTTCCCATGATGATTCCTCCTACTTAATGCTCATGGGGAGACATTTGGAAAACGAGCGACTTGTCATGAAACGCACCTCATGTGAAGCTTCTCTGCTGTTTACATATTTCACACCCACATCCAACCACTCCCCCACTTTCTTGCAAGCATCTAGTTTGAATTTCTAGATTTCCTTTTCTGACAGCCCCCTCCTGCCGCTCAAACCCTTTGCTTACATTCTGCAGCTGCTCAAAGGCATACTCAAAGCCCGCCTTGTAATCTGTGGTTCCTTGGGCCACCATTATCTCCACATCTTCTTTGAAGACCTTCTTGTTGCGGATATTTGCCTGGACTAAGTGCTTGAAGCATGATACGGGCTGTGCATTTTGGTTAAACTGGAAAACAAAAGATAGAGTTGCAATATATTAGAAGGGGGAGAGGCAATATAAAAATCACAAAAAACATCAACCACCCCCAGACTTGAGTGTACAGTGAATAATGGATCCAGAAATATTGAGGGTGGGGGTGGCAATATGAAGACAATCGTTATCACTACATCTAATAGCGAACTGCTGTGTGGATGGGGAAAAAAACTCCTGTGTGGATAATAAAGGTCACAAAGTGGGCCACCTACACGCAAGACTGGAGTCTTTACTGACTCAAAGGACTTCCTAGGTCTGCAGAAAATGTGACTCTGTATATTAATCAAAATAAAAAGGAAATCTGCTCAAAATGGCTTAATGAGGACTGAACATGCTCCAGAAGAAATGCAATCTTGAGAGTAGCAAAGTGTCAGTATTAAAGAGGTAAAGAGCAGGAAAAATCACCCCCCTCAAGCCCCTGAGAGCTGAGAAAATTGCGGAAAGGAGATTTTTTTTTTTTTTAATTGTCTCCCCTCCATGATTCCTTGCAGGCTCCCAGTTTCTTACTGTATCAAATAGTACGGTGGCTGACACATTCCATGTGCCAATCATAAAAGCAACAAAATCCGGCAACTCAAAGACAAGGTAGGGACCTTTACATACTTGGGGGCCTCCGGACTATGCAGACAGTGAATTAACCAAAACAAAATTACATCCTTCCCCCACCCCCTTAAAAGACCCAGCCTGATGATGACTCAATAAGCTCCAGCAACATGGAACTTTGAGAGCATCTGAGAGTCCATAAAAGGAGGAAAAACATAGAGCGAGGAGATTAGCTTGCTCCAGCTCTTGAGAGTGTATAAAATCCTGGAGGGTGGAGCATGATTTCCAAATGGTCCCTCCCCCCACCATTCCTCATGAGCCCTCACTTTATCGTGATCCTGTTAGCAAACTTGTCCATCTATGAGGACAGCTGAGTAGGCTAACTGGACAGTCCAAGCTAGACAGGAGATAGTCTCCACTGTTTGGTCCTCTATCCTTGCTCAGTCCACAACAGCTTGTCATGAGCACATATATTCTAGCACATACACAACACCTTTCCAGTGGACAATGTTGCTGCCCTTATTTTAATCAAAAAAAGCCAGTTTGTGAGGTTGGAGAAAAAGATTGGGTAGGTTGGGATGTGTGTGCGTGTGTTGTATCGTTAGAGTGTTGGACTAGAATCTGAAAGACCCAGCTTCGAATCCCCACTGTGCCATAGAAGCACATAGCTGTGAGATACCACCTAACCCCAATGGGGAGAAAAGTGAGGTATACATAGAATCATAGAATTGGAAGGGACCACCAGGGCCATCAAGTCCAACCCCCTGCACAATGCAGGACATTCACAACTACCTCCCCCCTCCACACCCCTAGTGACCAGAAGATGGCCAAGATGCCCTCCCTCTCATCATCTGCCTAAGGTCACAGAATCAGCATTGCTGACAGATGGCCATCTAACCACTTCTTAAAAACCTCCAGGGAAGGAGAGCTTACCACCTCCCGAGGAAGCCTGTTCCACTGAGGAACCGCTCTAACTGTTAGAAAATTCTTCCTAATGTCTAGACGGAAACTCTTTTGATTTAATTTCAACCCGTTGGTTTTGTGATATAAAAATGATATAAACAAACAAATATGGTGGTGAGGAAATGGACTGTGCTCCTCAAAACCCCATACTCTATATGGGAGTGATGGTCTTCCTCAGCCAACTATGAGACATGTGATGCCAGCTCTTTTTTTGTTTTGCCAACCATATTCACACTATGGATCTAAAGTTATTCTCTTACCAAGGGACCCTGGAAACTGTAGTTCTTATTGGAGGTGGGGGGGATGGAGAGCTTAGGATCTCTTACAGGTCTTGTCCCAAGCCATGACAGTTATAGTGGTAAAATAAAATTTGTAGCTTAGTTATGCCCACTATGAGCTATCCAAGAGGAGCATGATAAAGGCTTGTAGTAGCTTCCAAACTGACATGGACATGAGTTGGTGTAAAAGAACAAACTCAAGGCCTGGAGAAGGTGTTCATGGCCCTCCTACTCCCACTCACCACAAATTCCACTTTCATAGTTCATTGTCCCAAATGTACAAGGAAAGAAGGGGAAACAAAACCACATGGATAAAAACTGTGAGGAAGATTGAGGGGAATTGATGGCCAAAGTAAATAAGTTCTTTATATCCCTTCACTGAAGGTCAGGGCCTTCTTATTGACAAGGCCGAATTCTGCTCCCAGGTTTGCAGGGGTATAGACTGCAGAGGAGTTCATTGACTTTAATGGAACGATGTGATCTTTTCCTCAGTGTGCGACTAAGAATGGAATGAATTTGTTGAGAGAGAAAGCTGTGATTACCTGAACACCTCCAGGCACGTTTTCTGCAGGACATTCCAGTGCCTTATCACAAGGTCACAGGCCCAGTTAAGTGAATGCCCTGTGCTGAGCTCCTGTAAGGAGAAGGCTGACTTTTTATTCTGAGAGTCTGGTCAGGCGGGTGAAGCGAGAAATCACTCATTTTTGCTTATGGCTTAGTTTGCTGGAAATATGGAACATTCATTTAGGAGGCAGTGATCCAGCAAAAGTAACGAGGCTAGACTCGTTAATTAGCACAGGCATGTTCCTTGCCAGACAGCAGGCACATCATACAGAGAATGATGGAACTCTACATTTTCTTCCCACTATGCCTTTCTTGAGGCTCAGAGGGTTGCAAAACTTTTATCACTGAGAAAAAGGAATGAAGCCATTTGAGTAAGGGCTTAAATTATATAGGGCATAGCCCTCAAACAGATTGTCAGTGCTAGAGATCGGTTCCCAAACAGTAAATAATAATGAAGACTATACCTTTATGTTTACAAGAACTGCCTTCCCAGACTCTAACTGCTGACAACCACAGCCAACCCTATTAATTTGGGATTAGGCCTGAGAATTTCCAAGGCAAAGGCTAAGTAACCTTGAGCCTTGGCATTCTGTACTGTGGAAGATAACACTGAACAAGTTGCCACAAGAGCCAGCGTCATGGATAAGACCACATTGAACTCTACCTTGGTAGTCTGCACTGAAAAAATTAAGGCAACTCTATAGGCTAGCTCCCAGTCTATTGCTTCTGGGGTCACTCTCTGTGTGGGTAAGACTGCTAATGCCTGGCAAAGACAGAGATGTTTTAACCCTTGGAAACAGCTTCTTGGATGTGCCTGCCAATACCTGTGCAAGATCAAGCCAAACATGCATTCAGTTGGTGATGGTACTAGTTGGTAAAGATGGCCAAAAGGAGCCCCAGATCATAGCACCTATTAGATCAATCTGTCATTCACACATGTAGCTCTACCTTGTACTACATCATATCTTTCCTTTCTGTCCCACTGATGGGAGCTTTAGTGCATTCTGTCAAAATTATTCATTACTTCTTATAATTTGTCAGATATGGAATATAGATTCCACATGTAATACTGGTTACTAATAGATTGTGCTCAGCGAAATACTTCATTAAATGCTTATATTTCTGCATCTAAGTCTGCAGGACCAAGAAACAGTTATTTTGCAATTGCTACTCTCCTGCTACTTTCTGTGTATTGAGAAACTTTCACTTCAAAGTTCCTAAGCTCTGTTCAGAGACAGAGAATGCTTGTAAGTGTACACTGAAAGTGTGTTTGTGAACAGCAGAAGTCTAGGCTGAAGATAAAGGCTGCCCCACAACTCTGAAACAGACTGTCTTGTGCCATCCTGATATACGTGATACGTGATTGAACATCTCCATGCAGTCGGCTCCTTCACTCTTCCCCAAATGGTGTTATGAGAGAAGGGCTAATGGCCCCGAAACAGCAGACACAATTGAGGCCACTGATGAATAGAACACATGAAGCTGCCTTATACTGAATCAGACCCTTGGTCCATCAAAGTCAGTATTGTCTACTCAGACCGGCAGCAGCTCTCCAGGGTCTCAGGCAGAGGTCCTTCACATCACCTACTTGCCTAGTCCCTTTAACTGGAGATGCCGAGGACTGAACCCGGGACCTTCTACATGCCAAGCAGAGGCTCTACCACTGAGCCACAGCCCAATTGCTATTTGTGAATCTCCATCCCCACCATCCTCAGGTGCCATAAGTTCTCTTGCTCTCCAAGTGACACAGCTGAGAGATCTGGATAGTGCAGAATAATTTATTCCTGCCCCTAAAAATAGTTGTTGCCCCTTGAGCCATAGGGAAAGGCAGGCTATAAATATTGTAATAAATACATTAATTAAATAAATCATAAAAGCTCCAGAAGTAGATATGCCTGCTTCTCTTTAGTTGAAGTTCCTGGCCCTTTAGTCCAGCCAGCCTCTTCACTCATGCATGTAGGCCTTGTGTTCCTTTGATCTGTCCCCCAGAGAATCAGGATTTTATTTTGGAATCATTTGAGTAGCTGATGTGATACTGTTTGACAGCTGATGTGCCACTTCCGTGAAGGAGAAGCGTAGGGAAGCCTGAACTTTGAATTGGCATTCTTTTGCAATATTAGCTGGAGATGGAAACGATCCGTGGGAAAGAGAGCAGAAGTACGGTAGCTCATCACGGGTGGAAAAAAATGGGAATGTGAATAGGCAAATAAGGAACCAAATAAGGAGCCGTATCAACAGACGTTGCTTTCTGCTGATCCATCCAGTCAGACTTTCACCTGGCCTACCCAATTCTCTTCTGAAAAACAGGCCATAAAAACATTCTGGCTTCAGAAGGCATGTTGCCTATCAAATGAAGCAACCCACAAAAAAATAAGCATTTATGCTAGGGATGGCCCTAGCTGTTTGGATGTTTTGTGTAGAATAGATGCCATTACCAGTGTTCCCCTTCTCCAAGGTTCTGCAAATGTAGGCTGCAGCGAGACATATGTAATTTGAGCCCATTTTTTCAGATGATCAATCTTCTCTCCAGGAGAAGCCAGTTTGTAGAAGCCAGCGGTGCACAAGGCTGATTGGATGGCATCTGTGATATCACAAACCCAATCTCCCTGGAACAAGTTTTTAACTTTTAAAAAATATGATTTTTTTAAAGTCATGCAACAAATGAACATTTAATTGGATAAACGTAAAGGAGTGCTTTATTGTTTAAAATAAGGCAGACAGCCCACGGACATGGGGGAGGAGCAAAACTGAATACTAATTCATAGTTTAAATTGTTGGTAATACAAAGATTACCACCAGTACAACAGTGGGGGAAAGCTGGTATCACCTTGCTGGAGAAAAGTCATGCTGCTTTTTTAGGTACAGTAGAAATGGTGTTACCCAGCACTCAGTTAACTGGCCAGCCAGCCACCGATGTCTGTTCTCAAGGGAGAGCAGGCAGTGGCGGGATGGGCTCCAAGTGCCAGTTATAGATGCTGCCAGCTTGTGGGCAACCCCCATGACAGAATGCCTTGCTCCTTGCCCCCAGGCACCAGCCAGGTATATTGTGGACAAGGATTTAAAGGGCCAGAACTTGTCTACAGTGTGTTTCAGCCATGGACACCACTAGCACTGCTGCTCAGTAGGTGGTACCCATGGACAGGAACTCACCAGGACCAGCTGCCTGCTCCTTTTCCACTTGCTCTCAGAATGGGGAAGAGGGGGCAGTCAATCCCCACTCACTTAACTGGAATGTTTGGTTAACTAGAAGATCTCAGTTCCACAATTATGCCAATTAAGACAGCTTTTACTTTATATTTGTACTTATTCTCCTCTCCTTTCTTCTCTACACACCATTTCCATTCTCTTCCTCATCATCAACAATACACATCCCTCTCTTAGCCTCTCTCCCTCCTCATTTTCACCATTCTCTTCCAATTTGCCCTGCTTCATCACTTTTCTCTTTCCTTTCTACTTTGTGACCCTTCCACACTATTCCTCTGCCCTGATACAATTCATTATTCTTTTGCATAATTCTGGGCATAAATCTGACATCAAAAATGACAACATTCAAAAAAACAGCGGGAGAACATTTTAATCTTCCAGGACATTCCATTGCTGACCTAGTGGCAGTCCTCAGAGAAGCTTCAAGAGAAGATGACAACGTGAGATTGCTGAACTTGAGTTCATTCAGAAATTCAAAACAATGGACCCTCCAGGACTGAATAGGGACACTGGATTCTTATCTCACTACAGATGCTAATTTTCTGCCCCTAAGTATGCCTCCCCTGCTTTAATCAAGCTTTCTTTGCAACACTTCACCCCGCTTCATACTGGGATATAAGAACTCATGGATCTCTATTCCTACTTGTACCTGACAAATGGAGCTTTGACACTTGAAAGCTCATACCCCCCAAAATCTTGTTAGTCTCTAAGGTGCTACTGGACTCTTCAGAGTAGAGGGAACAAGATTGGAGTGATGCGGTCCCTACAACCCACACCAGTCAACATTCTGGTCAGAGCATTCAGTACCAACTGAAGCTTCTGGGCTGTCTTCAAGGGCATTACCAGGTAGACCTCACTGCAGCAATCTAATCTAGATGTTACCAGGGCATGCACCACAGTGGCAAGATTTTTTCTGCCCAGGAAGGGCCACAGCTGGCTCACCAGCCAAAACCAGTAAAAGGCACTCCTGGCCACTCCTCATCCAGCAGTAGGCCCAGGTCCAGCTGCACCCCCAAACTATGAATCTGCTGCTTTATGGGGAGTGCAACCCTTTCCATTCCAAAACCGCCTCCAGGCACTTGATCACAGTTTTCACAGTAACTCTGGGATCTGCTGGAAGCATGAGATAGAGCTGAATGTCATCTGAATTTTGGTGGCAACTCAGTCCAAATCTCTGGATGACCTCTCCCAGTGGCTTCATGTAGATGTTAAAAAGCATGGGGGACAAGATGGAACTTTGCAGGACCCCATAGGCCAGAGTCCAAGGGGCTGACCAGCACCACACTCTGAAACCTACCCTCAAGGTAAGACTGAAAGCATCACAAAATGGTGCCTCCCAGTTCCAACTCCACAGAGGCACACTAGAAGTATACCATGATTGATGGTATTAAAAGCTGCTGAGAGGTACAAAAGAATTAACAGGGTCACACTGCTCCTGCCCATCTCCCAGCATAGGTCATCCACCAGGGTGACCAAAGCCATTTCAGTCCTGTAACTAGGCTGGAAACCAGATTGGGATGGACATAAACAATCCGCTACACTCAGGAATCCCTGAGGTTGCCCAGCAGCCGGTCATTCAAGAATTTTACCTTGCTCAAGATTGGTACATTTGAGACGAGACAGTTCTTATTAAACTCTCTTGGGCCCAGACTAGATTTCTTTAGGAGTGGATGCACCACTGCCCTCTTCAAGGCAGGGGTGATTACTCCTCTCTCAAGGAGACATTAACGGTTTCCCAGATCCTATCCACCGGCCCCTGCCAATGGATTTAAGCAGCCAGGAAGGGCAAGGAAGGCTCACACCTCCAAGGATCCTGTCCACATTCTCAGACCATACAAGCTGAAAAGGTATCCAATATAACTGGACAATTGGGTACCCTGGGACAATCTGATCCTGTCACTGCTAATGAGGAGTCCAAGTTGGAACACATGCAAGATAATTTATCTGCAAAGTGTTGAGCAAAATGGTTGCAGCAGGCTGCAGAGCAGTCTACCTCCTCTTGTAGGCCCTAGCCCAATTGCCCCCTGGAAGAGGTACACTGGTCTACACCGTGCAACTACAATGGTGGTGGAGAAATATTGTTTCTTTGCTGCCATCACCACCATGGAGTAGGCTTTAAAATGAGCTCTAGCCCAATGCCTTGTCAGATTCATCACAAGCCTCCCTCCATTGTTGCTCTAGCCCATCTCCTTTGTCTTTTCCTCATTTGCAGCCCATCAGTGAACCAAGGGGTTGCTGGGCTCTTAGCCCCAAGAAAGGGTGCATAGGAGTAATTCTGTCAGTGGCCCAGGTCATTTCCTCATTCCAGAGGTTGACCAGGGCATTGACAAGAGTGCCAACCATGCCGACAGAAAAATCCCCTAATGACTTCTGAAAACCAGTCAGATCCATCAGGCTGCAGGGGTATATAATTTTAATCACTCCCATCCCTGTGGGGTCTTGGCAAGTCTAAACATCTGCAGGTAGTGATCTGACCATGACAAAGGGGGGCATCTTCAATCCCCCAGGTCCAGATCACCTTCTTTCTGCCCACAGGGGAACACCAGACCATGAGTGTGTCCTGCACAATGTATAGGGCCTGTTATTTCCTGAGACTGGCCCATGGTTGTCATGGAGACTATGAAATCCTGGGCTATTCCCAACAAGGTAGCCTCAGCATGGATACTAAAGTCTCCCAAAACAACCAAAATTATTGTAGGCCTATCAGTGAACATTACTGCAGATCCATCAAGAAGCGTGGCCTCCGTTACTAGCTAACCTGATGTGACTGTCTGCCTTACTGCCAAAGCCTTCCTTTCTCTTTCCTCACCATCATCTCCTCAGCTCTCACTACAATGAACATCCCTCACAAACAGAATAGTCCGTCAAAGCTGGCATGGGGGAAATGGCAGTGAAAGGATGTAATTTATTTCTTGCAGGTGTGTTTTGTCATTTGCAATCGATCAAAGGCAGAGAACAGTCTGGAGTGCAGGAAAAGGAAAGGTGACAGAAATGGTAAATTGGGCTGCAGGAATTGCACGAGGCAGAGGCCACTACCTCTGCCAGGCATCTCCCTCTTTTTCCCCATTATACAAAGAAATAAATAAGGCAAAATAAAGATCACACTTATTTTCACAGGGCTGATGTGGCATTTTGGTTTGAGATGCTTTCAGAACTCATTTTCTAGAGAAGCGGTTATTTAACTCCTGGAGGCTGTTAAGTGTTAAGAGCAGGCACTGGAGCTCCACATAAAATCCAGAGATCAGCGTTGTTGATTACGCAGTTCACCTCTCAGTGAAACATGTCCCTCGCTCCTGAGTTGTCATTCTGTCCTCCCCCCCCCTCCCCAGCACCATTACACCATTTGATGAACCACACAGACTGTATGGAAGAGAACCTCAGCAAATGTCACATGCACTGAATGCATTTCCAAAATGGTACTTGCTATCCACCATGAGGGAGATAGAACTAAAAGAGCAACCTGTTTAGGGAGACAACAGGCTCTCAACAATTTGGGATCTTTGTCTGTTTGTTATATTATGCCAAAGTACATGATTATTATCAGGCTGTACACTATACATCAGTCCTCGATGTCTTTCTGTGTGGGCAAGTCGCTTCAACGAAATGTTTGCAAGTGATGCAGGAATTACAGGATCAGAGGGGTTTGTGGTATGTGTTATTGCAGAAAAGACAAATACAGTCAAATATGGTTCATTTGATACATTTAATTGAATTGACTGTCTTAGTAGAATAGGGTGGCAAGTATTCCTTAGGCTAAAGGAACTTAAAAGCTTGCTAAATTACTGTGTAAATGAAGCTAGGTTCTCTGTGAACAACCAGAATGAGATCTGGAATAGAATGTACACCTTAACAGTTCCCTAAGTCTATGTTAAAAGTGAAAAGCAATGACCAACGGTCAAAATAGGTTTGATAATCAAATCAAGACATCACTGGAAGATGTCACTGAGCCATCAAGGAAAAAACTAGCTATGACCTTGTGGTCATCTGGATCCTGAAAGTTAACCAGTCTGCCTAGCATCCATCACTAATACATTTTTCTCGAACATGAGGTATGGATAAAATATTAGGAAAACTCCTCTTTGCCAAGATTTTGGGGCTCCATATTATTACAAATACTTATGCAGCAGAAATTGTTAATGTTGAGATCAGGGTTTCCTCCATTTCTGGATGAGCAAAAAGAGGTTTACAAAGAGAAGTAAATAAATAGAAATAAAGAAATGAAAATGAAAAAAAAAACTGTTCAAAAAATAAACCTGTGTGCTGAAAAACATTTTAGTTGCTTTTTTAAAATGGAATGTGTGTGTGTAAAGTGCCATCAAGTCGCAGCCAACTTATGGCGACCCTTTTTGGGGTTTTCATGGCACGAGACTAACAGAGGTGGTTTGCCAGTGCCTTCCTCTGCACAGCAACTCTGGTATTCCTTGGTGGTCTCCCATCCAAATACTAACCAGGACTGACGAGATCAGGCTAGCCTGGGCCATCCAAGTCAGGGCAAAAATGGAATACACATACAAAAACAGTGGAAACATGCTCAAAGTGCTCTGAAATGATAATACTTTCAGCAGACGAAGGGTTAATTTTGGGTGAGTCTTTTGTTTTATATTGCAAAAGAGTTTCTCTGCAGCATAAAAACACAACAACAACACACACCCCTCAATCTACTGGGTACTGGAAAGTTTTTGTACGTGTTTACCCCACAGGGAGTTTGTTTTAAAAGGTTGTTGTTTTTCTGTTGTACAAGAGCACTGTTAGCTGCTGAATTTCTCTGAAAAGGCAAGGAGACGTTGCTTCTTTAATTTAAAAAATCTAAGCTAAAAAAACCCAAACTTTCTCTAGCAGGGAATCATTATCGATGTCCCAAAATTCCCCTTTCTTTTGGAACCACGGAGTAATAACGGTATGCAACTGAGGAAATCTGCTCTTCCCTAGAAAATGCCAAGCATGTGAACACCAGAAGATCCCTCCAAATGAGAAGAGGAGAAGGGACACGCTGAGATATCATCTTTGCCCTCCTCTTACTCCGTAACAAATGTCCTGACAGTTGAAAACCATATTTGGAACAATGGTGTACTGCACCAATGTCAAAGCACATCACCTTTTGATTATCCTGCAGCACCCCACAATGACACCGGACACATGCGTCTCTACTGCCACACTTGGCTCTTTTGCAGTGAAGACACAGTCTGCAATTAGAGGCACTTAAAACTATGGGACACAGAAATTACCGTGTAACAATGCCTTATAGACTTGTACACACAGTTCTCAGCTCAGTTACACAGTTATTTAGTATCTAAGTGATCCGCAGTCACTTAGCACTGAGGAGCATTGAGGTTAGCTGCCTATATGGACTATCTGCATAACATCATAGTGTGACGGTTGGCAATGAAGAAAGGTTACAGCATAATTAGTGTCACTCAATTCACCTCTTTCCTAAATAACAATATACATTGTTCAATGCAATATATAACTAAGACAGAATGAATATAGTAATGCAATCGGGGCCAAAGCCTACTCTTACAACTAAAACTATAATCAAGAGAAGATGCCTAGAATTCTGTTCCCCCCGCTTTAATTCCAAAGTCTGTACCTGGAAAAACAGAACCAGGTTTGGAATACATTGCAGAAATCTACATATGTTCTTATTTTAACCCCCCCCCCCCGCACAATGAATTTTGTGTTCCCATTTTGTTTTCAGGGATTGGGATAAGTAAGGAAGACTAAGACAAGAGTAACAACAGAAGGAAGAGGTATGTAGGAGAAGAGGGATGTTTATGCCACAGAGCACCTCCTCTCCTTCCACCTCTGCAGTCTATCTCTTGCGCTCCCTCTGTCCACAGACTGGGCACTTACTGAGGCCACATTAACGTAGTCATCATCAGAGAGCGTGTCCAGCATGTCGTACACGGATGTCTTCATCAGTTTCAGCGTCAGGCCACTAACACTGCCACTCCTGCCGAGGAAGAAAAGATACAGCTGATGTTGCCAGGCCACTTAACTACAAGTTCTGAGGGAGACATCAAGTCCATTATATCTCTTTCCTTTTGGGGGAACTTTCCTTTGTTGTGGTGGTGAGTACCATATTCAGTGACATACGTACAAATCAGTTCCCCTCATGCCTTTGAAATGTTGTAACTTTTCTACTGGGAGACAAAACTACATGATAAATATTGGCCTTTGGACTGAACAGGCAAATATGTCACTAAGAGTAGCTGGCTACAGAAAAACAGTAAGAACAGAGGGGAATAAGGTATGCCACATGCTTCTTGCCAGGGGCACTTACACATCCACAATGATCACCATGTCCTTCGGAGATGAAGCCCCTTGAATGTACCTGCATGAAGCAAAGAAATGGATAAAGTGAGCAGCAGGTACCTAACAGCCTTACTGATTCCACAGGGCATAAAGGCATTGCTACATCTCAGGGAAGTAAAAAATAATTTAGTTTATTATACATTCGTAAATGGCGCATGCCATGATTTTCTTCCTCAGTCATCAAAATGCCTTGGGATGCTCGACTGAAAGAAGAAGTCGTTCTAGAACATTCCAGAAAAGGAAAGGCTTAAGTGCCCTTTCTCAGTACAATTCAACAACAGGCTTCTTCAGTAGAATCTGTTAGTCTTTTTTTTTAAATAGTTTTTAAATTATTTTTTAGGGAATACAGAAGGGAAAAGAGGGAAAGGGGGAAGTTTAGCGTCCGTTTACAATAAACAATGTTATTTCAAAATATTGTCGAAGGCTTTCACGGTCAGAGTTCATCGGTTCTTGTAGGCTATCCGGGCTGTGTGACCGTGGTCTTGGTAGTTTCTTTCCTGACGTTTCGCCAGCAGCTGTGGCAGGCATCTTCAGAGGAGTAACACTGAAGGACAGTGTCTCTCAGTGTCAAGTGTGTAGGAAGAGTAATATATAGTCAGAAGGAGGTTGGGTTTGAGCTGAGTCATTGTCCTGCAAAGTATTAAAGGTAATGTGCTAATCATTGTCCTGTAAGTATCAAGATAATGTGCTAATGAGGGTGTGGTATGTTAATGCGGAACCATTGTATCCTGAAGTGATCTGTTAACATGTGGAATCCAAAGCTAATCCACATGGCTATTGTGGACTGTAGTCTTTGTTAGTCTGGAGGTTTTCAGGACAGGAAGCCAAGCCTTATTCATTCTTAAACTCTCTTCTTTTCTGTTAAAGTTGCTGATGTTTATGAATTTCAATGGCTTCTGAATTTCATGCGGATTAGCTTACTTACAGGACAATGATTAGCACATTACCTTTAATACTTTGCAGGACAATGACTGAGCTCAAACCCAACCCCCTTCTGACTATATATTACTCTTCCTACACACTTGACACTGAGAGGCACTGTCCTTCAGTGTTACTCCTCTGAAGATGCCCGTCACAGCTGCTGGCGAAACGTCAGGAAAGAAAATACCAAGACCACGGTCACACAGCCCGGATAGCCTACAAGAACCAATGTTATTTCAATCAATAATAAACATACTAAATACAGAGGTTTGCTGCTGCTAATTCAATATATTGGTTTCTAATCTATTTTTGTTTGATGAAAAGATAATCAAATATATATTTAAAAAGATGATGTAATTGAAAATAAACTATGATATATTTCTCTAAATGTTATCATTATTAAGGTAAACCAAATATGTTTATAGATATAGGAAACATCTACTCATATAGAAGAGAAGAGAGATTAACTGGAATCAAGCATTTGAGGCATATACATATACCATGGTAACCATTTTTCATTAAATTGTTCAACACTTTGCATGTCATCTAAATTCATCAGATAAGTCATTTTAGCCACGTTTGCATATTCCAACATCTTTTCTTTCCATTCGTCTACTTCTGGTAAAGTCGTTTGTTTCCATCTCCTTGCAAGAACAACTCTCGCTGCAGTTGTGGCATATTTGAGCAGGTCTTTGTACTTTGCTGATAGGTCTGATGTACTATGCTCAATAAGAAAAGTTTTGGATCCAAGCTAAGTTTTATGTTGAGCATTGCCTGTATCTCACCTTGAATCTTTTCCCAATATATTTGTAGTTTCGGGCATGTCCACCAAACATGAAAAAAAGAGCCATCGGTTTCTTGACATTTCCAACATGCCCCTTCTTTCGTTTGTTGTATATGGGAAATAATGTTGGGGGTGATGTACCATCTATAATACATCTTGTACCAGTTTTCTTTTACTTCTTGACTTGCTGTATATTTTAGTTCTTGGGTACATTGTTTTTCCCATGTTTCCATAGTTATCATTTCACCAAAATTCTGCATCCATTTTATCATGTTGACTTTGAATCTGTTAGTCTTTCAGGGTCCTTCTACAAGGGTACAAAATCAGTTCTCTTGTTGAAGGAATGCTGCAAGACTAACAGATTCTCCTGGAGGGGCCTGTTGGTGAAATGCATAGAGAATTTTAACTGAGTCGTAAAATGCCAACTTGGAAGGCATTAAGAGGGGAGTGGACATGTTCATGGAGGAGAGGGCTATTCATGGCTACTAGTAAAAATGGATACTAGTCAAGATGCATGCCTATTATATTTGGTGCTTTGCAACCCAGGCAGGATAATGCTGCTGTAGTTGTCTTGTTGGTGGGCTTCCTAGAGGCACCTGGTTGGCCATTATGCAAACTGACTGCTGGACTTGATGGACCTTGGTCTGATCCATAATGGCCTTTCTTATGTTCTTATTTGTACTTTACTTGCACCACTGGCTTTGGCCTTATTTTTTTAATCTCATAATGACTTTCATTTTCTCCTTTCCCAGTGCACCATGCTCCTGATTCGAATTAGGCCTACACATGCCTGGGAGGCGCAGAACTCCAGAACACATCTTTATAACATGTTAAAGCCATCAAATTTTATTGTTTTATTATCTATTAAGTATTTTTTTAAAAACCCTTTTGTTATTACAGAGCCTATTTTAAATAAACATGATTCATAGAGATAAAATACAATTTAGTCCTAGGCAAAACTTATTTGGCATTTTTGTCCCGTTTTTGAAAAAGTATTTTTCATTATCAATTAATTAATAACTTTTGACAAGAATTATGTATTTCACTTTCTTTGATAACTGTAATAAGACAGATAACAAATATTGCTCTGAAATGCACATTTCAGTAATATCTATATCAATCCCAAGTAAAATCATTGCATGTATTTGCTACCTTTTGACTGTCAAATTACAGGATAAAAACTTTACCTATAAAATGTTATTGTGAAATCAAACTTGTATATTAAAAAAGCATCCATAAATCTATGAAATTATAGGTCTTATAACACCATAACAAAATATCCAGACTGTAGATATGGCAAAATTACTGTTTTAATTACTCTGTACAAAGAAAGGAAATACAGAGAAAGGAAATACAGAGAAAGGAAATACAAGATTTTCTGCCTAAATTTCAGTATAGCTTTATTTAATTCTTTATTGTAATTAGTAAATAGCAATAGGTTGGACCCAAATATGTGATGATGTTTATAATGTATTGAATGCAGGGGAATTGATCATGAACTCCTAGTGTTTGGAGGTTGTGTTAGTACTCAGCCTTGGTATATATCACATGTTGCAGCTCATCATTTTAGGCTGCAGACAGAGGAATCATATGGATGTTCCTGCATATAAAATTCCCTGCACTTAGAAAGCTAGCATGTCAGTGTAAAAGCTAGACTTGAACCATTCCTGTTGGCATACTAATTTTCTGTGTTTTCTCAGCCTCTGCAGATAGTGCCCAGAGGAGTCACAGAAATGTTGGAAGTGTGTGTGGATACGGGTGGTCTTAACCAATGGGAAACAGGGGTAGCTGTCCCAGACCCCAATGCTGGGGGGTGCCCAATATCCCATGACCCTACCCCCCAACTAGGATTGCCAAGTGCCCGGTGATGGCGGGTAAAATCCCGCCGATCCACCAGGCTGCCCGCCCCATCATGGATTTTTGCCCAGGGCCCAGAATCCCTAATACCATCCCTCTGGGCGAAGGAAAATAAATTTTACTTAAAGTACGCTAGTGTGTGATCAAGTGCCTCCATATACTGAGCATAAAGCACAGGGGTAAAATATGTGGAGAACGAGGGATCCGAAGCATTCTTATGTTAATACTTTCAATTGACACCTTGAAGGGCCATAGCTTTATCACTGTAATTTGAAAATTTGGACTAGTACTAAACATATTTTCAGAATAGAATCAATATGTGGTCTATTAGAGCCTAGCGTCCTGCAATACTGATAGAAGTGGATATTGGTTTTTTTTTTAATAGTTATGTACACAGATATAGAACGTATCTCAAATAATCCATAGTGGCCCATTGCTCAAATAAAGCAAGCATGGGAGAAAAAGCCAGAGGGCACTGCCAGATTGCTTCGAAAGACAACCATGGGATGCAGAAAGACTCTGCGAACTGATAGTGACCTGCCGCTCAACATCGTGTCAGCTTAATGAGTTCTAAATGCTAAACTCTTCCATCATCACAATGCTTTTTTTTTTTTTTACAAAAAGGAGCGATGATTATGCTGACACAGTCGTATATATTAAGATTCTATTAACCCCCCCTGATGGTTTCAAAGGCCAAACCTGATTAGGTTATTTTTAGCTATTTGGCGGGGGGGGGCACATCTCCCTCTGTAAACAATGACAAGAGCTTTTTTAAAAAAATCACCTCTCTTATTTTTCAAACAGCAAGCATAACAACTAGGTCTTTCTCATTTGAGTTATGTCACATGAAAGAATGAAGGTGAGCATATAAGGTCCCTCCTGGAACATATATTACGGAGAAAAGCAGAAGGAACAGGATACACTGTTCTTATCATGCCATGCTGGTTATCAATCTATCTACCTATCTATCCACCTACATACAAATGTAAGAAGCTAGATATTCTCGAACACTCTAAGAAGCTAGATATTCGGCTTAGATTTATAAGCTCGGTGTGTTGAATTTAATGGAGAAATAGTAACAGCAGAATTGCTGGTGGGGGAACAATTTGGAAACAGCACCCCACCCCTGCCAAATCTCACTTTCCAAGGTCGCCTGTGGTCTCAAGATCTTGAGCAATTCGACCCTCTCCCATTTTCCTTAGCTGCTCTCGACATCCTGTCTGTCCTGGAGCATTTTCAGATCTCCACAAGCTTGTTTTTAATATTTTTTCTCTTTTTTTAAATTTATATAATCACTTTTCCCTACATACCCTGGGGAGTCCCTTGAGTATTTCAAGGCTCCTGTCTTGTTTGATGGTGGGTTTTATTTTGGAATACATTACAGAAATCTGCATTTGAGGATTGTAATACTTGTTGACTAAAATCCACACCTACAACATAGTGAAGGGGATTTGTACACCCAAGAAGGGCTTATGTACAGTTGGCTATTAAAAGTGAATGCCCTTCTTGTGTGAGGGTGACTTCAGAATTGCAGTTGACCTGGGAGCCCCAAGCACTCATGGGATTCTGGAATACGGGCAACGCCTTCAGAAGCAAGTGCAAACATTTCCAGTACTTACAAGTATGGATGTATATTTGTGAGTGAGATCCATGCACTGTGGACATTTGACGACAAATGCAAGGAAAAATATGTGATAACTGCTTATTACCAAATGGGTTTATTTATCTGTTTATTTAAATATTTATATCCCATCTTTCCTTGTGGCTCAAGTCATGCCACCTAGAGTCCAAGGAGATAAGGCAGGATAGAAAAGAAATGAAAGAAAATAAATGATTGAAAATAAATTATTGAATCTGAGGCTGGAAACTACCCTAACTCCCTATAGGGCAGTGATGGCAAACCTTTTAGAGACTGAGTGCCCAAACTGCAACCCAAAACCCACTAATTTATCGCAAAGTGCCAACAGCTGGGCGGCGGGCAGTCCAGGGAAGGGGGGGGGCTTTGAAGATGGGTAGCCTCCGTGGGGGTGGGGGGAGTCCCCATTGGGAAGCTTCCCCCGTCACGGAGGCCAGGTCTACCCATTGGTTTCTATAGAAACCAATGGGTAGACTTGGCCTCCATGGGTCTCAGTCGGGAGGCCAGGTCTACTGTCATGCAAACCAATGGGTAGAACTGGCCTCCGGATGGAGATGAGTTCCCCCCCCCCACGGAGGCCAGGTCTACCCATTGGTTTGCATGGCAGTAGACCTGGCCTCCTGACTGAGACCCCCCCCCCCAAGGAGACCAGGCCTACCCATTGGTTTCTATGCGCATAGAAACCAATGAGTAGACCCGGCCTGCATGGGGGGGGGAAGAAAAAGGCAGCCTGACTGTGCCCGGGAGAGGGGGGGCGGCAGGGAATGTGAGCCTGGCCCCCCGGTATGCTTTTCAACTACCGGGGAAAAGCATTGTGCAGGGGGTTGGACTAGATAAACCTGGTGGTCCCTTCCAATTCTATGATTCTATGATTTCTGCATCAGCATCATCCTTTCATTTATACCCCAGGCTTCATCAAAGGAGCGTAGGGAAATGATCATGGGGTCCTCCTGTTATATTTAAAATACTTATCTGATGTAGGGTAGATTAGAGTTGCCAACCTCCAAATGGCACCTGGAGATCTCCCAGAATTACAACTGTTCTTCAGAGTACAGAGATCAGTTCCCCTGCAGAAAATGGCTGCTTTGGAGGGTTGACTCTATGGCATATACCCTGCTGAGGTCCAAACCCTAACCTCCATAGGCTCCACCCAAAAATCTCCAGATGTTTCCCAACCCAGAGCCGGTAGCTTGAGAGACAGTAACTGGCCCAAAGCCACACCCCCTCCTTCTCTTCTTTATTTGTATGCTGTTGCCCCAAAGTGGCACATCGCATGGTTCACCAGGCCCACTGGAATTTTGTTCCCTAATCTTCTGGCAGTCCAGCCTAAGGATTCCATAATAGTGAATGGACTGTGAAGATTACCAGGAACCAGTTAAAAGGAGAATCACTTTTACTAGGGCATTGATATGGAGCTTTTCCTGCTCTCTGCTAACAGTGTGGCTTGATTTTCTCTGCAGAAGACAGAGATGGGACCATCACTCTGCTGAGCCTCATTTAAAGGGCTGCTCCAATTTCCACACACGTTATAGCCTGTCTGATATGTTTTCTATTGCTGAATCCTGCAACAGCTTAACCACCTCCTCCGGGGTAAGGGGAGAATTTGTGCAAATTCAGTGGAGTGGGGTGACAATCAGGAATGCTGGCTCTAGGGGACACATTTTTCCTTTTGACGCTCACAAATAAGTGACAGCCCAAGAATGGATTTTTAGCTTTTTCACACTCTCTGGTTTGCTTTTACACTCAGCTCATCCCTCTTTTTACGGCTTCCTCATTTTTATGTGACAGAAGACACCCTCTGGAAAGTTGCTCATGGACCGAGAAGCATACAGTGGTTCTGCCTGCCTGCCAAGGCAAGTTACCCCCCCCTCCCATTAGAGCACTCCCCATTAGAGAGCAAAAATGCTTTAAGTGATTTTTAAAATTCTGTTATAGGTGCACATACACAGCACACATAGATGCAGTCCCCACAGAAACATGTGTACCTAGAAAAACAAAAAACAGTCTCATCTTCTTAGTCACAGTAAGGCACATATCACACTTAGGGTTGCCAGGTCCCTCTTCGCCACCAGTGGGAGGTTTTTGGGGCAGAGCCTGAGGAGGGTGGGGTTTGGGGAGGGGAAGGACTTCAATGCCACAGAGTCCAGTGGTCAAAGTGGCAATTTTTTCCACCGGCTGGAGATCAGTTGTAATAGCAGGAGATCTCCAGCTAATACCTGGAGGTTGAGCAATCAAAATAAACACCTCTGCACTAATACCAACAGGTAAGGAAGGAAGTGCAGGAAAATCTGGCAATAACAACTGACAATACTAGAACTGTGACAAAGTGTATTAAGTGCACCCATAAACAATGAAAAGGACTAACAATACTATATACAAAACTATTTCAATAGTCCAAAAGGTACACTTGTTCATAAATACTATTTCTATAGTCCATAAGGTACAAAAGTACTGTGGAATAAGGGCAAAAGAGATTTCTTCATGTAGAAGTTGACGTGGAGTCGTCGTTCCTTGGAACATATGTTCCTTTAGTAAGGCTTGTAGCCGAGCAGTACTAGCGAATGGCCAGTACTACAAGCCTTACTAATGGAACATATGTTCCAAAGAACGATGACTCCACGTAGCGGGATTGCCAACATTGAAAAAGCTTTTGCGAAATAGGACCCTTACCGGAAACCTATTTACTTACCTTGGCATTCTTGGACTTTTTCTACCACAGAGTCATTTTGCCACTCACCCTACACCACGGGAGTGTGCACTTGTATTTCCTTGTTGTATTATTGGCTCCAGTTCATGTATATGTTTCTGTGCTCATATATACAGCTATTCACTGTTTAAGCAAATTTAGACCTTTGCCAGTGTCCACTGTTTCTCTACCAGTACCTGGAGGTTGGCAACCCTATTGCAGCCTGTGACTTTATGCCTGCACAATCATCACCAGCTTGGGACATCCTTGGTGGTTCTTGACCTGTTTGAAGTCTGTACTTTAAAAAAAAATTTTTTTTAATGTTTATTTCATTTTGTGAACTACTTTGACTCGTGCATGTGAGAAAAGCAGGATGCAAACATTCCCAATAAACAATGGACTTATTTGCAAATATGTTTTGCTAAGCATAATTTGTTTCAATAATAGAATCTGGGTTTTCTGGTTCCAAAATTTTCAGTCCCGACATTCCCGTGAACCTGTTAACTGCCTTCCAACTGTTACACACTGGACTGGAGTTGTTGATAATAACCATAAAGGCATCATTTTATGACTTTACTAAACCAAGAATATAAGGTACAACATACAAATATATGATAGGAGGACTATTTTCAGCTGATTTTTCATTTAGATCTATGGAGTCATAAAAGCAGGCCAAGATTCACCTGGTCCTTACAATTTACCCAGTAATAAACTAAAGAATGATATTCAAATCCTCCTAGCATGGTTCTCAAATAGGTGGCAGTAGAGAAAGTATTTGGAGGGGCAAAGTAGATTGTTAGAAGAGCAAACACTGTCATTCATGCATACAGGGCTGGGTGCAAAGAAAAAGGAGTAATTTTTCAGGGAAGGTCATCCACCTTTGCGCCCCTCTGCAGTTCTACCTATAACCATGTGTTATTACTCCCTAGGAAGTACTGAGATTTAATCTGAACACTGATCAACTACTTATCAAATACGAATGCCAAAGTGAGACAAGGAAAGCTCCACTTAGCTCTGTTAAAAATTCATTATGATGTTAAATTATAAGTAAGGCACCAGACATCACTGGCTGATGTTTCCTCCTGTGTCTACACAGAGCCTGATCCCTCATTCAAAGAGGCTAGAGGGAGATTTAAATGACGCTGGCTGGCTCAAACAGGATCAGTCCCAGCATGAATTAATTAGTGCTTAATTACTGTCAATTACTCAGCATTACTGGGAATTGCTTGTAAATGGACAGCCTTTGATTGCTAGCCCAATTACTAATGTTATCTAATTGGGAGTGATTATATTTTCTTTGGGGTATGATGCTGAGCTTTGTGTCTCATGTGCAACAAGAAAACACATGGCTTTCTCTTCTGGCATACTAGTATGATTTGCAGCTGTAAACAGAACTTCCACCCATGCCTCTGTTACCTTCTAGGACCAGGATGCACAGCTGCCGACCTAGTGGGAGAGTTAGTAAAATCACAGGACTGATTCCAGTGGAACTCCCATGTGAGGCTTTTACTCTAGCCAAAACTGAAATGATGCCCCCTTCCCCATCACTCCATAGACATAGTAGCCAAAGTCTCCATTCAAATGGACACCCACAAATGTAAGCTTTTCAGATCAGTCTCCCTAAGAACAAAATATTAGGCTTAAGATAGAAATCACATGGTGTCACATGGTCCTACTAAGAACATTGTACAACAGTGCATATAACAATAGCCTTTCCAAAAACAGAAAATACCACAACAAAATTCTTAATGGTTTCTGGTGTTGTGGTATGTTCTGTTTCAAAAGAAATTATACTTCTTGTGCAAAGGTATGCCCAAATTTTGGGCCCAAAAATCTGCAATTCAATTGTTTTAAGCAATTTGCCTATCCATGCCATTATGTATAGAAGCAAAAAAGTATTAGATTTAATGCACAAAAAGTTGAAAATAATATTTTCCAGGCATCTTCTCTTTGATGTGGTAAAAAGATGTGCTAAAAGTATTTTAATATATGTGTGTTAAGTGCCTCAAGTCACTTCCGATTCATGGCGACCCTATGAATCAGTGTCCTCCAAAATGTCCTATCTTTGACAGCCTTGCTCAGATCTTGCAAATTTTAATACATACATTAATAAAATTAAGATGACGTGGCACCAATTACAATTAGCACCCAAACTAGAGTCTTTCTGGGTGTGTAATTTCTGTGCAGCATTCCTTCACAGCCATAGATGGTACAGCTTTGTAACGCAGAACAGTAAATATCCACTTGGCATTACTCTGGAACTTGCTTCCAGTAGAGTTGCCACAAGGGCTAACCTTGATGTGACACGGAGTTCTGTATATTCTTTCCCTAATTTCTTTAAAGCACACTATGAATGAATAAAGGCAGTATAAAAGTATTTTAATAAGTGAGAATAAGATGAAAAGCAGCCTCAGACGGCTGTAATTAGAAACAGGAGCACTGGGGGTGCTTAATGCTTTGTCTTCCTGGTATTTGTCCACTATAAGTCATCCATATAAGTTCCCCCTTCATCATTCGCTGTCGGCATTTTTCTGCTCTTGATTTCAGCCTTCCACAGTTGCTTTGCTTTTTTTTTTTTAAACAGCCAAGGAGACATGGAATTTTTTATCTGGTTTTGTTCATCAGCCAATTTGTTTATTTGTCTGGTTCAGTTCAAACATTATGCCAGACCCTGACTTGGTGTTATGTGAATGTGCCATGAGCTTGTGTACTCCTTTGCTTGTGTGCTAAGATTCAGTTAGTTACCTCCACTTTAGTATACACCATAATTTGCCACTACACCCAAACCTGCAAATGGATTGTGTTTGCCCTCCAAACCAGAACAACATGTAATTTTGCATAATTTAAAGTGTCATGTTAATACTTATGCTTTGCTTCAGTTCTGTTTTTAGACTTCTGGTTGATTCTACAACCCTAATACTATTGCATTTTTTTATTGAATGTCCTATTTGCCAATTGTATCAACTTACTCTGTAATCCACCTTGAGTCCAAGTGAGAAAGATGGACTATAAATAAATAAATAAATAAGCAATAGTTTGCACTAAAGATGAAATAACTCATGTAATCTGAGCATGTGAAAGGCAGGGAGGCAGTGTGCAAATACAAGCCCTGTTCATTAGTGTGTTTGATCACACTTTCTGGGTGACAGTATTACCCAGAGAATGTAATATTGGTCAGATGTGTATTGTGTTAGGTGCTGTCCATTTCCACATTAAGCACCAGTCATTTTCTAAATTATATACCAACCAATAATCTAAATGGTGCCCTGACCTGGATAGCCCAGACTTGCCCAATCTCATCAGATTTCGGAAGTTAAGCAGGGTCAGCCCTGGTCAATATTCCACCAAGGAATTCCAGGGTCAATATGCAGAGGAAGGCAATAGCAAACCACTTCTGAAAGCCTCTTGCCTATGGGGTCGCCATAAATCGGCTGCAACTTGATGGCAATAAATAAATAAATAAATATAAATGGTAGCTGAGGAATAGAAATGTGGAATGACAGGACGACCATCAAATAGCAATTCAGTAATAAATTCAGTAGTAAGGACACATCTGTGTCTTTTGAATTCTATCCCTGCTCTGCTTCCAAGACAATAAAGCACAATCTGGTTCACATGACAATAATCCAAAGTATGAACTGATGCTATGCATTATCCTTCCAATGCAGGTCCAATGGGCCAATTCCCTAGATTTCTGAGAGGCTGAAGGGCATCTCTGTTGCTAGTGATGCTGTAGTTTAACTCTGGCCTAATGAAGCATTGATTTAAAGAGGAATTAGCTTTTCCTGTATTCCTGGGGAAGATAAACCCAGATAAAAATAACTGTAATTTAAAGACAACCAGGGTAAACGGAATTGTTCTCCCATATGGACACTGTGCTTCAGGAGAAAAGGGTTCTTTAATATTTACTTCAGAGAATTATGTAAAACTAAACCACTTTTTGTTTGAATTAAGATTGTTCACGTTAGACCAATCCTTAATACGCTGTAATCTAATTGAACCAACCCCATTAAACACGAGCATTTCATTGTTCGTGCCCAACTCACAGTTTCAGTTGTATAACTTCTCCCTGCTGTTATGCCAACTGCACTGGTGTAATGGACTAGAAACCTTTTGTGTTTAAGTAACTAGATTGTATGTTTCTGTTCAGAGTAGGTGAGTGACAGAGTGTATCAAAAGCGTGCACCAAAAGGTGATCACAGCCCAACCTGCACTAATGGTCTGAGGATATGTCAAAGCAACTGGGTGGAGAGGTAATATGTGCAGAACATGAACTTATTGTCCAGAGCTGGCATCAGGGATGGGCCAGTGAGGCTTTGGCCAGGGCCCACCGAGGCAGGGAAAAACCACTTGGAATGGGAGAGGAGTGGAGCATTTAACTCTGGAAATTACATGAGGTTAAATACCTCTTCCCAACGGCTCACGTTTCTCACCTAAGAAGTGCTTCTTGCAGGTACTCCTTTAATCCCCTTCCTTCACAGCCATCACCTTACATCCTCACTTTGCAACATATACCTCCCAAGGGAGAAGTGGCCCCTGCAACAATAGGGAAGCAGCTGAAAGGGCAATTTGAAGCATGGGTTTGAGGGTGCTTCTTGAGAAATTGTGGATACTGTATGCTGCCTAATCTTGCATTCATAGGGTTGCCAGGCCCCTCTTTGCCACCAGCAGGAAGTTTTTGGGGCAAAGCCTGAGGAGGGCAGGGTTTGGGGAGGGGAGGGGCATTAATGCCATAGAGTTCAATTGCCAAAGCAGCCATTTTCTCCAGGTGAAGTGATCTCTGTCGGCCCGAGATCAGTTGTAATAGCAGAAGATTTCCAGCTAGTACCTGGAGGTTAGTAGGAGAAAAAGACACCACTGTACTACTATCAGGAGATTAGGAAATCAGTACAGGGGCGACAAAATTGTACAATAACAATTACTGTTAAGTGCAACCAATATTTATCCTATGGTGTCTAAATACAACTATACATATAAACATACAGTGTTATGTACAAGCATACAAAAATAACAAGCACAACCAAACAAGTCCACATGGATGGTGACACAGACACTAACTACCCTTCGTGGGAACTAACATGCATCCAGTATTTTGAAATTTAATCTTTAAGATGTGCAATATTAGAGGAATCTATATGAAGGACTGATGAAGAATTCTACCCATAAGAATTTGAAACGGCCGTATCCTCCATCAAGTTACTCCTCTAAAATTGGTATTTCTGCTAGAATTGCACACTTACCTGCATGGGACTTATAAAAGAATGCAGCATCTTGCCAAAGACCTTGCATTTTTGTGAATTTTGTTAGTGTCTGTGTCACCATCCATGTGGACTTGTTTGGTTGTGCTTGTTATTTTTGTATGCTTGTACATAACACTGTATGTTTATATGTATAGTTGTATTTAGACACCATAGGATAAATGTTGGTTGCACTTAACAGTAATTGTTATTGTACAATTTTGTCGCCCCTGTACTGAGTACCTGGAGGTTGGCAACCCTAGTTGTTAAAGATGAGTTTCAAGTCTGAAACAGTAGAAGACAATTGGCTATAATTATGTTATAATACTGATGAAGACTGGATCTCTGAACAGTTTAGCACACTGCATAAATATGTGCTTGACTAAAGTGCAAGCTGAAATAGTTTGTTTCCTCCAGGAAAGATCCCTGGTCCAGTCAAAGAGTTCAGCTTTATTATCCATCTAACTTCATGAGCCTCAGTGCGGACCTTAATATAATGGTGAAATGCAAAGCCTGTCAGTTTCTCATCTTCTTCATCCCTAATAGCCTGCAATTGAGGAAAGTTAATAATTAATGTGGAGCAATCACTAACAATTAACCAGAGTGGTGCAGGGTCATTAATTTTCTGACAAAGAAAGTCCGATTACTCCAAGTGCTCACTGCCACTACTCAGTGCTATTTGTCAAGGAGGTGACATAGCACAGCTTAAGGCACAATTGCCTGTTTGGTCTTCTAATGCTTGAGGAGGACAGACACCCTCAACACACAAGATCCAAACCAGTGGAAACTCACAAAACTTTGCACACCATTTTACAGATTTTCAGTTTCCCACATGTTTAATTGTGGTTTTTTTTTTGTTTTTTGTTTTTACTGCAGCCGGTTGGTTGTTATTTGTAGTCATTGTTTTTTATTTTATTTATTGGCCTGTATCCTACCACTGCAGAGAGTGCTTGAACTGCTCCAGCCTAAGGAGTCTTTGTCCAATGGATGAACCTCTTAAGTTGGAGGAAGGCTCTGTAGGCTGGAAGAACTTCCTCCACCCTAAGGTTGGATACATGTCATTGTTTTTATTGAAGATGTGTTGCTTTATTACATTGTAAAAATGTATTTTGTAAGCTGCCTTAACACAGTAGAAAAGAGGGATATAAATATTCTAATTAAGTAAACAAATCAATAACTCGTGATCTGTTCACACATATATATTTTTCATAAACTCTCACGACACTCATACCCTACTTACACAACAACAAGATCCACACATCTCATTCACAAAATCAGCCTGGCATTGCTGATCATTGTTGTGATACTACTGCTGCCTCAGGACCAAATTAAACACGATGCCGCAGTTCCACGTGTTTAAATGCAGATCTGCCATAATCGGTGAGAAAATGTGTGTTCCAGTTTAAGAAGGGGCATACAAATCAGGAGCATAGAGCCCTCCTCTTCATGCGGTTTACTACCCTGCAGCCCTTCTAACCAGAGGGACTCTGATGCCACAACTTAGCCTAGATGAGAGAGGCTTTGGGGAGGACGGTGGTAGATGCAGAGCTGCCCTCATTTGTGTGCCCCTTTTGCTTTTAAAGTTGGTCCCCTACCCCTTTCTGTGTAAGCACTCTTGACAAGTTCCAGTGATCACACATACGACCTGCATGTACATGTGCACAACTGTTTGTATGAAAGAATCAACATGTGTTCACTTTACAAATGGAACTGGGGACAAGTACCTGGATAAACATGGGGTTTAAGTTCAGCTGTACATGTGTTGAATGCAACATGAGAATTACTCGACTCATGTATAAAGAAAAATCAAGTGTACATTGTACACGGACTGTATGTGTATTCACTGTAACTTATCCAGGGCTTATACAGGTTTAAACAAATAGAACTGTTGCAGTTATACCTAGTTTGAACCTCCCTTTGCTGCTCACCTTCCCACAAATACCTCACATTGCTTCGACCCCTAGAGCCCCAAAAAGCACAAGGCCCAACTATTTCTGGAAATCTGACATTAGTTTTGGCACTTAAGACTAAGCTTTTTGGGAAACCCCTCCTTAATTTTCCACACAGCTTGGACAATAAAACTAAAAACCACTTATATTCCAGCATCCTAGCCAGAGGACCCAATCATCCTTCTCCTCAATAAAGAAGCATCTCCCCGCAGGGAAGCTGCCTCTCAGAAGCTGTTCTGAGGCAGCCTACGAATATGAAGTTGTTCAGATTAGCCTTGTGATTGCTCAGGATATCTGTGTTGTGGTAGAATAGAAGTCTTCAAAAGCAAGATGCCACCTTTGTCAAGGTTCTTCAGCAAAATCCACGGGAAGCTGCCTAGTCCACAAATAACTGTTGTTTATGTCTTTCAGTTAGAACAACACATAAAATGAAACAGACCACAGCGAAAGGTAAGCCTGGAAGATATTTATTTATGGCTCCCAGGCAGCCGCTTTTCAAGACATTTTTCTGAAGTGTGTTCTTAAGAGGGAAAAAAGGTTAAAAAGAGGAACTTTCAGTGCTTCAAGAAGAGGAAGTGTGTTGTTTAGTGCTTAAAGATATACCAAAAGCGAGATTTGTGTGGCTGCCTAAAGGTCTCCCAAAGTGATTTTGTCTTTGAATAGGTATACATGCACAGCATAAAGAACCCACATGTTCTCATGTAAAACACTCCCAAACAAAGCCTAGAAATAGGGAGAAAAGAGACTATTCTATTTAATGTCTATTTGATGTTCTGGTGGACTGCTTCAATCTTTTGGCTGGAAACTCTGGCATGGACATTGAACATATATTAATTAGATAAATAATATGGCCTAGACCAAATAATATGGCCTAGACCAAATTTTAGTCCTTGGCATTTCCTCAAGTAGCGTAACTGAGAAAAACCTCTTCCCAAGAACACATGGAGTTGCTACCAGTGTTCACAATGCAGGGTTAGATGCACTACCAGTCTGATCGATTATGGGTACTTCTAGACAAGAACAAAAAAAGTATTTTTTGGTGGTTTTCTCCCTAGAAACTGTGCAATGAAAGGCAAAGTCCTTCATCAGCTGTTGCTGCAGTAAGAGAACAGATAAGCCCTGGATATTTATGTGCAGACAACAGCCCAAGGAGTAGGGCTGTCAATTCGGTTCAGCCAGAACCGAAAAACAGCCGAATTTCCCCTGATTCGGCGGTTTTTAGTTCGGGACGAACCGAACTAAAAAATGGCGGGAAACCGGGGGAACCGGGGTCCCGAGATATGGGCTCCACCCCTTTTCCCTCCCCCCTTTTCCATTTCCATGGCTGCAGGGGGCGCTTTTTTGGGGGTGCAGCCCCCAAACCTTCAGGATATCTTCAGACGAGCCTTGTTAAGAGACCCCCCAAGATGGGTTCAGTGGGGGCAGAAATATCGGCTCCCCCCTTTTCTCTTTCCATGGCTGCAGGGGGTGCATTTTTTGGGGTACAGACCCCATACTTTCAGCGGAGCTTCAGACAAGCCTTCTTAAGAGACCCCCCAAGTTTTGTAAACATTGGGTCAGGGCCCCCCGAGATAAGGGCTTTCCCCTTTCCCCTTTTCCCTATTGGGATGAATGGATCACCCAATCCTGTATGCATCTCCAGAGCAAAACGTCCCGTGCTTAAATGGAATCATCTTGGATTACCCAGTCCTCCTCCCAGCCCCTCCTAATGGAACAGAAGACAGCCACAGTAAGACCCCTTTGGGGGCTTTAATTTATACTTTTTCTCCTGTGTGTGTGTGAGTGTGTGTGGGGAAAGCAGAGTCTGTGTGTGTGTGTGGGAGGGAGCAGTTTCTGTGGGTGGGGGGGGGAAGCCAAAGGGGGCTTTCGCCCGTTCTGCCTGGGGGTGTGTGTTCCCCCTCGAGTCTCTCTCTCCCTGGTTTGAGGGGGGGCTTCAGTTGTATATCCTCAGGTTTTCCCTCATTCATACGACGGTTAGGTCTATTTTGATGCTTGCTAAAACTGGTTTTCAAATGGTGACTTAAAGAATGCATTTTCCTGGTCCCGAGTCCCATGCAAAAGGGGAAATTCCACCCCCTCCTGCTCATTATGCATAGCTAGCTGCCTCTGTCCCTTTCCATGGTTTGCAAACTCCCAGGTGTCAGGTGTTGCTTTGCATGTTTGCAAAGGTGTTGCTTTGCAATTGTGTTGCTTTGCAGTGTTGCTTTGCAGTTGTGTTGCTTTGCAAACTTCTTAGCACCTGCCCTGCCCTTTGCATGTTTGCAAAGGTGTTGCTTTGCAGTTGTGTTGCTTTGCAGTGTTGCTTTGCAGTTGTGTCACTTTGCAAACTTCTTAGCACCTGCCCCGCCCTTTGAATGTTTGCAAAGATGTTGCTTTGCAGTTGTGTTGCTTTGCAGTGTTGCTTCGCAGTTGTGTTGCTTTGCACCTGCCCCGCCCTTGCTCTCATCAGCTGTTTGTCGGGGCAAGCTCTGCTCAGAGATGCACATTAAGGGTGTGGGGGACCCCTTTCGGGGCCCATATCTCAGCCCCCCTGACCCAATCTTTACAAAACTTGGGGGGTCTGGCAAGAAGGGTCCTTTGAAGCTCCGCTGAAAGTTTGGGACCTCTACCCCAAAAATGCCCCCCCAGAGCCGCGGAAAGGCGCGGTTGTGTTTTTAATGGTTGGTAAGTATATGATATGATTATTTTTCTGCTCCTCGGAGTATTTTTTTGTGTTTTCTTTTGCAGGTTTCTGGTTTCCACGCAAAAGAAAACACAAAAAAGTACTCAGAGGAGCAGAAAAATTAATTTGTTATAATTTATGGGACTATCATATACTTACCAACTGAAGAAATTGATTTTGAAACAGGACATTTTACCGGATTCCTGTCTTGCTTGTAATAGTCCTCTTATAATTCTAATAATTTTTGTATCATCATATAGCTGCAACTAAGAAAGTGTATGAACCATAGGGTCTTTGTGAAGCAACAAATGACTATAATACACTAATTGCATTTTGTATATTTTTGTGTTATTGATTTACTTTAGCTGATCGAATAAGCCATAGTGACTGCATACGGTTGACTATCATTTTGCAGTCCAAGTTTTGAGATTATTGTGACATTACCTGGAGGTTGGCAACCCTATGAAGGAGCAGTGGTTCCTTCTCACACAAAAGCTGAGTGCCCTGAGAAGAAGTTTTAGGGTGATGGCAGCTCCCACAAGACTGTCAGTAAATGAAAAATAGCCAGAGTTTGTGTTCTCTCCCTCTCTCTCTCCCTTTCTCATATACACACACACATTCATTCAGTGTCCATTTGCAAGGGCCATTTCAAAATCAAGCTAGATGTGGTCTGGAGAAGAAATACTTTTTATTGGCTATTGGTTCAGTATCAGGGCTTAAATAAAAAGAGGTGAAATTGTTGTTAAAATCCACCTCACCCTCACATCTGGGGAAGACTGAAAGATGCAATTACATTTTCTTCCAAAGGGATCTGCAGGAGAACCAGCATATGCCCCTTCGTCTCTGCTGGGTGCTGCGCTTTCAACTCTGCTGCCCTGCCATTGTGTTAACAAACGCATGGGATGGAAAAGATCAGACCCTGCATAGCACAGCAGACAGCGCCTTATCCATCCTGAGGCAGCCCTGTGGCAGCTGTGCTTTGTCTGTCTCCAGATAAGTGGGGGCCTGAGTTTAAAGGACAGACTTGAAACAAGCTGTTGCTGTTTATGCAAATAGTGGCTATTTAGAAAGGGGGGGGGAAAGCCCAAACCTTCTCTGACTCAGATATTTTTTCCCTCTATTGCCCAGCCAGGGCTTCCTGCCCAAGATGTCTCCTGCTGTGTTAGCTCAGCTAGTAAATACCTGTTTGAACAAGCAATGCAGCCTGTTGGGTGAGAGAAGATGCAGGTGACAAAAGGAATGTCATTCGCCCCACGAGGCGAAAAGAATTGAAAGAGCTGCCTCGGACACAGGCAGAATCAACGTGGAAGGAAGGATGTTTACCTACAATTGAAAAGCAGCATGTAGCAAAGCAAAGGCACTATAATAATTTCTATTATTCTCCCAGTATGCACGCATATGGCAAGAAGCTAGGCCTGTTCTGCTGATTTACAAGAGCCCCAAATAAATGGTGGAAAATTAAATCCTAAGCACCCTGCACTTGCAGAGGCATAATTAGTGCTGTCAAGCTAGTGCCTTTTACCTGGGCTAATCGTAACTGATTCAATCATGCTTAACTTGGTGTGTGGCTAAATTGATGCTTGCAGCTTTCACTTAAATGAAGTCTGTCGTCGTGCGCCGCATTTATCTCTCTGTCCTCCTGGCTCTGTTCCTTGAGAGTCATTTTTTTTTTGCTTCTCCCCCCGCCTCCTTTCCCAAAGCAGAGAGTCCTACCTAAAGCTGTCTGCGAATAAGGACTAAATTTACAATTGCAACTTCAGTGGGGAGGGCGGAGGAACCCTGCCCCATTTATCTGTATCTAAGGTTATAATCTATCTATCTATCTAACCCTCTCTCTCCTCCACACGGCACGGAGGGAGGGAAGGAGCGAAGCAGACGAGAGCCGCAGCTTGGATGCCCCTGCCTGTGTTATTGTATCCATTTTCCAATGGCAACGATGTGTGAAATGAAAATTGGACAGAGCTGGCTGCTCACAGACCTGGAATTTCATACAGACTAGTCGAGGGAAGGAGGGAGCCGAGACACAGAGAAGATGTTGCAGACGGGAGGGAAAGGGAGAGTCTGTTGAACGGCTGCATGCACACACGGCCTGGGCAAATCCCGCTCCCATTTAATAGACCCTTCTAGCGGTGCTGGGAGCCCAGTGCTCATTTACATTTCATTACTCGAAAAGTGCTGCTACTTTGTGGTAGTTGAGATAATTTACAGAAGCACCAAGGCCGAAGACACACTTCAAGGTACTCAGGAGTTTGCCTCCAAGCCATTTGCGAAACGGGACCCTGGTGTTGTGCATCTCCTTCTGCAAACGTATATCTATCACACTATCCTGACTGTGACATTAACAGATATTTTATCAAGTAGGTACAGAATAGTGCTGCCATCTTCCTGGTGGAGCTTGGAGGCCTCCTGGAATTACAACTGATCTCTTGAAGCCTGACAGTGGCCCTCTCCTGAACTAAGTTACCTGGCCACCACAGCAACATGTGTCGCCACCGTTCCAGACATGCAGCAAGCTCTAAACGCAAAGGGAAAGACTCATGCCGTAACCCGCAAAACAGGCACCAAGGATCCACGGGGAGGACGACCCCTTCGAGTGAACCAGAGGGAATCAATTTTTCTGCAATCCCGTCCCAGTGTCCAGCAGATGCCAATTTGCAAGGAACAACTAAACACGTAGCCAGCCCCCCCTCCATCTGCATCGCTAACAATCCATCGGAAGCCCCCGAGGCATCAGCACCAGAGAGATCGCACCTCAGGCAACCAGGAAGTGATTCACCCCAACGCAGCTGTTCGCGCCTTTGTGTCAAACTCAATAAACCCATCAACGAGTGTCTCCCGGTTCTCCCGGAATTGTGCAAAGTCCATAGGTTCTAGTTAGCACGTCTAAATCACCCATTGCCCCACCCCGGTAGCTGATCGTTAACGCTATTGTCTACCTTTGTTTGCCATGGGAACCACCAGGGGGTAATCCCATCATCCCCCAGCCCCAAAAGAGTATAACTGGGGTGGTTTTTCAGGAAAAGAGATCCTTCTTTTACCCTTCCTATACTTGCTGTCACTCTGTTGGCGTGGGTTTGCGCAGCCTAGCCAATATGCTCCCCCGACTTGCTGGTCAAGCTCTGAGAATCTCCTTCCCCCACTCCCCTTTTTCTTGCTAGCCGTATGGAACTCAGGACATCTCCGCTACTAGACCAGGTGCAGTATTACCCGTCTTCAGAGGGCCTGCCACATTGGCGAACGTTTCTGTATTCTTACCTTTAATTCCTGGACTCTGAGTGTGTGTTGTGTACGTGTTATTGAATTGTTTGTGCACACATTTTTAAAGTAAACTTCTTAAAAGAAACCATTGCCTCCGCC
This sequence comes from Euleptes europaea, assembly GCF_029931775.1. Lineage (NCBI taxonomy): Eukaryota > Metazoa > Chordata > Lepidosauria > Squamata > Sphaerodactylidae > Euleptes > Euleptes europaea. The sequence goes on along the minus strand of NC_079312.1, from coordinate 74,816,212 downwards.
TCTTGTTTGAATCTTGGAACCGACTCCCGTAGACACAGGTTAGATCCCGAGGTTATGCCCCTTGCCGGTTATTGATTTGCTAATTCCCCTTATAAATATTCATAACCGAGCATTTTGGCTAACACTCTAGACTACAGGGGTCAGTCCCCTTGGAGAAAATATGTGTGAGAACCCTCCCCTCCCCATACTCTGCCCTTCCCCAGCTCCCTTCCCAAATCTCCAGGAATTTTCCAGCCTGGAGTTGGCAGCTGTAGTATAAGATGATCCACTCCCACAGGTGGTGAATTCTTTCTCACACATGACTGGCTAAGAGCTGCTTTTGCTCATTCTGACACTGGCTCCTCACCTCACCCACAAACAATGAGGGATATATGTAGGATGAGGGGAAAGAGTGCATTTGTGATAATGGTTCTGTAGATACTGGTTGTCCTTCCCCCACTTTCAACCAAACCTGACAAGCAAAGAAGACATGGAAAGGGAAGGCCAGTCCACAAGGAGCCCCTTTCTTGCCAGTTCCTGATCCTATTCACAAATACTCCTTCAAAGCACTTCCATCCCTGTAATTCCTTATGATTACGAATCCCCATAAGTGACTCAACAGCTTTTGGGATTTCTCTAAAACTATGTGTGTGTGTTTTGGGGGAGGGGAGTGGCAATCTCCTAAGGACAGCATGATAACAAAATTGTAGTGTGTGCCCAAAATTCAGAAACCCAAAGACATGCCATCTACTCTTCTTTCAGAAAGCAAAAACCAGATGAATTGAGCCTTGGCCATTTCTGAGAGACAATAAATTCATTATTATTTTCTTTGACATACTGATTTAAGGGCACATTCTCTGTACAAAAGAAGAAGAAGGCACCATTGTTACTCATTTATTGATGGAATCCAGATGTGTTTTCTCCAGGTGGCATTGCTGTTGTTAGAATGCTGCATTTTCCTAGCATTCAAATCACATCATAGTGTTGCTGGAAACATGCATCCCACCCACCCAAAACAAATGTTATTAATGTCAATGCAAATGATCCCATCAATCAATTCTGCATGTGCAAGAGGGGTGATTTTTTACCAGTTTCTGCCTGCTACAGCAGACCTCCAACTACCTCGTCATGCTGTTCCTGGGGGTCCTCATTCTCCAGAAGCAACATCTGGGGGCATTTGGGGCTGCAGCAGGAGGGCAATGCAGAAACATCGTGCTACAGTGATGAAAATCATTCTATCAGCAGAGATTTTGGCCAGGATCCAAGCCACTGTTGTGGAAGTTCATTGTGTGAACACCACAGACACTTGACTGATGATGTGTGTGACATAAATGAGGATCAAGCCACCTCAACTCACAAGTGACATTTTGAGACCTTTTGTTGCTTTTGTTATTTTTGGGATTTATATCTGAACACCTGCTGGTTTGGCTCATGATCTGGGTTGCCACTTCTGATCAGGCAGCTGATTAACTGACAGGCTGATCAGGTGTTTGCAACTGGTCCTTGCCATTTGGCACCAACAAAGTAGTTGCAGCATGGGATCTGAAGTCAACTCCCAGTTCTCCCACATTCGCTGAGTGTCAGCGTCTGACCTAAAGCTGTGGAAACTTTGCTGAGTCTCATTATTGCTGCAAACCAGGCAAGCTGAGACAGGGGAACCAGAATAAAACTCATGGATGATGGCAAGGATCAGCTGGGAGTTGGCTTCTGAACTGGTTGGCCATCTGGATATGTCCTGAGACTGCATCCAGTTTGATTTACATTCTTGTTGTAGAGTTTTCATGTAAAATGCATTTAGATGTTAGACATCTAAAACTAAGCAGGTATTGGCCTAGTGAATCTTGAATAGGAGATTTGCTTGGATTCTTGTGTAAGCGATTCTCAGCTTCTCCCCCAAAAAAGAACAAGGTACTTATAATCATGTTTATGCAAGTCCACTTCTATGGCCACCAACAATGATGTGAAAGTTCATTACTATTCTTGTACTATATAACTTAGTACCCAATGTGATTCTTTTATCCTTCACTTACCAAGGCCTTCGTCGGACATCATATAGGTCAATTTTATCAGGTACCCTCCAGGGGGTAGCTGCAATGAGAAAAAGGAAAGACAAGAAGCTGTGACATGCTTGCTGGGGTAGCAGATGTTGATATAAGGAGAGACAATCGACACAAACGACTTCATAGGAAGGTTCACCTGCCACAGGTAATGGTGGGGACATGAGAAAAGGCCGTGGCTCAACCACACAGCTTCTGCTTTGCATGCAGAAGGTCCCAGGTTCAATCCACAGTCTCTCCAGTTAAAAGGATTACGTAGTAGCTGTTGTGAAAGCCCTCCACCTGAGACCCTGGAGAACCACTTTCAGTCAAAGTAGACAAAAGATTAATGGTCTGACTCAGTATGAGGCAGCTTAATGTGTTCAGATGTAAGAATGTTGCATACAAAGAAAATGTTATCAGGCAATGATAAACAAAGTCATAGAGCAATGTGGACAAATTGGAAGAGATGCCCTTTAGGGGAAAGCAGGTGTTGCTTCTTCTGGCCCTATGTGATGGACTGCTTTAGGAGCCCCTATGTTTTTGGCCAGCTCACTGGCCCTATGCTTTGAGTGACTTTCATTATAAAGTATTAAAAATAAACCTGTACTGTAGTTATGTGGACCACTGACATACATTTAAATTTGCACATTTAATTTTGCTTTCTGTTTAGATTTTGAAAATTGCTGATCTCTTGAGAAATTCTTGTGAATTAAAAAGCAGGTTATAAATTATCTACAATCAAATACACTCCTTAGCTCCTACCTGCAAAACTATGCTAGTTTGTCTTGTATTGCTAACACAGCTTGGTGTACAACAAATACTCTTAAAATAAGTTAAAGGTGTGTCAAATTTTGGAAACATTTTCACCAATTAATTTGAATGTCTTTTCCATGCAATGAGTTCATAGATTATTAATTTTTATATTTGTACTTCCTCTTTACTCCTAGGAGTTTAGATTAGCATTCTGGGGTTAGAATGACCTGCCCACATTCAGTATGGTATAATCGATATAATTTTTATTATGAGTTGTCAAAGTTCTTGACTCTACTCCTCTAAACTAGCTCTCCAATCTGCTATTAGTGTTTTAAAGTAGAAAGACATATTATTTAAAAACCTGTATTTTTTCTTTTAAAAGGCTAATATCAGAGAGGAGGGACCAGTTTTGAAGAAAAAAACCAAGTTGAGATTCAAGGGTTAAACCCCCGCTCCCTTCCCTGCATGCCCCCAAAGCAAATTGAGACTGCATGACTTATAGAGGGAATGAAATGTGTCTCATCTGCTTCAACCCTCAGCTCTTAATTCAGTAGCAAGCCTTAGAGAAGCCCCTCTGGGCAAACTGGATGTCACATTCAGAGGCGGTAACATTACCCTGATGTCTGTTCAGATAGTAAAACCTTTTCCAGTGGTGTGATCATGATCAGAGAAGCGCTAGGCAGAGGGGTGCTCAACTCTTCACCAACCTGCTGCTTCTCCACTTGAAAGTGCAACCCCAGCAGCTTTTTCAGAATCTTGAAAGCCACTTGGGGGAGATTTGGAGCAGCAAAATAGTAGGTGGAGTTAACCATAATATCCCCCACCCTGAAATAAATATTCCTGTTAAAGAGGACCACAGGAATAATGTAATATGCATCTGTATGCCACATCTAGCTTGGTTTGCTGTCATAATTACCATTCCCCCACCTGTAAAATGGGCCTATTGGTGACCTACCTTGCAACATTGTTGTGAAGATAAATGAGATAAGATTTGTAAGGAATGAAGCACATTAAAAATGTTAGGAAGATGGTTGAGAAGTGAGGAGCAGCTGGGAAAGTAGGACAACTGAGGGCAGCCATGACACTGAGAAGGAGCCAGAAGAGGGTGAAGGCAAATGGAGAGACAGAGAAAAGAAGAGAGCAATGAGCCGAGTATAGAAAGAAAAGCATGGATGTTCCATAGACTCCTGCTGAGATGCACACAGTACAGAGCACAAAGTTCTCCCTGCTCATTTTTATATCATGCTAGTTTCTAGAATTATCAATATGATATGTTGTTTTGTAGGAAGAAGGAGGACCAGTTATCCACTTTCTCCACTAGCCCATACTGTGAACTCCTGAATAGAAAGGAAAGGAAGGCATGCGAAGAGATCACTATCCTCTGTCATAAGCACCTCCAGGGCCATGTATTGTTAATGAAACTAATCATGACAGGACCAATCTTCAAGGGCAATGGCCCAAGGCAATCTACTATTAGTAAAACAATCCACTCCATTAAATTTACTGCACATTACAAGGGACTATGGTACTACCGCAGGCCACCCCAGGCATTTCTTCCTCCCTAAATCTTGACTGTGTGATGATAGCGCTGTTGCTGAAATCCCACAGTTGTATGTTTCTCCCTTCCATTTTAAGAATGTCACACACCTGGGTAGAAGCGAGTCACACCTGTGGCACTGCCAAAGACCTGCCACAGCAGAGATGGGTCTTCTTTTCGGTTTTCAACAAATACATCCTCCAGGGCTTCCGTCCAGTTCAGCTCATTGAGGATTACGGTAGCTGCAAGAGACCAAAAAGGAACTAGATTAACTTGGCTGGGACTCAGAATGCAAAAGATGGATAATTTCATTCTCAGGCAATTAAAAATCACTCAGGAAGCTGTCATCAAAATAAGTGGACACGGTGAGGCTGACTCCACTGACCGAGGTAATACAAGCTGAAGGACCATTACAGCCCATGCTCACTATCCCTTGTTGGGTTAATTGTCACAGGTTCCTTCATTCATTAACCCATGATATGCTCCTGTTCGCTCTTAAAACCCTTCTTTTTGCCTTTTGAACCTTTTCCTGATCTCTGTCTAGCCAAACAATCAAATATAATATGCAAAACTATCACTCTGTACCATGGAGGGGCATTTTCTCATATGAAATATACCCACACCCAGGCTTCCACAATGGTCACTGGACTGTGAGAAGAGTACACACTTTGCATGCAGAAGGTGCTAAGTTTAATAACCCCTGGCATCTCTAGCTAGAGGATCTCAGGTAGCAGGACTGGGAAAGACATTCACCCAGGACCTTGCAAAACGCCTGCCAAGTTGACTAGATAATACTGGACAAGATGGATCCAAGCCCCCCCCCCCTTTTGGCTTAGTGGTAGAGCATCCAGTTGCCATGTAGAAGGTCCCAGGTTCAACCCTGGCATCTCCAGCTAAAAGGATCAGATGGCAGGTGATGTGAAAGACCTCTGCCTGAGACCTTGGCAAGCCACTGCTATCATCTGGCTCACGAGATACCAATATGTAGCACAGTAATTAAAAAAAAAAAAGACACCTTAAATGAAGCTACCATACTTGGACTTCTCTCTAGATTTCTTATTTATTTGTTTAAGTATTTACATTTTTTCACTGAAGCGGTGTACAATAAAATCATTAAAAAAAATAAAAACGAGAGGCAGCCCTCCCCCTCCCAACAAATAGCAGAAAACCTGGATAAAAATATATAGAATCAGATAAAAATTAGATATAACCCAATAAAACTGAGAAGTCATCAGTCAAACAGTCAAGCCTTGTAAAATAAAAAAGGCACCAAACTGAAAATGTTATGTTCCCCGAGGAAGAGTCTTCTGTAAACGGGGCTGCCAATGATAAGGCCTCTCTCAAATCACCATCTGCTTCACCGCTGAAGGCAGGGGCATTCTGAGAGGGGCCTCTGATGCAGATCTTAAAGAGCAGCAGGCAGGTTCATAGGCAAAAAGACTCTCTGTGTACCCTGCTTTCACGTTATTTAGGGCTTTAAATGTTGAGAAACTAGCACCTTGAATTGTGCCTGGAAACCCACACCGGCTGCCACTGCAGATCTTTTAGCAGTGGAGAAATATGTTCAAATGAATGTGTTCATGTGAGTAATGCAATTGCTGTATCCTAAAGGCAGTCTTACCTCCAGCTTTCAACTGAGGGCAGAGGGAAAAGGCAGCAGTCATGCAGCCTCTAATACAAGCAGCTCCAGCGAATCTCCTCCCTATAGCTTCCATTTGCCATCAAGAGGAAGGGGAAAAGGTAGTCAGGAAATAGCCATAACCCTTCCAGGCACTGTGCCTGGATCCAGCTCTTGCTAGGCATCCTTTCTCTCCGGCTTTTGTTTTCCCTTTTAAAAATGTCAACTGCTTCAGGAACACTTGCATGGAAATAAATAATGCATTACGGTCATCTGGTTTCAATACTGCAAGACTCTGGCATGGGCTACCTCTGTCCAGGAGGGGCTGCAGCTGGTATTGTCCTCTAAGTGGCTGAAAAGCTGTCAGAATGTTTAGAGCAAAGGTTGCATCTAATAGCATCCTAAGTAATGAATCTGATTGTTAGGAAGGAAATCAAAACCATCCAGCAGAGAATGAACACTCCTTGTATCATTGGTTAAGGCTAAATGAAAGATAATGGTTTGTTTTTGCATCAAGATGAAGACATATTCTCTGTAAGGTTTACAGAGTGAGCTCAATGGTGGAGGCTTTGCCTTCTGTTGTCGTAGGTTTGGTAGTATGTGCTACGTCATACATACAACAGAAACGATCAAGGGGAAATGGACCCCCATATCACTTGAATCAAAAGTTAAGAACACAAACCACTTCTGGCACCTAGACTGTCAGATGATTGTTGGCTTCATCCTTAAATCTTGTGGATATATATGCTGCTTTCCCTAGAACATATCAAGCCGTCCCATGGACCCACAGGCAAAAAAATCCAACACCCTTAACAATGAAAGCTTCATTCTAGCCTTCAAGAATATCAAAGCTTTCTGCAGAATGTGATATGCATTTATGCCTCTGGCCACCTGCAACAGATGGGAAATAAATTGCCTGCATCCCCTTTAGGAACGACAGCCAAGGTTTTCCCCTACAAGCCAGATCCAGAGAGACACAGAATGAGAAAAAGTGCTCTACTGGGGCTGGTCCCACTCTGCATTCATGGTGGCCCCTTGCGTCTAATGCAAAAGCAATTAAGACACCAGCAAACAGAGGTTTTAAATTATTCAGCTATTAAGGAAAGTGATAAGCTCAGAGCAGCCTGACTGTGATTAATCAGCTAGGGATGGATTTTGTGTGTGTGTGTGTGTGTGTGTGTGTGCTAGGGCTGGGATTTAAGGAATGTGCAGAAGAACAGGCACTTGGTTACTTGTCACTGCCAGCCTGCTCTGATTTTTTTTAACAGAATTTTTCCTCCCAAGAAACTTCTAATGACAGCACTCAGGGGGAGAGAGATTTTCTACTTGATTCCTAGAAAGTTACAGCTTGAGCTGAGGAGAGGGGAAGTGGGTTGAGTGTTGATTTGGTAAGATGAAAAAGAGGTTGTGTGTGCCTCCCAGGACCTCCGTCATTCTGCTCCATCTCTCACACATTCACAGGCCGTCTTCCTCTTGCTGAGGATTTCTAAGCTTTCAAAGAGCAGCCGAGAAACAAAACCCAATAGATTTCGCAAGAGTACAACAGTTGAATTCTCTCTGTTTCACAGTCAAGAAAACAGGTCACAAGGGCAGGCTCAGAGGTGGGCCCAAAGCATCACAGGTGAAGTTTCGTGTTACAGAGTGCACCAGCGAACCTTACAGTCACGTCCCAGGTGAAAGACATGGTGCTATACTGTGCCTTTGTCAACTTACCCTAATTGATTTTTCCTTCCTAAACCTTTTGAAATGCATATAGCTTACATAAAATACCTCCCTTCCCATCTTTCCACTGAGGTAATGTGGGGAAACACTACAGTTTATTAAGCGTGAACTCTACCCTGATTTCCTAGATGTCTTCATGCCCATCAGTATTACCCTGTGGCTTTCTCAGCAGACATACTTATTATCAGGCACATATTTTTCTTAGCCTGGAAAGAGGACCTGCTGCACGCACAGACGGAATTGCTCTCCATATGAAAGGGGGAAAGGATTTGGCCTCCCCTCTCCAGCACTTGGAACAATATCCAGAAGAGATTACACCTAGCTCACAACACTGCCAGAGTACTAAACCACAATGTGGACTTACTGCTTCCACCAGCTAGTGCCAAACAGCTTGTATCCAGAACAGTGCAGTGTGGTGACATCTGAACATGAGCAACAATCCATACAAACTGCACGCATCCGAATCTGACACGGCTTTCAGAACAGAGTAGCAACAATATAGTGGTGGGGAAATGGAATGGAATGAATGGGAAAGTAATCACTTTTCTTTTTTGTAAAGGCTGGCTAAATGGTTATTTCATGTCCTCCTGGATTCACGCAGCACGTAGGTATCAAGCTACTATCTCTGTAGCCAGTGAGGGCATAAGAGGACTGCACATTTCTCTGCGTAAGTGAGCCAAAGCTACAACTGCCTACTGCTTGAAGGATCAGAGTGCAAAGCCAAGATTAAATGAAATTAGCTACAGTTTGCTAATTCTGCAGTTCAGCTCAGGTCAGTTTCTCACTCCAAAGATGAACTGCCAGCATGATGCCCATCTTATACTGACACTGCCATTCTCGCTCCTCTAGGCCCTTATGCCTTTTCTTCCTTCTGTCCCTCTTCCTTGTGCAAAGCATGACTGTCATAGATAACTAAATCAATTACTATTTTTTCTCACTATGGCTAATTGACATTCAACAATTCTACTAAAAGTCATATCTATAAATAAGGTAGCAGCACATAAGAAGAATTCTCTTTTTGGGGGACCATTTGGTATATTGCTGTTTACTTCTGTAAGAGTTTAACTCATGACATCAATGATGAACCTATCATTTTGGAACTGGGTAAATTGTTACCTCTGTAATCAAAGAATCATAGAATCACAGTCGGAGGGGGCCATATGGACCATCTAGTCCAATCCCCTGCTCAATGCAGGATCAGCCTAGAGTATCCCTGATAAGTGTTTGTCCAGCTGCTGCTTGAAGACTGCCAGAGATGGGGAGCTCCCTCCCTCCCTAGGCAGCCAATTCCACTGCTGAACTACTCTGATTGTAATTTTTTCCCCTAATGTCCAGCTGGTACCTTTATGCCTGTAATTTATACCTATTATTGTGAGTCCTCTAGTGCCAACAGGAACAGCTCCCTGCCCTCCTCTAAGTGACAGCCTTTCAAATACTTAACGAGAGCAATCATGTCTCATCTCAGCCTCCTCTTCTCCAGACTAAACAGTCCCAAGTCCCTCAGCCTTTCCTTGTAGGGCTTGGTCTCCAGGCCCCTGATCATCCTCATCACTCTCCTATGCACCCACTTCATTCTGTCCACATCCATTTTGAAGTGAGGCCTCCGGAACTGCACACAGTTTTCCAGGTGAGGCCTGACCAATGCAGTGTACAGCGGGACTATGACATCTTGTGAATTGGATGTAGTACCCATGCTGATACACCCTTAGACTGCATTAGCCTTTTTTGCCGCTGTATCACACTGACTGCTTGATATTCAGCTTACAGTCCACCCATATCCCTAGATTTTGTTCACACACAGTGTTACCCAGAAGTGTACCCCCCCATCCAGTATGCATGCTTCTCATTTTTGTAACCCAGATGTAGAACTCTGCACTTTTCCTTGTTGAATTGCATCTTGTTCACATCTGCCCAGTTTTCCAATGCGTTCAGATCTCATTTAATTCTATCTATATATTTCAGGTTTGCTATATTTCAGGTTTGCTGTCCATATATTTCAGGTTTGGCCAAGTTATACTTGCAGCACAGTGGCAAGTTGTGTGGTGGCCACTTTTGGCCTGGACAAGTTGCATGATAGCAAGTCAACTGGATAAGCTGCATACCACCACCACCACCACCACCATCTTTATATTCCGTCCTCCCCTACCAAGGTGGGCTCAGGGTGGATCACAACAAGAATGCATGACAATTATACAACAATAAGTATGTTATAAACATAATCACAACCTTAAAATAATAGCGCCAATCAGCAACTCCTCAGTGTTAAAATAATAATTTAAAAGAAAGTTCAAAAGAACATACACAGCCTGCTTAAAACAACACAACAACTAAAAAGGAGGGGCTGGGAAAGGCCTGGAGGAGGCAGATGGGCAGGAGGGAGTTTCAGGGGCCCAGGCCAGCTGATGGAATATCATAGATAAAAAAACACAGTAATTCAGAATTAGATATATGCACGGAGGCACACATTGCATGGAGGGTTTTGGATAGTGACACAGGTCCAGGCATAATTCACTTGGTGATAAGAGCAGAGGATCCCTAATATAAGTATCATGGAAGCAGATGGTGTACGAACGAGGTCATCTCAAAGATGCTAACCTCATAGGCTGTGGGCGGAACTAAATCAACAATAAAGCAACTCCCAAAGAAAACCAAAGCAGCTAGGATCACAGTGAATAATGAAAATGCTCTCAGGGCCAGTCACTTCCAAATGTCAGTGCTGTCAAGAGGATGGATTTATGGAGGGGGATGACTGTTTCCCAGTGTGATTCTTTCACACAGCCAGAGAGCTTGCTGGCTGCAGGAGTTTGAGCGCATGAGGGTGAAAACACAGCATATTGTGGATATGACATCAGCCCTGTCATTTTCTTTGCGAATTGACATCCTGGAAGGCTTAGCTTGGGGCACAATGGGTTCCTCTACTTCAAAATGAGGGTGGGAGATGCTCTGCACTCACATTCTCACTGCAAGCAAATGGGACTTCTGCTTGTACAGGAGTGTCACGTGTAGACCAGAGCACCTGCAGAGCATTGGACTGGAGGTACATCTTATAGGATGCTTTGCTGTTTCTCACTTATAACATGAAAAGGCCCACAGGAAGCTGCTTCTTTTGCTGCGTGCATAATGCCCCAGGCCAGCCTAGTACTGTTGAAATTAAGAACATGATATTGTACTATGTACTTTGCTGAATAGTGTGTGCTATCTCATTTATATTTAGCTATTTCAGAAATTGTTCCTGCGGCAGCCTCTCCTCCATTGAACTCTGTTACTACTCTTTGATCAAAGCCCTCAGGATCATTATAGACCACTAGCTTGGACAACTGACAGAGGAATCACACAAATGTTTTCTTTGTAATATATACACAAGCACTTTTTATTCTTTAAAAAAAAGTCTTCTGATCACCATAACCATTTTGACAAATTTCACAGGGTTCAAGTCTATGGTCAGCCAAGAAGCTCACTGAGTGATTCTGGGCCAGTTATCTCTCTCAGCCTAACCTAACTCACAAGGGTTTTATAAAGATAATGCGGAGGTTTCAGCCTCAGTGTATGCTGTGTTGAGCTCCTGGGAGGAATGACAGGACAAAACTGTGATATTTAGATGGACACGTGTATATGAGACAGAGGATGATCAAAAAGCAGTTATACTATGTGGGGTTCCATGTGGTTCAAAGTTTTGTTCTTGTTAAGCAGCCACAAGACTCACTGCCCAGTGGATTCTTGTTTAGGTTGCAGATTTCACACCAAATTTACTAAAACCTGGGGTATGAATCCTCACACCTCAGCACTGGTAGTCGCCACCAGCCCCTTTCTCTATCCCAAACAAGTTGAAGCTAAAGGGGGAAGCCACCAACCTTCCTGCGAGTCTAATTAGGAAAAACAACCCTGAGAGGTAGACTACCTGCAGCGTGAGTTTCACACCAAACAAGTATCTGTTAGGTGAACTACTTAGGTCCAGAAACTGGAATTAGATTGAAGCCAACCTGAAAACAAAAACACCACAGGAAATATGAGTAAGGTAATTTATTAAAATTGTGCAGAATACTTTCAAAATAATACAAGCAGCGAGAGAAGGCAAAACAAGAGAACTTATTCAAATAGCTAACTGTGCAGTAAGCACTGGTCCAAGCTTTAGCAATATTCAAAGATTCAGAGAGGCAGAGACGTTGCCAGGTTCCAAAGCTAAAATTCTCCAGCACCAAAGTTCAACCAGTCAGCAAAATAATCCAAGTATCGGAATGATGGGCCATGATGATCTAAACAAATTATGTATCTGTTGCTGACCACACGGCCTAAAAGGTCACAATGACATAGGAGAGGAAGAAACTAACTGCAGTCCATTTTCAGCCCATCCTGTCACAGGTGACAGCAATAAGATTTCCTAATTGAATGGGACCTAAGGAGGCAGGCCACAATTTATTTGGCACCTGGAGGCTTATCTTGGGTGCATGAAGTCACAGCTCTGCTGAATCCTTCCCACGTTGTTTTCCACTTTAATATCACACAATAGTTCAACTAGGCCCCAAATGAGGCCTGAATCACAGAACTAGTGTTAACAGGAACAAGAACTTAAAGGACATAATTTCTTGACAGTTCTTAACCTGTGGAGAGCCCTCTTCATGTGCAGTGTCCATAGGGCACCAATTAATGTGGGGAGGGAAGCTCTATTGGATGTGAAGGGACTGGTACATGGATTAAGAACCCTCGAGGAACTGTGACATCACATGGAACTAGGGTTGCCAACTGCCAGGTAGTAGAAGATCTCCTGCTAATTCAACTGATCTCCAGCTGATAGTGATCAGATCACCTGGAGAAAAAATGGCAGCTTTGGCAATTGAACTCTATGGCACTGAAGTCCCGCCCCTCCCCAAACCCCGCCCTCTTCAAGCTCCGCCCCAAAATCTCCCGCCAGTTGCGAAGAGGGACCTGGCAACCCCACATGGAACTCTGCATGAGTGGGTGGCTACTGCTCATTCTGTGTTTCTTATCCATCTGTCTATCCATGTTTATCCTGCCTTTCCTCCAAGGAGCGACATATGTGGTTCTCCTCTCCCATTTTGACCTCATTACAGTCCTGGGAGGCAGGCTAGGGTAAGAGAGAATGAGTGGCCCAAGGTCACCAAGTGAGCTTCATGTAGGAAGGTGAATCCAGATCTCACAGTTCTCTATCTCCAGATCTCTTTCACACTAACTATTATACCGCATTGGCTCTCTCTCATATAAATCAGCCTGTAAATGAAGTTATATACCAAAAACACAAGTCCAGAAGTGTGCAAGAACTGCATTGCCATTGCTGTGTTTTAACGTTTCTTCACACAGCCCCTCTCAATGACAGGGAAACAGTGGTCAGACAAAGTCCTCCCACAGCAAAAAAATTGCATAATAGATAAAACAAAACTTTAGGCAAATTCTAAATTCAGAGCTTGAATCAAAGCTCATAAAATGTAAAACATTTTCTTATTTTATTTCTGAAATATGACTTTGAAGGCTACTTAAAAGAACAACCCTTAAAACTTCATTCTTGTTGATTAATTTTAAGGCAACTTGCTTCAAATATCAACTTGCTGAATCCAGCACTGTCACACTTATCAAAGAACATTTTAAAATTTTGCATGCAACTTTAAGCCAGGAGAATTTACTTGAGGAACACCCCCCCCCCCAGCACAACTTTTTTTTTGGCTTTACCAGACAGTTTTTCAAAATGTGCATATTTGTACAGCGGGAATCTTTCCTCTGCTAAGAACCTAGAAAACAGGAGTGGCCCAATCAGACAAAGAAAGAATTACTGCATGGATGGGTGTCTGCTCCTCTAGGCAAAGGGGTACAAACAGAAGAAGGAAGAGAGCTATAGATATTGGGGTGGGGGGATAGAAAGGAATGAGCATTGCATGCAGTGAGGGAACACTAGCTATTATTTTTCTTTTGCTTTGGATTTTGTAATTTGCCTGAGGATGTGGAACCCAACACTCAACAAATACCTCGATTGCATTGTATGAATCTCTTTAAGGGAAGATTCAACTTACCCGGTAGTTGAAAAGCATGGCCCAGCCCTCACCTACCTCTGCTCTTCCAAGGCAAAATGGTAGGCAATTGTTTTAGAGTCGCAGGCAGACAACCTGATCAGAAATCTGTAGGACTTGCCTGAACAATGAACTAGTACCCTTGAGAAGTTGGTCTGGTCCACATATCCTGAGCCCCATCACAGGCAAAACAGAGGGCCCCCTGCAACTCTGTCTTGATTCAAGAAAGTAGGTAAGCTTCAGGCTCCTGCAAATGCTTCATCCCCACCTCTCTTTGTTTTCTTAGCATGCCCCCTCCTTTTCCTATTTTTGATTTACCTGCCTCCTGGCAGTCAATCAATGAAACATTACACAGTGTAAGATTCTGCATTATCAGTGCTGAGAAAAATGCTTTATGAATTGATTGCTTTCAGTCTATATAATGGGGTGGAGAAGGGAAAACAGCATATTAATCTCCCCAAAGTCTCTGTCTCTCTGTTTCTGTCTCTCTCTCTCAATTTGGCTAGTATTGAGCAGTTAGCAGGGCAATGAAGTCAGGCGTCACACCAGTCCTGTGCATGGATGCCTTGAGGAGAGGGGGATCATGATTTCAGCAAATGGTCCCATCCTTTGCATGCCAGACAATGTATCAGATGATGTGTGTCTAATAGCCTAAGCCTGGAGACCCCAATGCCTGTAGCCAGTGGTTATCTGTATAAAATAGGGAACAGAATTTGCTGGACAGCTCCATTACTTGGAAGACCGCTCCACATACTGCACAATACAGGAGTCCAAGGATAATGGTTGCCAAAGAATGGGAAAGAGAGGCTTCTTTAGAACAGTGTTTCCCAACCTGTGGGTTGGGACCCAAAAGTGGGTCACGAAGCCGCTGAAAGTGTATCTTGGACCAGCCCTCCGTAATGGCCGCCCCTGCCCTTTCTATTGCTCTCTTTTGTATCTTGCAAACCAAGATCCAATCCTGGAAACAGGATCTTCCATGTCATACATTAGTTGGTATTTTCACCCCATCGTATATAAATGTTGATCAAGTAAAACGTATCCTGATAGTCACTAGAGCATGGGTTCTCAACGGGGGGGGGGGGAATTCCCACCCTGGGGGGGAATTTTAGGGTTCCAGGGGGGGAATTAAGGAACCCCGTGGCACAAAGTGGTAAGCTGCAGTATTGCAGTCAAAAGCTCTGCTCACGACTTGAGTTCGATCTCAGAGGAAGTCGGTTTCAGGTAGCTGGCTCAAGGTTGACTCAGCCTTCCATCCTTCCGAGGTCGGTAAAATGAGTTCCCAGCTTGCTGGAGGTAAAGCGTAGATAACGGGAAGGCAACGGCAAACCACCCCATTAACATAGTCTGCCTAGTAAACGTCGGGATGTGACATCACCCCATGGTGCTTGCACAGGGGACATGACCCGGTGCTTGCACAGGGGACTGCCTTTACCTTTTTTTGGGGGGGGGGAATTGGGACCACTATTCAGCAAAGTGTGTTGTCCTGTAGATTATGTACAATCTGTAAAATTGTAGCTTGTTTTTAATTTAATCTTCAACATTCAATAAAGTTTATGACTATCTTGGGAAGGGCGGAATTATATTCTGAACAATGGTGAAAGGGGGGAATAGAGCAGAAAAGGTTAAGAACCACTGCACTAGAGTGAGTGAGAATCTTAAGAACATAAGAAGAGCCCTGCTGGATCAGGCCAGTGTTCCATCTAGTCCAGCATCCTGTCTCACACAGCGGCCAACCTGTTCCTCTGGAGGGCCAACAACAGGGCATAGAGGCTGAGGCCTTCCCCTGCTCCTGGCACTGGGATTCAGAGATTGACTGCCTCTGAACATGGAGGTTCCCTTTAGTCACTATGGCTAGCAGCCACTGATAGACCTATTGTCCATGAATGTATCTAATTCCCCTTTTATGCCTTTGGCCATCACTACATCCTCTGGCAGTGAATTCCACATTTTAATAACTTGCTGTGTAAAGAAGCCTTTCCCTTTGTCCATCCTGAATCTACTGCCCATCAGCTTCATTGGATGCCCTCAAGTTCTGGTATTTTGAGAGAGGGAGTAATGGAGAAGGAGAGGGTGATCAAAGGCTGGAATGTAACCTCCATATGCAAAGGTTGTGTATGCCGCAATGCCACTTGCTTGTGGTACATAATGGGGGCAGCTGTGCCCTTTGTAACATGTTTGTTAGTCAGCCATGGTGGAATGCTGAACTAGATGAGTGTCAAGGTCATAGTTTGCCTAGGGCACCAAAATACCTTGAGCCAGCCCTGGATGGGTCAGTGTACCAAGTAAATTTGGACTTGTGGTTCACCAAAACAAAAAGGTTGAGAACCACTGCTTTAGAAGACTCTTCTCTAGAGGTGGCCACAGCAGACATATTGTCCACTTGGCCAGAACTGTTCAAAAGAACCTCTGGCTACAAATGCTTCCCAAGCTTCTGAGCAGAGCTGTGTGTGTGTTATGTGCCGTCAAGTCGCTTCCGACTCATGGCGACCCTATGAATGAAAGTCCTCCAAAATGTCCCATCTTTGACCGCCTTGCTCAGATCTTGCAAATTGAAGTCAATCCATCTCTTGTTGGGTCTTCCTCTTTTCCTGCTGCCCTCAACTTTTCCTAGTATGACTGTCTTTTCCTAGCATGAGCAACTTTTCCTAGCATGAGCAGAGCTAGGAGCATTAAAAAATACTATAAAGAAGGAAGTACAAGATTCCTGGGATACTGAAAAGAGTGATAACTGTTTTCTTTTACTTAATTAGCTTTCTTTGTCAAAAAAAGAAGAAAAATGCAATTTTATTTACCTTAATGTACATTTCAAATTTATCTGGACAACATGACACAATAAAGGAGATGGAGATTTCCAAGCCAAGATATAAGGCCAAAAGAAATAATCGTTAGGTTTTGAGAAAGGAAAAAAAATATTTATTTAGTAAGAAAAGTACACCTGGTTATCGTTCAGACATTAGTAAATCAATCCACATGGAGCAGCTAGAGCAGCTTGGAGATGCAGAAGCATCAGAAAAGTGATATCTGATCTAGGGAGTCCATGTGCACACACATTGCTGACAGGTAAGATTTCACTTAAGTGTAGCTGCATATTCTTCTACCTCCGCACCCAAGTGAATTGTAATGGAGCAGCTGTATTTATGGATCAACAAGATCAGATGTCACTTCATCCATATGGCTGTATTTCTGGGCGGATGGACTCTATCTATGTGGAGTCATTTATTAATGTCCTTATCAGCCCCTTGGAACCATTATAAAAGAAAACTAGGGCTGTATTGTTAACTTTGTCTTTAATCTAGTAAGAAAGCTGGGTTTCTGTTTCCAGCTATAGGACATAAATGAGCCTCATGTGTTTGGGAAGCTCCATCTGCTATAGCCAATAACAGCAATACTGTACATGCTTGGGGCTCTGAATCAGAGGTGATATATTTTTTTCTTGTTGCTCTTTTGGAGGAAACCATAGCAAATGTCATTTACAGGAAACTATCTTTGTCACATGAACAAACACAATAAACATTTTTGTCACATTACAAATAGTATGTTGGTAACAATATTAATATACGTTGTCCACTCTAAGGGGCAGGTAGGATAATCAGTAGTATTAGCACATGCAAAAACCTTCAAACAAAAGTTGCTTTCAAGTGCTCAGCATGGCAGCTCTTCCAATGGGGAAAGCAGTTCAGCAGGTAGATCCGACAATTCTCTCCAAAACACTATAGACCTTCTGACCCAAGGCCTATGACCCAGGGACCTACAATTTTATCTGCTGGGCACTACCTGTGTTCTTATAGGCTACATGGAAGTTTCTCCAGGAGTGTAAATAGCAGGATTAAGCCCCTTCTTCCTACATGCTGCAGTGTCAATCTGAACTGGGCCCACATGATCCTGGGAACTGACTTCCAAGCACAGAACTCCCAGAGCATTTCTGATCGACAGGACCTTGGGTGGACACATGGGAGACACGAGGACTTTCAATATATGGGTTGGCCCCAAGAGGCCCCAGTTTCTGGGATCAAGACCCATATTAATCATATTTGTCCTGATTGACAAAATCAAAATAATTTGGTAAGGACAGATAAGGAAAAGAGCAGTGAGAGAAAGAAGGCATCAATTAGGGCCACAGAACAGAAGCCATGGGAAGAGGCAAGAAGATGGAGCAGAACAGCAATCATCCAGGGCTTTCAATAGCTACTGCCTGAACATTTTAAAATATTTTTTTCATTAAAAAATGAAGGCTTAAAATGAGTGTTTTTAATGTTTTTAATGAAAAATTTAGGACGCGCATTCTGTAAGATATTCAAGGTTTCAGGCTCCAAAACACGAAAGAAGAGTTGTTCCTTTGCTGCTCCTATAGAGTCCATCCATGCACAGAGCCCTCTCCTCTCCTGTGAAGTGTCTCCCCATTAATCTGAATGAAGGCCACAGCTCTGTTCATATGATCAAGGGTGCTTACATGTGCAGTGGTTCCGGAAGTACAATAGCGAACAGACACGTTTTGGGGCAGTGCTATATGTAGTGCATTATACTTCAAACTTTTCACTACTCTTTTAGAAGCAAAATGGGTTCAAGTTTTTTATTTACTGATTTTTTTTAATCTAGAGGCTATCATTTATTTTTATTTACTTAGAAAAGAATCCCACACCGACTCTTAGTTCACTTTATATGCTCCCTTCCCTTCCCTTTTTTTATGATGTCTGGTCCTGAATCATTTTTCCTCAGCACTAATACATAACACGGAGAAGAGGATATAGTTTTTTTGCTGACAGACGCACCCCTGAGCAATAATTTATTGTGCCACTATCTCAGAAGCTGTTTTCTCAACCCTGTGCCATCACTATATCTATCTGCTTTGTGATTTTTTGTTTTACTCGCATCTAAGGCTGACAATGAGGAAATTGAAATTGTTCAAGACTTTCTATTCCTTGGCTCCACCATCAACCAAAAGGGAGACTGCAGCCAAGAAATCAGAAGGAGATTGAGACTGGGAAGGGCAGCCATGAAGGAGCTAGAAAAGATTTTGAAGTGTAAGGATGGGTCACTGGCCACCAAGACTAGATTAATTCATGCCATTGTATTCCCTATTACTATGTATGGGTGTGAAAGCTGGACAGTGAAGAAAGCTGATAGGAAGAAAATAGATTCCTTTGAAATGTGGTGTTGGAGGAGAGTGTTACGGATTCCGTGGGCTGCCAAAAAAACAAATCAGTAGGTTATAGACCAAATCAAGCCTGAACTGACCCTAGAAGCTAAAATGACTAAACTGAGGCTGTCGTACTTTGGACATATTATGAGAAGACAAGAGTCACTGGAAAAGACAGTCATGCTAGGAAAAGTTGAGGGCAGAAGGAAAAGGGGAAGATCCAACAAGAGATGGATTGACTCAATAAAGGAAGCCACAGCCTTCAATTTGCAAGATCTGAGCAAGGCTATCAAAGACAGGACATTTTGGAGGACTTTCATTCATAGGGTTGCCATGAGTCTGAAGCGACTTGATGGCACTTAACACACACACACAAGGCTGTGTAAGTTTTCCATTGGGGAAATTCTGGATCAACGTGGCCGGTTTCATGGGAAAGATTCAGTTTCAACAGTACTTGCTTTAAGAGCAGAAATTTGGGCGATACAACATTAGGGTGTACCATAAAAAGTGTGGGGCACACCAGAACTGAAGAAGTGCACAAGGAATTCACTTGAACTCTTGGCTTATTGATGCATCTTCATGTCACTATTTAATACTGATATTCTGGGAGTCTGAGGGAGCAGTGACTTAATGGTAGAACATTTGTTTGGCATGCAGAAGGTCCCACGTTTAAGGACCAGGTGATGATGAAGAAGAAGAGTTGGTTTTTATATGCTGACTTTCTCTGCCACTTAAGGGATAATCAAACCGGCTTATAATCACCTTCCCTTCAGTCACCCTGTGAGGTAGGTGGAGAGAGAGTTCGGGCAGAACTGTGACTAGCCCTAGGTCACCAAGTAGGCTTCATGTGTAGCAGTGGGGAAACCAACCCGGTTCACCAGATTAGCATCCGCCGCTCATATGGAGGAGTGGAGAATCAAACTCAGTTCTCCAGATTAGAGTCTGCTTGAGACTCTGGAGACACTAGTCAGAGTAGACAATACTGACCTTGACAGATCAGTGCTCTAATTCAGTATATGGCAGGTTCATGTACTCATCCTAAGGGGATTGATTCAGAACCCTACACCCATCTATTCAGTAGATTTACTCCCAGGCAGGGAGCCAAGCAGGTACAGAGAGTTGTTATAGTATGGGCTGATTCTTCAAAAGAATTGAAAGCTGTATGTGAAAATGCCCAGGTTCAGAGTTTAACTTGTTCCTCCTGGCTGCAGCCTAAGGCAAATCTCTATGAAACCCTGCACCATATGGATGAGAGCCACTTGTCCCCTATGCAAAACTGAGCCAGAATTTTGGACTGACTGAGAAGGCCACTAGTTTTATGTGAGCAAAATCCTTTTAAAATTTTTTGCTTTAATTGCCCACAAAATAAACACCATCCAGATAATCAACTAATGATGCCCAAACCACACTTTCCCCATAGCACAGTTCCCAAGCACACTGCTAACAGCATGATATGCAGTCTGTACACTAATTAGATGTGATGGAGGAACAGCATCAGTGTGGAAGGAAGAAAATAGCTATGTGACCATTTGCCATCTCTTGTCCTAAGAAGACTTCAAACTGTATGCATCTAACTCTGGAGAAACCCCAACTCCCTTTGCTATCACAAAACAGCTAGCATGCTCAGGCTCAGAGATACCCCTGCTCTCAGTTATGGTCTGCTGCTGCATAAAATCTCATTTTATTAGAAATGTAGTACAATCACAAGGTAATAAACTACCCTGCCAGAGACAGCTTCAAGTCCCATAGTTCTCACAGCTCCTCTCATGTTCATATACGCTTCAGCTTCTTCTCCCTTAATCCTCTTCCTTGGCCTTTTTCTTCTATCCTGTGCTCTTTCCCTCATAAATGACCCTACTGTGGGTCTCCTTCACATTCATGGGTGGCTCACACCAGCCCCTCCAGCCAGGCAGAAAGAGCAAGAGTCCGGGCCACGCCCTCTCCCCACCCTTCCTTAGCAAGTGATTACAGATTTAATTAAAAGCGGCACAGTAAATAAAAAACATATAAAATGCAATTTGTGTGTGTAGTGACGGGTGACTATGGAGGGTGTTTTATTAAATGTTTTAATTAGTGTGCCAGCTAGCGATAGTGCCCCTCCGATGCTTCAGTGCTGAAATCCTCAGACGAGGGTGAAGAGCTAGGAACGTGGCATACAAGCTTTGGGTTGGCAAGCCAAGAGGAACAGTTTGTTCATTTCAATCCCATTACAACTTCTGCTTGTGTCTCTGGCCAAAGCTGCTGCTGCTTCTCACCACAAACAGCAGTGAACGAAGGCAGAATATTAGGAAGATTTTGAAATTGGTTTTACAGCGGAACAGCGAGAGGTCTGAAAATGTCGTTTGAAATATAGGCCAAGTTCATGGCTTTCTATACAATGGCCACTTTAAAATGAGCACAAAATGACCACAGCATGCTACATTTGTGCACTGCCAACACCACAAGTTCTGTCCCATCCTTGTCACACATTATCCTCAGTGTTTTGGTTTGCCAGTCAAATATCCAGTTCATTTACTTTATCACGTACATTTAGCACATAACTCTACCTTTATTATTTACTTATTTACTTCATTTAAATCCCACCTTTCTCCCCAATGGGAACACTCTCATCCATTTTATCTTCACAACATCCCTGTGAAGTAGACTAGTCTGAGAGTGTGTGACTGGCCCAAGGCCACCTAGCAAACTTCCATGGCAGAGTGGGGATTTCAACCTGGATATCCCAAATCCTAGTCCAACACCGTTTATACAGGGTCAATTTTGATGCTCGCTCAAAGCTGTTTGTTTTAAATGTGACCTTTAAAATGCCTATTCACAGTCCCGATGCAAAAGGAGAAATTCCACCTCCCCCCCCACTCACCTGCTCCTTTGTTCCTGTTTGCATAGCCATTAGCAACTGCCGTGTGCATAGCTAACCCACGGCTGTGATTCTGCATGCTTGCTTGAGGGGATTCTTCACGGCGGCGGAGCAAACACAAAAGGTAGCATTAAGAAATGCAAAGCAGGTATGCACCAGCTTCCTAGTCACTTCCTGAATGACAGTTCAGAGTGAACAACTCAAAAAAAATATGCAGGGCAATTCAGCCTGGAACGCGCTGCTAATTACCAAACATGAATGGTTTAAGTATACCACACTGACTTTCTCCTCTACTGCATTTTATCCTATCCTTCCTCTAGGAACTCAGGGTGACATACATGGATTTCTCCCCTCCTTAGTTTTATCCTTGCAACAACTTTGTGAGGTGAAAGAGAGTAACAGGCCCAGTGAATAACATGACAAGTATGGATTTGAACCTGGTCCTAGCCCAACATTCTAACTGATATGCCACCCTGGGTCTGTCATATTACCATCTCATCTATGTTGCTGAATGACGTCTCCTGCCTCACTTCCATGCCAAACTGAGCATGGTAATGTCTGGCTAGTTTGACTGGCACAATTCTTCTGTCGCTTTTAATAAGCAACATCAGGGGGACAAGTTATATCTGTTCCATACTATCAACAGTATGACGTCTGGAAGGCAGTCTGGTTTTCAGCAATATGAACCTAGCTCTAAGCCCTACAGTGAAATAAAACCTACTATTATGGGAATCATTTTTGTATGTGATTTGCATATGATTAGTGTGGAATATAGAATGTGACAAAATGTATTATTGTTTCAACAGTTTACTTAGTAGACTTCAGCTCTTGCATAGGGCACAGAATCGCCAGGTTTCAGTAAAGTCTGTTGTCACTGGGCCATACAGGAAAGCTGTAAGAAGCAGCAATTGATTTTCCCCACCTAATCCTATTCTACCTGGTCTAGGCTATAAAATTTTAATGTGTGAGAGAACATTTTTTTCTAAACTATACTGTATAAGTACTCAAAAATTATGGCAGTAACACAGTCCGGTGAGAAGACTGGGTAGTGGCAGGAAACTTTATACTTTGGCCAGTCATCCTGAAATTCAGCAAGATTTCAACACATCATAAAGATAGAGAAACAGATCCTCTAGGATCAGACAATTTCAGAGTAAAGAAGCTTCCAAAGGACCCCAGAACAGCAAAGATAAGATGGCTCTGGAGCCGTTCCATCCAGAAAGTTCAGGTATGGGTAACAATTGCTGTGTGTCCAGGGTCCAGAAAGAGATAATGGAAGTTCTAAATTGCACTGAAACAACTGCAAAGAGACCCTACAGCCTGCAATCCCATGACTGGTATAGAGTGAACATCCTCCGTTTTCATTGCCTTTCTCTCAGTAGTCTTACTGATTTAGATATTCATTCGGTGTTGAAGTAGGTCTACCTTATTTATCAAATATAGCTTGCAGGCTTTGAGGATTTCAGCATAATCCAACTCAAGGTCTTCTGACATGTTCTCAATTTATTAGTACATATAATTCAGATTCTAGCCTATCAAAGAGAAATGGTATGAACAAGGTGCCCTAATGAGATTTCTTTTATTTTTGTTGTTTATTTAATTTATACCCCACTTAAGCTTGCTGGGTAACCTTGGGCTTGTCACACACTTTCAGCCTAAGAGAGGAAAATGATGTAAGCTACATTGGGTCCCCGTTGTTGATAAAGGTAGGGTATAAATGAAGTAAGTAAATAAATAAATGGGCACTGCTTACAACAGGTGGGATAGGATTAGCGTGTGTGTGTGATTAGCCCAAGGTTGCCCAGCAAGCTTCCATGACAGAGTGGGGGATTCAAACCTAAGTCTCCCAGATTCTAGTCCAATACTTTGATCACTACACAATGCTGTCTGTTTACATCATGGTGGCATGTGCATGTAGGGGAAGGATTATATTTTGGAAACATGCTAAATTTTCCACATTACAACACAGAATATTCTATAATAGAATATTGTATGAAATACTCTGTTGAGAACCAGTATGTGGTACTGAAGAGAGTGTTCAGTTTGTTCTGTGGAATCCTTTTTTTTTTTTTATAATAATTTTATTGGTTTTTATAATACAAATTTTCCATGATAGTAAACAACAATAAAAGCAATATGAAATTCAAAATCAAAATTCTAACTCTATGTTGTTATAATTTCTTGAATTCATAACAAAAAAAAACAAATTAGAGGAAAATTTATGACTTCCCCATCACCTCTCTCCGCCTCTTAATAAAATATTCATCCCATCGTAATTGGTCTGATCTTAACTGTTATAAATTCATTTAACTTTCATAGAACATTTTCTATTAATCTAAATAATTATAACTCTTACTATTAATTGTATCTTCTAGATCAGATTAATAAGTATTCTTCCATTTTCCCCAGTTTTAATTCATGTTCACAGTATTTCATCCAATCCTCCCATTCCCCTAAGAATCGAACTTTGTCTTTTTCATTTAAAATGGCTGTAAGTTTTGCCATTTCCACCAATTCGAACATTTTCCCAATCCAGTCTTTTTTCTCGGGAATTTCTGCCCCCTTCCATTTTGCTGCATAAAGCAGTCTCACAGCTGTTGTAGCATAAATCAAAAAAGTTCTTTGTATTAGCAAGTCGTCAGGTATCATACTTAATAGCATCATTTCTGGTGTTTTGGGTATATTTTTTTGTACTATTAGTCTCAGTTCATTGTATATCATATCCCAAAAGTCTTTAGCTTTATCACAAGTCCACCACATATGGTGAAAGGAACCAATTTCCTTATTGCATTTCCAACATTTGGGGGATGTCACTTTATATATCTTTGCCATCTTCTTAGGTGTTAAATGCCATCTATACATCATTTTATAAATATTTTCTCGAATTGATTGCGCATTTATTCCTTTCAAGTCTTTTGACCAAAGTCTTTCCCATTTGTTTAAAGGAATATCATGTCCAATATTTTGAGCCCAATCAATCATAGTTGGTTTAATTGTCTCCTGCTCACAATATAATGTTAAGAGTAGATTGTACATTTTAGAGATCAATTTCAGATTGTTCTCTAGTAACATCTTGTGGAAAGGGGACTTTTCTTTAGAAAATCCATTTTTGATATCTTGTACAAAAACTGATTTAATCTGACAATATTGCAACCATTGTAAATCCTCTTTGAGAAATTGAAATTCCTTTAATGAACATTTTTTCCCCTCCCAATTAATTAATTCCTGGTAGATTATGAATTTGTCCGGTCTAAGTGGTCGAAGTGTTAGCATTTCTTGCGGTTTCTGTGGAATCCTAAATTTAAATCTTCACTGAGCCATGAGACTCCCTGAGTGGTCTTGGGACAGCAACTTGTTCTCAGCTGAGCTATCTGGTGATGAAATGTTGTGAGGTTAAAATGTGAGGAAAAACAATGTACACAAATACTTGGGAGGAAGGTACTAATTAAATGCAACTTTCAAGCGCTGTGACCTTTCAGATAAACACAGTGACTTTGCTGAGCTGAGTGAAGAGTTTTGTTTTGTGAAACCAGTTAGAGCAAAATTGAGAAAGCATCACTGCAGCTGTTCTGCTAATAAAGGAAGGAGCCGGGGCTTGACAACCTGGGCATTCACATGAGAACTGAGTTAGTTTTCTTCCCCACCAAAGACTTTATTTATTTGTTATTTATTTAGTTATTTATCTCCTGCTTCACCCCCCAAGGATACCCACAGTAGATTACAATATCATTCTCCTTTCCACCATTTTTTGCTCCTAACAACTCATGAAGTAGATTAGGCTGAGAGTGTGTGAGTGGCCCAAGATCACCCAGAGAGTATCCATGGCACATGCATATTTGAACTTGGGTCTCCCAGATCCTAGTCTGACACTCCAGCAACCACACCATCTTTCTTTTTTGACACTTGGCAAGCTACTGGGTCTCTGTATATCAGTTTTCCACCTTTAAAATTGAGAGAAAGAATTTTCAACTTACAAAAGCACTATAAGGATCAAAGATGCTATAACCATGGCAGCTTGAGAGGTATCTTATGGGCATGGAGGATCCATGAAACAAAGAACTTCTGTAGATTTAGGCCATATTCACACAAAAATCTAGTGATGTGGGCACTGCTTCCCCAAGGTATAATCCCAGTGTGCTATGGTTCATATGTGAACACTGGAACTATGGTCAGAGACAATAATTTGTAAGAGGGTGATGGTTGGGTGGGAAAGTCCCATATGATTGTCTTCCCATAGTAGTTCTCATATTCACACATATACTACAGTGTTGTGGGGCTGTATCATAGATAATTAGTTCCCATGCTGCCAGAGGTATAAAGTGAAGTATGATAGATAAGGGATGTTAACTGATTTGGCTAGGGTGCTTTTATGGCCTTCCTTCCTTAATGTGCTCAGTTGCTACTAAGAATTCAGCAGGCATAATGAGGCAAGTTCAGCCAACTGCTCAAAATGCAATCCTGTCACCAACTCAAGCGAAGCAAAATTCCAGTTTAATAAATGCGATTCAAAAGGCCTGGTTCAGACATGAAACCACAGTATAAGTAAACCATCCATAATTAGTTGATTGTCCAGATATAGACCACTCCACTAAATATAGTTAATTAGGATATCTCAAATCAGGATCTCAAACCATGGTTTGATGTTTGTTTATTAACCACAGCCAGCGATGGTTTTATGTAACTGACGAACATGGACATCCTGGCTAGTTCCCCCCACACCACTTCATGCACAATCTGGCTACAAAGAGATGCTGGGCCAGAGTGGCTCAAAATCGAAAACTTTCTTGCCTTTCGCTGCCTCTTACTAGCCACGACTCTGACTGTGCCCTCAGCTCCCAGTCTGCCTGGCTACAGCTGAGTAGTCACTTCTACTCTGCTTGGCCAAAGTCTCATCTCTCCAGCTGCCTCATGCTGGCTTAAAGGTCTAGGAATGCTGGCACACTCCTTCTATACAAGACAGAGAGGGGGAAGCAACAGCAGTGGATCCTTGATATGCTTGCTCACTTGTTCATAAGCAATAAAATTATTTCCACAAGCTTTGTGATGGTTTGGCGGGGTGGACTCTAATCTGGAGAACAGGGTTTGATTCCCCACTCCTCCACAAGAGAGGCGGACACTAATCTGGTGAACTGGGTTGGTTTCCCACTCTTACACATGAAGCCTGCTGGGTGACCTTGGGCTAGTCACAGCTTTCTTAGAGCTCTCTCAGCCCCACCTACCTCACATGGTGTCTGTTGTGGGGAAGGGAAGGCGATTATAAGTCGTTTTGAATCTTCCTTAAGTGGCAGAGAAAGTCAGCATATAAAAACCAGTGCTTCTTCTTCTTCACTGTATTTGTACTTTTTTGGGGGGGGGCAGTTTAGAGCAAAAGCAAGCTGGGTAGCTCCTTAGTATATCCCTCCCATTCAAGTCTCCCATCTGGGGCTGTCTTTAGGTGGAATGATGTTTCAGGGCATTAAATGCTGGGCTCTTGGGTGTTTGGGTAAGTCTGTGAAGAGGATTTAAATTAGTATTTGGTTTCCTTGATTTTGATGTGCAAAAAGAGTTAATGTAAAACATTCCTTCACAGATGCCTGAGGATAGAGGCATGGACCTGTGGCCACTTACAATGTTAAGGACATCTTAAGATTCCTAAGAAGGTGCTATTGTCCAGTGGTGAGTTGATGGTATAGGCTTTGCCCTTAGTCAGGCACCACAATACAGGCTGGGATACCAGCTGAGACTTTGCAGTGGAGGTAAAAGAAAGGGAAAATACATTAAACAAATATTGGCTGAGACATACTAGGGTTGAATGTTAGTCTGCAAGTTGAATCCTGGTTTCACAAACTAACCATAGTTAAATGAAACCATGACTTTGCCAAACATCTGTGGGGGCTGTCCTTGGTGTTGAAAAGAGAGAGGCACAACCCCTTTATGAGAAATAACTTTTCTTTCTGGAAAAGGTGTTTAATGAGGAGGAGCTGTGTCACGTACTCATATACTCAATAATTTTCAGGCTCATTTAATCCTGCTCCTTATAACATCTTTGTGGATAAATGCTGAATATAACCCACACAAACGTAATGTAATCTGGCCTGTGACCAGAGATGTGAAGGACGGGGGGGGGGGGGGGGAGAGGGTGGATGGAAGTTTCCCCAGTTTTTTTTTTCAACAGAAAAAAGATGAAAATTTGAGGCAGCACAGAAGAAAAGCTCCTATGAAATACTGTATCTTTTAGGATAAGTAAAAACCTTTTTATGGCAATGTTTTTCACACTAAAAGAGCATGAGGACTTTCTCCATTTTTCCAATGGAAAACTTGGGAAATTTTGAGGAGCCCTGAAAAAATTCTTAGACTGTACACACATAATGGTTTGTTTTTAATGGCTTGTTTTTAATGTTGTGACATTGTTTTAATTGTAAACTGCATTGAGCAGCACTCTGAAGAGGGGGCATAGAAACGTCCTAAATAAATAAATACATACATTTCCAAGATTTTTTTTTGCTTAAATGTAAATAATTTTGGCAACAATTAATATGTGTTTAATGATAATGCATTATTTACATTTTTTGTTTGATGATAATGTATTATTAAACAGATCAGTGTTTTCAATGTTGTAAAGTTTAGCTTAATATCCAGACTTGCTGGCAGTACTACCTGTTGTGACTCTATAAGAAAATTTCTGACAAAATAACTATAGAGTTACCATAGAGTTTTTTTTCTACCTTCAGCTTTTACTTTTCTCTTCTCAGGTGGTGAAAATTAAAGAGACATATGATGTGGTAGCATAGGATGCAGCGGTTTGTAACTCTTTCTGAAATAATGGGTATACTTGCAATTTTCCTTACTGAAAATAAAGATGTCTATATTTTTAGATTCTATAAATATGCCAAACAGTACAATTGTATATGCTAACTGACTTATACATGATGCTTTTAATGTTAATTCATTAAAAGACATTTCAGCTTGATAGAAAAGAAAGTATTGCCTATCTTTCTATTTTACCCCAAAATTTTATTTCTTTCTGGGGGAATTTCCCCCCTCTGGCATCAGAGTTTTTGGTAATTTTACATCTCTACCTGTCACTCAGTTCCCAAGGGCTAGAAAGTCAGCTGCTCTTATGGGTTTAGTGGAACCAAACCAAATGTTTCACTGTGAGGCAGAGATGGGTTTATAACCGTGCGTGAACATAGAGCTGAGCTGAAATGGTGAGACTATTTGTATGTCTCTATTTTTATGTATAAACAGCCACTCTTTATGCAAATTGTGGGTGGGGGTTCAAAAGGGGTATTTGTAGTGGAGGCCCTATTGCCAAGGCAACAAAATCAACCCTCCATTTGTTGCTCTGTTGCACTGTACTCTAAGGATAAGTAATGAAAGTGCTACTGTACAGCATGGCAGCATGCAAGGATAGGCCCAGCAGCCTTAGCAATGGGAATATGTTCCTTCTGCTTATTAATTCCGATCCCAATGAAAGATTCATTTGCCTATGCTGATGTCATCATCAAGCCAAACATAAGTGGTATGTGGTTCTCTCTACATGATACCTGAGTGGCCAGGATAACCAGCAGAAGAAGAATGCCAGGGGAAAAAAATATACCAAAGCAATAGCCAAGATGAGTGGATGGCAGAGGGAAGGTCTGAAAGTTACTGCAGACAGCAGCAATGAAGGAGTTGAAATGCACCGTACTGAAATTAAGCTCAAGCACATGTAACTGGAATGAACACACATAATCCTGTTTATTCCTACCTTCATTTTAGCCTTCCACTTCTTTGCTGCCTCTCTTGTGTCCTGTTTTCGATTATAAGTTCCTCAAGGGTAAGGGACCTGTTTCTTTACTCTACAAAGCAGCAGGTATATTGATAAGGGTATAGTTATCATCATAATGTTTTGGTGGTACATGGGCAACATACTACACCTCCCCCTAAAGTGCCATTTTGAGAAAAGAATTAAGGCTACTTCACTGTAAGCTCCATCATTCACAATGTGTTGCCTTCAAAATGTGGAGGTTTCACATTATTATTCAGGCACAGTTGCACTAGAATAATTAAGGTTGCATCAGGAATATAATGGGGGCTAAAACATTTAATATCTCCAAAAATACACGATCAATCTTAATGAAACCTTCTAGGGGGTTAGTTCCAAGGACTTTTCAATTTTCTAAACAGTTATGCTTTACAGCATTAGAATGTTAAAGGGCTTTTGTTGAGTTTTAAAAGACAAAAAAATGTGTCACAACTGTTTTTGAGGCGTATGTTCTGAAAAATGCTTAAAGAAATTCCTCAGAGTTTGTGTCACAGGCAATAGTTTAATTTATTGGATCGTATTAGTGGATTCTAAGTTGTCAAAAACTTCAGTAATGGCAGTCTGTGTTCCCCACTAAAACTATGGCAAAAACTCTTTAGCTGTTTTCTGTAAATATTTTCTTGACCATCATTCTTTTAACAGAGACAGATGACCACCTACCATGTGGTGGCAGCTCATAAACTTACCAGTATGGTAGTGTTGGTTTCATGGAGGACAGGGTCATCTGTTGGCTTTGACTCCATGGTGAACACAACATCCCCATGCTCACACAACTGAACAGAAATCTAGGGAAGTGGGTGGTATCGATAACGCTGGGCCTGTAGTAAAAACTACTTTCCCTTTTTTTCCTTTGAAGCTCCTTGATTCATAAATCTTGAGCAGCATAATTCTAAATCTATTGTTTAAGGTATATAAGGATCGAGATAAATTTTGCTACTGCCAATGTAACCCTATCGCTTAATAAATAAGGTATTAGCTCAGACACAGAGTTACTAGTCCAATCTGCTAGAAGAGGAATAATATATCTTGATCTTAGAAGTAAAAACTACTGGGGAATTACACAACTTTAACGTCAACAATAAAGAAAATGAAATTGTTAATGATTTCATATTTCTTGGCTCCATCATCAACCAAAAGGGAGACTGCAACCAAGAAATCAGAAGGTAACTGAAACTAGAGAAGGCAGCCATGAAGGAGCTAGAAAAGATTCTTAAGTGTAAAGATGCGTCACTGATGACCAAAATCAAGATAATCCATACCATAGTATTCCACATTACTATGTATGAATGTGAAAGTTGGACAATGAAAAAAGCTGACAGGAAGAAAGTAGATTCATTTGAAATGTGGTGTTGGAAGAGAGCTTTATGGATACCATGGACCACCACAAACACAAATAAGTGGCTTCTAGATCAAATCACTCTTCCTAGAAGCTAAAATGACCAAACTGAGGCTATCGTTCTTTGGTCACATTACGAGAAGACAACAGTCAGTGGAAAAGACAATAATGCTAGGAAAAGTTGAAGGCAGCAGGAAAAGAGGAAGGCCCAACATGAGATGGATTGACTCTATAAAGGAAGCCACGGCCCTCAGTTTGCAAAACCTGAGCAAGGCTGTTAACAACAGGATGTTCAGGGTTGCCATAAGTCGGAAACGACTTGATGGAACTTAACAAACACACATAGTAAAATGGGTGACTACAGAAAAGCAACTCACCATACAACTTGATGAGGAAAGTAGTTGTCTATTTTTACTATTACATAGGCAGCATGAGTTAGCAAATGGGATTGGTCTTCTCAGGATCAGGATGC
Organism: Euleptes europaea; assembly: GCF_029931775.1. NCBI lineage: Eukaryota > Metazoa > Chordata > Lepidosauria > Squamata > Sphaerodactylidae > Euleptes > Euleptes europaea. The sequence goes on along the minus strand of NC_079312.1, from coordinate 74,784,959 downwards.
AAAGGTCCCCGAACAAATGCCCGGCTGGACCAGTCAGAAACAGAATATTAATTTATTAAAAATGAACAGGCAAAGGAAACAAGCTTACTAACATCTTTTTATTTTAAACTAGGGAAACTGTGTGCAACCTGCTGCTTTAAAGGGCACTTTTATCTTAAAAATAATGTATAACTAATAAGTCAATGATATTAAATTTAAACTATATTTCTCCTCATATTCAGCTTCAAATGCCATTAGAAATGTGCTGAATTGGTCATGAGCAATTAGTAGCATCTCTGGAGGAAGAGTTACTTAAATTAGCGGAAGTCTCCTTCAGCTGGAGAAAGGCTTCAAATTTGACTCACTGGGGTGGAAGGACACATACATTATTATCAGCACAATCCTGTGGAGGGGGCTGAAAGTGCACAGAGCCAATTAGGTTTTATGCTGGCATATCATGGAGTTACACCAGCATATCGCAGAGTTATGCCAGCATATCCCAAAGGGGCTGCAGCATGATGGCTGGCCCCCAGAAGCAGATGCTATGGCCAGCCACCAGAGATATGGCAGCGCACCTGCTATGCTGGCACAAAAAGGGGCAGGCCCTGGGGCATGGTAGGAGTTTGTCAGCTCCCAAACCACTCCAGCCTGGGAATGCCTCCCAGCGTTGGCAGAAAACCAAGCCAGCAAAAACCACAGTGTAGCCCACAGGTACCCATACAACGCAAAAGAAAAAGTGCCCTGCCCACAACCCCTGCTGTAGCGCAGATGGTGACCGTGGCCACTGACTGTGACTCCTCATTGATAGCCAAACCCCCTTCCCCACGTCTAATCACACACACCCAGCACTACGTAAACCCCAGCCAGGACTCCCTATAGCTCAGATGACAGGCCACGTGGCATGGGATTCTGCCTCTGAGGCCTCTGGTGTAAACAATTAGAGCACATAACTTTGTATTTTGATGGCAGGAAATGCACAGAGAGGGCACTTAGCACTACAGAGGGAGCACCTAGCACTAGCGCCCAAAGGAGAGAGCACATGTCCTTGCAGTGTGACTAACATGTCTAGTTTCAGAAACTCCACTGCCACAGCAGCCCTCAGGGCTGAGATGTATGTTTGAAGCAGTCCCTGAACGATTATGTTTAATCAGTGGTGGCTGATTCACATATGTCAATCATCGTTTGTTTTAGTAATAATCAAATAATCAACATAAACCTGGGAAATACTCTCATTCCCTCACCTATTATGAACATTCAAATAGACACGCAAATATTGCTACTGCCCTGGAACAACTGTTTCTCTCCCACTCATCAAGATATCATATTAAATTCCTTCTCGAAACCCTCTACTACTGTTACGAACCTTCACTCTTGCTTTGCCTCATTCTTATCTAAAAGATATACCTGATCATATAATTTGCTTGCGTTGGAATGTGGATCATAGTAATCACCTAAGCTTTTTAAAAGCATCACATTTTTTCACTTTAAAAAATAACAGCAAATTACCCACTTTTCTCTCTCTCTTAAATACACTTGTCAGATATAAAGAAAGAGACAGATTGGCTGCAGGGAAACACTTGCCATTCTTCACTGCCCCGCATACAAATTTACCTTCAGCCTCACCCTGGTAAGAGCCAAACCATGACTCAGACTTTCCTCCACTCTTGCTTATAGAAGTATAGTGGGTGGGAGCAGCAACTAGGCTGGGCCTCTAAATAGCAACACAGGGATGGAGTGTCGGACGTATGACTCCATATAGCAGGAGATATTCCTATGAGTCATTGGAGGCAGTCAACGGTTGCCCAGTTTATAACTGGCACCCTTGGGAAGTGAGGGGACAGGGTATGTCACCTGGCGCAGCCGTGGTGGTTGTTGTTTTTTATCTCCTGTGGGGGAGGGGTCCAATCAGAAGGAACGGGAAAGGCTTGTAAGACTGTTCCTTTTTTCAGACCCACTACTAGCAATCTTTGCTGTTAGGCTCAAATATTTTTATCATATTGAGTAATTAGCATGGTGATTGACTGATTGACTAAATAGCTTTGTTTTACTAGGGGAGGGGCTGTGGCTTAGTGGTAGAGCATCTGCTTGGCATGCAGAAGGTCCCAGGTTCAATCTCCGGCATCTCCAGTTAAAGGGACTAGGCAAGTAGGTGATGTGAAAGACCTCAGCCTGAGACCCTGGAGAGCTGCTGTCGGTCAGAGTAGACAAAACTGACTTTGATGGACCAAGGGTCTGATGCAGTATAAGGCAGCTTCTTGTGTGTCCATGTGTGTACTAGGAAGCTTTGCTGTTAGATTCAGTTATTATCATTCAAATTTTAGCATATAATAAAATGAGATAATAAGGTACACTGATATCAGGGGATAGTTTCGGGTGGGTAGCTGTGTTGGTCTGCATAGAAGAGCAAGATTCAAGCCCAATAGCACCTTAAAGACCAGGGTATAAGCTTAACAGTGCATTCCTAAGGAGAGTTACTCCAGTGTAAGTCTACTCATTTCAACGTGCTTAGACTGGAGTAACTCTCCTTTGGAATGCACAGTTAGAGTCAAAGCTCCCTCGGTCAGACAAAGAGAACTTTGCCTCTTGAAAGCTTATACCTGGAAATCTTGTTAGTCTTTAACGTGTTACTGGACTTGAATCTTTACGCCAGGGGAGCTACTTTGATGGACAATAGATGTCAATGCCCAATTAAATGGTCACACATACTTATCATTTATGTAACCCCTTTTTGTGACTAATTAATTCCAAGTCACAATAAAAGGAAACTGGCTCTAGGAAAAACCCACAACAATGCCATTTCCAACTGTAGGACACCATACACCAGTGGTTGCCTACCCCAAAGATTTGACCCAAGTTATGTCTCCAAAGATCAGTTGCCAATCAAATGTTGGTTCTCTACAGCTTCTGACTTCACTTGCTTGCTCTTGAACTGTCCATCTCCCATTCTTCAAGTGCTGCTCTATTGGAACTATGGCTTGCCAGTGGAACATGTGAAACTCTAATAAGCATATTCAGCATAAGGAGCATATTCATCATGCTTATGTTTTACCACTGAACAGCAATAGTGAGATCCTAACAGTTCTGCCATTAGAGATAAAAGCTTTTCCAGAACTAATGGAACGCTTGAGCTGCGGTACTTCTCACTTTGCTTAGTGCAGCATTCTTATCCCATAGACAAGTGAATCAATCATACCTTTCCTTTCTATGGCATGCCACTATTCTGTTGGCTGCAATACAATGGCATTCATTTGCATAGTATATAGGAAGGCAGTAAATATATAATGGCCTTTCCAGACAATCTATATTACAACAAATTCATATTTTTTTTTCTCATTTGCTGTGTGGAATCTAGAAGTTGCAGGAATATTATATTTTCCCTGTACTCAAATTTCTGGGACAATATGAACATTCATCACACCTGAGAGGGTTGGGATCTTGATGATGTTTTACAATGCAATATAACAGGTATGGTTTACCTACCTAGATCCTTCTGGTTAGTCCAGAATAAAGAATCTAAATAAATACCTGTGGCTGTTGCCTGAGTGACACAAACATTCTCTCATGGCCCTTTTCGGTAGTTTCTTACTTTTATTTGTTGCGTACCAACCACTATCATTCTCTACCATCTCATTATGGGGATGCTCACGCAGCCATTTAAAAACAAACAACAAAACAAGTGAACTCCAGTAAGATGACTTCTCCAATCATGCCCTGCTGTTCCGAAAATACTGCTTTTTATTCATTTGTCTGTCCAACATTATGGCTTCTGCACTCTCCCTGTTCAGTGCAGAAAGAAATATCTTCCCTTCCTTAAAAAAAAATGTAGCAAACAGGACGTTCCCCTTCAAGAAGCCCTACTCCTCCATTCTCCCACAATTATATGTGAATGACCATCCTGAAAAGTCTAAAATGTAATGGAAGGACTCCCTTTGACACTGTCAAGTTACAACATAAAAATAAATTTCACAAGGTAAAACGTTTGAAGTTTTTGTTTTATCCCCAAAATCCCCAAATAGTGTTAACTGTGGAATTTTGGATATGATTTTCGGAAATAATAGACAATAACTTCCATAAAATTTAGTTTCATGCTTCCCTTTGCTTTCTCAACTGCATTCTCTATCTTATTTTCTCATTTCCTTTACACTTTTACATCACAGGGTTCATCACTGTAGTGAGCTGTAGTAAAGCCTCTCAGGGTCAACATTGTTGCTTTAGGGTTTTTTTTAAATCAAGCACGAGATAGTTACATGCACAGAAAATTGTTATTACTAACTATAGTTGTGTTCATGGCATCTTGAGGCCCAGAAACATTAATATATGTGAAACAGCTAGGCATGAAATATTGATTGTTGTAATAGCCTTATTCCTTAGACAATTATCCACTGAGGAGAGGATTGAGATGGAGTCACACACGCAACACTAGGAACAGAAGTACCGTATTTTTCGCTCCATAAGACACACTTTTTTCCTCCTCAAAAGTGAGGGGAAATGTCCGTGCATCTTGTGGAGCGAATGCCGGCTGGGCGCGTGCGCGTCGGGATGGCGCGAGCCGGCGTTCCCCGCCCCGACGGCCAGCTGGGAGGCGGGCGGTGCCGCACAGAGCCGGCTGGGCGCGTGCGCCGGCTCGCTCTGTGCGGCCCCGCCCGCCTCCCAGCTGGCCGTCGGGGCAGGGAACGCCGGCTCGCGCCGTCCCGACGCGCACGCGCCCAGCCAGCATTCGCTCCATAAGACAAGTTTTTAGAGGAGGAAAACAAGATTTTTTCTTGTTTTCCTCCTCTAAAAACTAGGTGTGTCTTATGGAAAGGTGCGTCCTATAGAGCGAAAAATATGGTATTTTTTGTTTAGGACGCAGTGCTTTTGTATTTTTAACTAATGTATATCAGAACTATATACTCATTGAAATTCGACAAATGCCTAGGGGGAGGTGCCTCTAGCTTTGACAACAGAAAACAAGAGTGACAATTTTACATCAAATGGTCACCAGAAAGTAGATAACCTCCATTATAGCTCCCAAATGTAGGATGTCTCCATGTCAATATACATCAGAGGTAGAACAACTCCCCAGGATTCTACTGTCAGTCCATCTGGAACACTCACTGATGGAGTTTTCCAATGATTCATTCAATTACTTTTTAACACAAGCTGGGTATTCCAGCAGTTTATTCTACAGACCAAACTGCAAAATAAAAGCTGCAAAGTACCCTAGACTAAAATAACACTTCTTTCGTAGATATCTGTTGATCATCCTGAGATTCCTAAGTACATATAGAGATCTTCCTGTTCACAGACAATAGCTTCTTTGGTTTACTCCACAGAGAACTGTATTCTGTATCCTCATAATGATCCTCTTTGTTAAGTGATGCCTTGAATTATACTTTTAAGTCTTTGCATGGATAATATTCCAAAGTAATGGTTGTAGGAGGATATTTCAACTCTTGGAGATTGTTCCCATGTAGGGTTACCAACTGCCTGGAGAAAGAAAATGTCCTGTCCCTTTAGTACAGGCTTAATGCATGGGAATGGTCAGCTGAAGTTTTTCATGGCATGGTAGTAAATAACATCACCTGGAAAATAACAGCCCATTAAGGGTCTATTAAAGACACAGGACATTTTATCCAGGCCTGTTGGCAACCCTGTTCACATTCACCCTATGGGAATATGCTTGTGTACTCTCACCCTCTGCCATCCCTCTTCCCAAGAAGATCCCTTCCATCAAGATCAGTGAGGCTTCAAAACTGAGTGGTTGGGAGGGATTCAAAAAAGCCCCCCACCCATTAAAAATAATGAGCTTTTAGGATCCAAGAAAAAATCCCTTTGAATTGTGGCTAGGCCTATAAAAGAAGCTCAGGACTTTCCAAGGTGCCTTTACAATCCCATGCAAATTTACTTAGAAATAAGTCCCTTGTGTTAGATGAAACTTAATTCTAAGTAAGTATGCTCAATGTGATTGCCACTGGATGAGCTCCAAAATTAGAAACATATTGTAACACCACAAGATAATGATACATTATGTGTGTCAGAACACTTTCAGTACTTTACTAGACTATGTTGTTCTTGCAATGAATTAAAATAGGGTTTGGGCTTCTTCTTCTTTTTAAAGTTGTGGTGCAGCTCCTCTCTTCCATGAGAATTTCTATTAATAGTAAATAATGAACTGTTGCTTGAAATAAAGAACAGGTTGCAAGCCTAGCTGGGTAAGGACCCAGAAGCTCTGCCAGATTACTGTTCCCTGAGGTCTTTGTGCAAAGAATTTCTTATTGATAAGCCTTTTAGACCCAATGAAAGCTAAAGAAGCAGCCTTTTCATTTATATTCCCCTGGTTGCCACAGCTGTTAGAAGGTTAGTTTTGAGGAAAGGGAAAAGATGGGGGCTACAGAGGGGAGGGAAACCAGCTGCTGGGAGTTGTGGTGGGCTGGCAGGGAAGCACTTGGCATGGGCCAGGTCTTCCTGAGATTTCAGAGAACCCTTGGAATAAGCCAGAGCCCTTTCCAGGAACTCTTTGAACAAGCTCAGAAAGCATGAGCCAATTCACCTGTGAGGCTGGGGAAGTTCACCCATCCCTAATCAAGAAGAGGGGAAGAGAGGAAAAAGCTGAGAAGGCTGGCAACTGTCTGCATCTTCTGCTGACAAATTGCAGGATCCAATGCAAGTTTTTTTGGCTTGGCTTTTTCTTCACCGAGTGATCCCAGTGAATAGAATTACATGATGATGCCATATAGCCCATCTGATTTATCTTCATGGTGATGTCAGTCAAATGGCCAATGCCTTTCCCTCATTTTAAATTAATAGGTGGAGGGGAAGAAATATCCCAGTTGATATGGTAATAGTACCACATGTTGGGCCAGTTTTCTTGGCAGCAGGGAAGCATTTCCTCCCCCAGTCAACATTTCTGCCCACTTTTGAGCCTCTTCAACCATTGTTAGCACAGGAAATATGGGGCTTTGGGGAGGCTGGGAATTGTTGCAAAACTGAGCTCCCACCTAATCAATATTCCAGATATGAGGGATTAGTAGGAACATATTGAAATGAGGTTTCTCTCATATAGACCTCAATGTGATAATTTTCTCCTACTGATTGCATAAGGAACCAACTCATTTTTGTGTGTGATGGGAATGGGAACGTATAAGCCAAGTGGGACCTGGCAATTTTTATCACTCTGCAATTCACTATTATTGCACTGAGTAATCAGAACAGAAAGAAGAATTAAAGAAGTTAAGAGTATGGCTGGGATTGCTTGGTTAACAATGTAAACTTTGCCAGGATGTACTCAAGGGGCCACAGGACACATTAAGATTATATGACACATTTGTAGCTTGATAAAGCATACAATATAAACTGCCAAGAGATCTTCTCAAAATTAATTCCACCTGACCTATTATCAGCAGCATCGCATGGAATGCAAAGGCTTGCAAAATTAAAGTGATGTATCAGAGCAATGCACACACTTCTAGTAAGTGACAAAGCTTGTTGGGATCACTGGTAGTTCATTCTGATAGTAACTACATTAGTAAGCTCGATGATAAGTTGCACTAGGAATAACAAGAACTTGGAAGGAACAATAAGTACCCATGATGGAGAATAGGGATGTACACTTGAAAAAAAAATCAGATCTTTTTGGAATTCAGATTTTGGGATGGATAGCCTTTCCAGTATACTGGATTATTCAGGTCCCCAATACTGTTTGGGAATTTGGATTCAGGGTTGTTGGTTTTTTTTTGGAATGCTGAAAAATTTCAGGTCTATCCATTATTCCCTGTAGGGGACTGTGTTGGAGACGGGGGGCTGGAGCGGCTGTATTTCAGGCAAATGACACCAAAATTATAGGAAACCTGCCTGTCCACTAAAGACCCTCAGAGTTTCAAGCATATTGGATCAAGCGGTCCAATTCTATGAGCAAGGTGGTTCAAGTCCAGAATGTCTTTTAAGAGACTAGTAGATTACATGAAACTCTAGGATCAATATGTTTCCATTGTTGATATTTTAACATGTCAGATATTCTCCTGAATGCTTGGAGGTTCTCTGAGTACTTCCAGAACGTTTGCTGTCTTTATTTTAAATTTGTATGTTTGACAATATTTGATAGCTAGAAAAAGGGCAGAAAAGGACAACTAAAAATATCAAGAGGTTGGAGACTGTTGTATGAGAACATCCAAAGGCTAGTCTAGAGAACTAGTCAAAATGGATACTAACTAGTCATTATGCATACATATTCTCTCCAGGATCAAAGGAGCATGCCTATTATATTTGGTGCTGTGAAAAACTGGCAGGATACTGCTGTAGTAGTCTTGTTTGTGAGCTTCCATGAGGACCTGGTTGGCCACTATGTGAACAGTGCTGGACTTGATGGGTCTTGGTCTGATCCATCATAGCTTTTCTTATGTTCTAAACTAAGGAGGGCTATAATAAAAGTAGATGGACAGATAGACACACAGACAGACAGATGGGACTTTTCTCTCTTATAACATTAGAACTTGAAAAGTGCAATCCTAAGCAGAGTTACACCCTTCTAAACTCACAGGCTTCTTCACACAACTCACAGAAGCTGCTGCCATTAGGTATGGTGATGGCCACTATCTTAAATAACTTTAAAAGGAGACTAGCAAATTAATGGAGTAAAGGTCAACTTTTAGCTATGATAGTATGCCTCTGGCTACAAGTTGCTGAAGGACAAACAATGGGAGAAAGCTGTTGTCTTCATGCTCTGCTTGTGGGCTTCCCAGAAACATCTGGCCAGCCAATGTGGGAAATGGGATGCTAGACTAGATTGATCCTTCATCTGATCTCGCTTGGGTTTCCCTCTGTGTACATGCAAGGGCATTTAGCATTTGACAGTGTCAGCAGTCATACATCACAGTAGTTTTAAATTTTTCTACCTGATGGCTTGTCTTGCCTGGAACCCTTATACATTGCAGAGTATTCTGGGTAATGTTATATCTAGGGTATCCTCAATTAATCTGGGTACTGGGTCTCACCATTGTCTATTGTGAATTAAGAGTGTGCCCTAGAACACACACAGCATTCCTCTGTGGCTGTGTAATGCAGAGGACAATCGGTAGTGGTGGTCTGCATGACTTTAAGAAAGCTTGTTTGACACTACTAATCATCTCAATAAGAAACTCTGATACATTTCTAAAGAAACAGTGGAAAACAGTTCAAAATATCACATTGGCCAGGTAGACTTGCAACAAACAGATGTGAAATAATTCACACCCATATACATTGTTTTGTATTCTATATAATAACAATGCAGGGCTGGATTCAATTCTTAAGTCTGAATGCACTGGGCAGTAGGACAACTAAATCTGGGTAACATTGCTTGAATCACTGTTTCTAATTGCAATATTTGGCCATGAAAATTCCATCAAAAACCACATGCTTGGGGAACTCTAAAAAGGCACTGAGATTAACTATAAACAGGCAAGGAGCATAGCCAGCATTGGTGCAGAAGAGTGGCGGAGCCACCATCTTATAGGGCAAAAGCTGGGCTAACCCACTGTCTGAAGGAGATCTCTCCAAACATCGCATGGGAAATCTAGAGCTTCCACTGAATACAGCAAGGCTGAATCTGCTTATCTTGAGTTCTACCGATATAGTCCGAGGCTGAGCAAAATACAAGCAGTTGTATTCTGTCATTTCTTTCAAAGGTAGATAGTTCAAATATGCCTCATCTCCCCTCCCATGACATATAAATATTTATATTTCTCTTCTTAACCTTGTGTGAACCTTCTGTAAGGGCCATCCTCTGCATAGCAGTTGCCCTTTGTAATGGTTGTAACATAAAGTATTGCTTGCCATACAATTTGCCTTTATAGTATGTAGAATGCCCATGTTACTGGTGGGAATATCTGGCAGCAGAACTGAGACTCTTCCCTTGCTGGGGATGATCCACGTGGCAAGCCAATCCTATGTAGTGGCCATAAGAGAAAGCACTTTGAAAGTGTTTTGAAACAGCTGTTTCCAGAGTAGTGAGATGGTTTCCCATGCGCTCCACCCTCTAATGATCCTCCATCATATTCCAGTTATCCAGTTTTCTTCTTTGACTTGGCAACATCTTTCCAGAGTGAGTTAATCTCTCATGTATTTTTTTCCATGGCAGTGTGTGCTTTGGCAGCAGTTATGCTGTATGAAGAGCAGGAGGTTAGAAATTATGAACATTTCGCCCTGCTTATCCCCCCTGAGGTCTCCCCCCTCCCCATTCTCATGATTTGCTTCATTAGTTGCTCAGCCTGGACTAGCTCGGTAATAAAACTAATTGCAATTTTTTATCCACTGATGCTGATGCAGTGAAATCATTCCACTAATGCCGTTGTCTGTACATTTATGCCAGTAAGACGGCGGTATATAGGTGCAAGATGAACTGCATAGTTACAGGAACAATGTGAGGCCTCAACGAAGTAAAGCCTCAACAAAGTAAGCGAAAGAGCAAGAGAGGGCTGGTGAACTCGTGTTCACTTGTACTCCTCATGCAGGCTCAAGCCTCAAGTGGAAAGGAGCCACTACTTGGGTGTCTGCATCAGGAGACCCACCAGGATTTTCAGATGCAAACAATGTACTATGAATTGCAATAAGAGGTTAGGCAGTGAGTTTGACTCAGCTAGCCAAGGTAACTCTATGCCTCCTACCACTGTTAGTTAGCTGGAATTAGCCTTGTCTATGCAAGGGTATTAACTTGAATTTATAATGAAACACCTTTCCAAGCTTACAGTCTAGTTGAAAGGCAATAAAAGCTAAGCTTCTATGTCGCTTTTGATGTAAGTGACTTAATGGAGAAATTTTCAAAGAATATTAAAATCTCATAGCTAGCAGGTACTGGAGACTTAATAATCTTGATATTCAAAGCAGCCACTAAAGGGAGACCAAGAGCTGTTCTTTCTAGTGTGTGTTATATGCACAAGGCAGGGGAGCCTATTGACATTCTTTCCCCTGCAGTTGAAAGCAGGTGATAAGGGAGGGACTGGAGAAACTCAGTGGGCATTTGCACACAGAAAGTCTTTGCGTGCAACCTCTGGCAAGCATGGCTGGGGAGCCCAGGCCAGAAAGCTAATAGTCTAAACTGCCCGCATCACCACCTGCTGCTGTTTGTTCCACTTATCTACACTATGCCTGAAGCAACACAGAAGTGAAATCAGTGCAAAATAGCCTGTGGCTGCTGGAGAGGTCAGTTGCAGCCCTAAGAGGAAGGGCTGCCGATTATTTAATGCTGACGTACACCGACAACAGCACGGCTCATTCGGACACAGCACACAAGGGGATGGTGTCATATCTTCTCTATGAATGCACGATGGCTTGCATTCCTCTCTAATAATCCGAGTGTGTTCTAGCATACATCCACCTATTATAAACAGGTATGAAATATTATTTTAATGCTATGGATACAGGGACCTTTCTTTGTTGCATGGATCATTCAGAAAGCAAACTTCTGTTAGACTGCAATCTTATACACAGGACTGTGCACCTTCCCCCCCCCCCCAATGGTATAGGCTCAGTGTCTTAAAGAGAACCTGTAACAACTGCCTGCCCCTGCTCCTCCAAGTGTCTTGTCATTGTGATTCTTGCCTGGCTTTAATGAACATACCCGTTTATGACTGCGTGTTCAAATTAAAGAGCTTCTAGAGCATAAGCACTGTATCGATGCACAGCCTGAGAACTGCCTTTAGTTGCCAATGAAGCTCTCTCAAACACAGGCAAAAGCCAAGGTATAAGAAGCCTTCTGAAGCCCCCGCTCACTACCTTGTTGAGTAAAGCCGAACTTCATGAGTAGCTTTCCTTTCCCATCTTCCCGTGTCAACAGACAGACAATCCCTTAGGGGGTAACAAAGATCTCAAAGCTCCCAGTGAAGGTACAAGGCCCGGCTGTGACTGTTTCAGAGCTAATGAGAAAGAATGAGTTTCCTGCCCAGTGATGAGCCATGCAGAGAGGACAAAGCACTAATTGGACTGTAAACAGGCAGCAGCACTAAGAGCTTTCGAAAACGCCGAGGGCCTATTCCCGCAAGACTGAAAATCTGTCGGAAGCATTTACACATCGATGTTTGTCCAATGCAGAACACTTCACAATGGGCAGGACTAGGTACACACCTTCAAAGCAAGCCCCTTGTGACATAAACGGAGAGCCCCAGTGACGCCCCCAACAAAATGGGAAAGCTTTCTTTCACACCTGCACACGTGCAAAACCAAATGCCTGCACACACATCAACTGTTTTCCCTTCAACAGTTAGAATGCAGTGAAACAGTATGGCATGATGTCGAATGGACTACATATTCCTTACCTTAGTGTACGCTCATCTTTATAAAAATGTCACAGCTTGGAATTCCATGGCTTAGATGCTGCAAGCCTCACTTGCAGGTGAAAGTTTTCACTCCTCACCCCCTCTTTCTAGACAAGAGGGGGATGAGGGAGTGAAAACTTCCACCTGCATGTGAGGCTTGCCCTGATTCAAAAGCTGAGGTTCGCCACTCTCCCAGAGACAAACCGTTGCTTTGCAGTAACCTCCACACATAGGGATACTGATTAGTGGCAGCAAAGGACCAGACAGAAATGCAATGGAAGCATTAGAGCACCAAATGGAAATTAGTTAGGCTGCAGCAAAAATGGTGCATACATCAAACTCTTCTGCAAACGAGCATTTACAAAGACCAGCTCCATGCCTTTCGTTCTGAGGCAGGAAGCAAAAGTCCCGGGGAATGACAGAGACAAGGACAAAGCGCCTCAGAAGTAGTGTAATGTTAGTACTGGGCAGTGGGCACATAGCCGCAGCCAGGTGCAGCACCGTGACACTCAGGAGAAACATTTTCAGTATGGTGCTAGAGAAAACGGCTGCACCCCCACCTTAATCAGAATGGCGATGGCATTTTGAAGCCATTATCCTGAAAACAACGGCCCAGGCTAAAGCCCCCTCTTTATAGCCTGTGTGAGTGCTCCGCATGGGAGTGTGTCTTTAAAGACACAGCCAGATCAATACCAGCTTTCGAAAGGATCAAGCAGCCGAGCTTGCCCAAGGGCAGGCAGGCCCACCACAGAAGGCAGGCCGCTGACAGAAGCACGGGAATAAAAAAGCAACAGGTGGCTTGGGTGCAGTGCAGCTCGCAGTCCAGACACCAAATCCTACTTCAGGTACGGCGGGCTTTCAAAAACAGAACTTCCACTCGGCCCTAACATTTCATCCGAAAGCCTCTTCACCACTTCTCTACTGGAAACACAAAAGAGCAGTGATACTGGAGATACTTCTTAAAATTACAGAAAGATCTAAAGTGGTCCCCCAAAGTGAAGAGATCTTTATGGAAAAAAAAAACTTAAATACTTTATATACTATCATGTGGCAGACAACCTATACTAAAGGCTGGATTGTAATTTGCTTTTTGTGTAAAAACTGACGCCAGGCAGTGAAGCCTTCTAAGCCCAACAATTTCAAGAGGCTTCTGTGAGCCTCGCTGTGTGCTGGATCGTGGCTTAAGAGCATGATTTCAAACATTTCTCTCCACAGCCTTCCCATTAAAAAAAAAAAAAAAAAAAAACAGAAACAAAGGAGTGGCCTTTGAAAGTTTTAATACAAACCTCATGAGTTTGTTACAGGATAAATCAATCAAATTTTGAAAGGCATGAGTTTTGGAAACGCGGAGTTCAAGGTTTTGCATTTGGCACATGCCTTTCTACTTTCCCTGATACATTAGCAAGATTCTGCTTCCCCCTTGCAACCAGTGTCAGCAACCAGCACACTACAGCCAAGCCACTCTCTTCCTTCTCTGCATGATCAACAGTCAGGGGCCACAGACAGCTCTTCCTCTTCTCCCCCACCCTAAAGTTTTCTGCAAGAGGGCAAGCATCTACATCTGCGGTTCCTGAAGTAGAATGTGGTGATTCTCTCATAGACCAGCTTGAGATGGTGTCTCATAGAATCATAGAGTTGGAAGGGACCACCAGTGTCATCTAGTCCAACCCCCTTCACAATGCAGGAATTTCACAACTACCTCCCCATACAGTCTCATCCATACAGCTGGGAGGGATTGCTATCTAATACAACACTCTCCTGCAAGACAGAACCATCTATTCACAGCCCCCTACCAATCATCCTGAATGACCAAGCAGCTGAGTGCCAAAAGCAGAAAATAGGAGCTACATGTTAAGATGCCTGCTAAGGAACAGCGCCAGCCTCAAGCACACAAGGAGGCAAAAATCTTTGTGCTGTTTGGTAACCTTTCAAGGAGGGCTGCATTGGAAAGATGGGCATATCTGATCTAGCTCAGCTAAACTTTGTCCATTACCGTGATGCAAGGATAAAAGAATCCCAATCCAAGTGTTATCCAAGCTTCTTTAAGGGTTTAAAAAAATTAAAGGGTTTTTTAAAAAAATAAAAAAAATAAAGGGTTTTAAAAAATGCAGAGTTTTGTGAAAAGATGCGGGGGGGGGGAGGGGGTGACTCACAGCCTTTGTAGATGTCTGTAGGTATCTGTACAGCAGCATAAGAGTAGTTAACCTTCGTTTTAAAATGTACATCATCTACGAATTCCAGCTTCAGGGAGTTGGATGGCTCTTCGTCTATGTCTTCTCCCTCTGGACCTTCCTGGAAAAGAAAAGAAGGCATACCATAAACATTCAGGCTAGTTTTAGACAGCGGCAGTCAGGCAGTGTGGCGGGTAGAACAGGATCCCAGTGCTACTGACAGGCAACCCCGGAGGGGAGGTCCCCATGCTGTCTCTGTGGAAGTCATGCCTAGCAGTGCTGGGGGCAGGGATAAAAGCTCTGTGCAGACATGTGGCTGCTGACTGGCCAGAAGTGCACTGGATGAGCTTCTAGTGTCATTGGTTCATGCCCTTGTGCATTGCCACTGGCCAGTGAGCAGCCACATGCTTCCACAATGCTGACCAAGCTACCCTACCTCTCCAGTATTGCTGCCCAACTCTTGCCAGTGCAAATGTGAGTCTGTCAGCATCTCTACCGCTGACTGTCTCACAGGCTGCTGCTTTTCATGACAATTAAAAAGATCCCTCCCTCACCGGTGTGGTGGGAATGACCAGGTAGCTGGTTGTGGAAGACTTTAATGTTGCTTTAATTAAAAAATGTACTAGAATAGTAATTTCCAGCTGAACAGTAACATTTCTCGGTCCGCAGATAGACTAACTGAATGAAGAATGTCTTAAAACAACTTTAATATAAACAACAACTAGACATCTTGTACAACAGTCTCTAGGCCTTAGGGAAAGTTTACAAATCACCAGTTCCTTAATGCTGTAAAATACAATAACTATTTCTAAATTGTTAACTTCAGGGGTTAAAAGGCAGCAGTTGGTTAGAAGAATTCATGGGGAACTCCCCTTCCTGAGTATATCAGTATTACTTTCATGTTACAAAACCTACATCCACATCTAGTTTTCCTTACAAGAAATCTTTAAGGTGGGTCATTATTATAATCATATCCCTATTAAGGACAGAGGATTGAAGTCAATAGGCCTAAGGCTACTCCGTTAGTACACGGCTGACTTCAAGTCTGAGAAGCAGATGTCCCTCTCTGAGCTTATGCTCTTAACCATTACAAGACACCACCATCCTTGCTTCTCTCACAGTCAACAGTCCTGTCCCATTCCCCAGGGTGCAGGTTGCTGGGAAACCAGGCCATTTATGCTCGCAAGCCCATTCTCAAGTTAACACCATAGCAACAGAAGCAGCAGGAGTGGTGGATAAAAACGGCTAGGACTGGAAGAGCTGCTAAATCTTTTTTAAATGCACAATTTCTGCATCAGGTAGATGAGGTTTGCAAAGCACACTGGTTGAGAAGATGTGCTGATTCCTGGCTCATTTCTCGGTTCTGTTTAACCTTGCCTTTCTGTTTTCAGCAGCACGGCAGGTATTAAATCAGACAAAAACCCCTTGAAAATCAATTAGCAGCAAAAGGCGACTATCAAAGAACAAATTAAAACGGAGTGGAGCTTAGTGCTCTGTCAATAAGCAATGCAAACAATATTTAATTACGGTAGAAAGATGGCAAACTCCCCACTGCTGAAGCTGGGATATGCACCTGCTCTTTCACATGCCACTTCTCCCTCCCTTCCCTATACAGATTGCCACAGCATTGGCAGGCAGATCTAACCAAGGGCTCTTTTGTTCTTCATAAGGAGATTTACTCTGAGAGGCAAAAATGTTTCCCTCTTGGAGCTACAGAACTGAGAAATCATCCCCTTCCCATGTCGGTAAAAACATATGCTGCCAAGGAGAGCAGGATTCCTACTTTTGGATCCAGTTTTCCCAGAATCATTCTTATATAAAACCCGCTTGAAAACAGGGTAGCGGGCAGGGAGGAGAGGAAGCAGGAAAGCCAACTCTTCCCTCTCCCTCCCCACCCCAATTTTTCTTTTCTCTGCTGAAAATACCTTCACTTGAAGATAAGCAGCTGTTGGGGTTTTTGTTACATGCTTGATGCAACATGTAATAATTTATAGCTAGAGATGGTTTCCAAAAGAATTAGAAGATTTGTAAAAGATAGGCTTATTAGCTATGATAGCCAAATTTAATCTCCAAGTTCAAATGCTGCACAGCTCTGAATGCAGAAGCTTGGGACAGACACTGGGGGGTTGCCATCTTCATGTTCTGCCAGTAAGCTCCCAGAGACATATAGGGGGCACCCCATCTCTTATCGCCAGCAGGCTGGAAGTCTGAAACGGCTTAAAGTTGCAAAGAGGTCTTCCAGGTGGGACTGGTTCCTGCTGCATCAATGCCAGGCACAACTGCCACAGCAATTAATTTTATTTTAGTAGATTTATATCCTGCCCTTTCCTCACCAGGGCAGGGCTCAGGGCGGCTGAAGAGTTCACACAGAAATAATGTGCGAACTCTTGCAAAAGGCAGAGATCTGGCAGGAGACAGCAGTAGGGCTGTTGGAATTATTTTTTGGGTAAAATCTGGGTTCGGGGTTTCCCCGCCTTTTTCTGCTCCAGTAAAACCCGAACCAGATAAAGCCAAATCAGCATTTATTCGGCTTTAATCCGGATCGGGTTTTACCGAATCAACAGTCCTAGACAGCAGTTACTGACGTCAAGGGGGTCTATGGCCATGCCATGGATCCCCAAAATGGAGAAGAGGAAGGAGGCTTGATCTAAGGGGGCCAGCCAGCTTATGGCAGTTTCCTCAAATCAGCCACAAGCAACTCATTTCACTCACAAACATAAATGTGATGGCCACCAGGGCCATAATAAGATGTTGTCCCAGCTCTTGGAGCAATTCTTCTGTCCATCACTTTTGTAGATCCTGCCTGGTATGACAGTGAGCTTCTGGCAGCCCCACCCTCTTGCTAGTCACTTTGCCATTTGAGAACATAGTATCGGCCCAATGCCCTGTACTCAAGAGGTATGTGCTTCCAGCATGTATTGGCCATCTTAAACTCTGCCAGCCCATATCCTGGAATGGTCCCCTTGAAAACATGCAGACCCTGAGAGTGTTGAAGGCACATGCAGTTCTTTGTATAAATCAGCCTCTGTCTCTCTCTCTCTCGAGATGTTTGTAGTTGAGTATCCCATTCCAAGCACCTCTTACAAGGCAGTTAAGTCATACCATAGTCAATAAATCTTTAAATCTGTCTACAATCCCCAGTCTTGGCAAATGCTTTCCATCAGACCTCAAAATCCAATTTGAAGAAAATGACATGGGACCATCAGACTCAGTGGTACTTGTACATGGACATATGATTCCCCACCCCCTGTAGAAACCCTGCGAACTACAATTGTCTTTTCACCCTTAAAAGTGCTACTTAGCCATTGCTCTTGAGGAATACTAGCAGAAGGCCACTGGGAGCTAGCTCCCACAAGGCCCAGGAAAACCCCCAGTAAAATGTAAAAGAAGTGAATGTTCACGTGGAGCATCCTGGTGGGAAGCTATCTGCAACAAGCTCAGGCTGTTCAGAAATGCATTATGACCAATGTACTAAAATTGACTGTTCTGCATTGAAGACAAGGTGCTGATTTGGAAATCCTCCTCTCACATTCTGGTTGTGATCTGCTGAGGTTATACAAACCCTTGGTTCACTCAGTTACAAAGTGCACTGCAGGAGCACCCAGCATTTAACAAGGCAACTATGTGTAAACAATTTGAAACCCTGGAAGGATCACTTAACTCCCACTTGTCACAAGTTCCCATGAGCCTGCCTACCAGGAACCTTCTCTGGCAGAGAGGCACTCCCCAAGGAGGAACCCCTAGAATAAAGAAAACAAGTCTAGCTTCTCCTAGGAATGGCCCTGTCATTTTTTTCATGATTGTCATTCAGCATGTCATATATCATCCACACATTTCAGGCGGTGTGTGCAGCAAGGGGATGATCAATGCTCCACAAATGACAGGAGAAGGTGGCTCAAGAAGCCCAGGAGATGACTTTTCAAAGACCGATTTAGCAGGTCTTGGGTCCTTGCCAACCCTTTGCTCTTGTATGTATCAACCACACTGTTATCTTTAGTTCTGGTTGGGACCAGTACATACAACACTTACTTTTCACTGCCCTGAGAAATGTTGGATAAAGAGTAAATCCTCACAAGTGTCACATTGGCTTCTGGGAACTGAGTGGTTTGGGGTAATGTGGTGAGTGGGTGGGGCCTACTATGGCCACTCCCGGGAAGACTGACAGCCTACATAATATGTCTTACCCTACAACAACAACAACAACAGCAGGTGAGACACATCTTGGACTATTGTAACTACTTCTTATTACATTCCTTGGTTTGAGTTAGTTCCGTCCTCAGTAGTTTGTGGAAAGACTGATCTACTAGTACACAGTGGACCACTACTTGAAAAGAGGCCTTTCACAATCTCCGGTTAGCCATTCCTGCCCCCTGGAACCATGACTATGAGTGCTCTGGTTTGCTCAGAGTGATGCATCCAGCTCTGATTTAGGCCCCATGATCTTCCAGGTCTATGATGGGGCACTTTATTATTCAGCAGGAAGTTACAACCAACTGAATTGGGGTTATTCTGCAGATGAGAAAAAGGTTTTGGCAGCAAATTGGGTAATATGGAACATACTTGTGCCTGTCCTCCCCCTCTGCTCATTGATTAAATGTCAGGAAAGGTCACATGTAGATGGCTACTCAGACACTTGAACCATTCTACTGCAATCATTCATTTCTTCATCTGCTTACTTCTCCTATTCCACTCCCCACGTGGCCATCAGCCTTTGGTGAAGGATTCTGAAATACCCAAGTCTACTGGGCTATTCAAAGCTATTATCTATATGCTTGTCACCACCACCTACCAGCTTTTTCACTAAATGATTTTGGTTTAGCTATTATATAACTGTTATCACTATCTTCATTTACAAAAGCCATGGCTTTCCTCTAGCATACCACTAGTACTACTGTTAAAAAATTTTTACTGATTGCCCTAGGTACAACATTAAGGACTGTAGAGCTAAGTTTTACCACTGGAGTCCCTTTCTAAAACAATGGTTATGTTACCACCATCCAGGATTTTGATACAGATGCTGACTTTAGCCAGGAGGTTACATATTGCAGTTAGTAGTTTGCAATTTCGTATTTGAGTTCTTTCAGAACTCTCAGATGAATGCCATCTGGTCCTGGTGACATATTACTCTTTCATTTATTGGCTCTAAAGCACTTCTTCTGACACATCAATTTGTGACAATTTCTCTAGAGCTGGTATCTCCCTGATGTCATCTGTAGTGAAGATTGATGCAAAGATTCCCTCTTCCATAGGTTCTCTGCATTGACCATAACTTTCTTTAATGTGCTTTTACTCTGTAATGGTCTAATGGTTTCAGTCATTTTCTAGCAGACTTTCTGCTTTTGATCTATGCTGGAAAAAAGGAACATTACGGTTTTTGAGCTACTCTCAAAATATGCTTGGATGGCTGCCCTCACTATAGATACACATTGCCAAAGTCCGCCCTTCTTTTGGTCATTCTTACTTGAGCATAACATCTCTTTTAAGCTATTTTTCCAGTCATTGGTAGCCTCCTTTCACTACTGTATTCATGCTAGGATTCTTTTAAATTGCTTGCAGGCTTTTTTTTTTAAATGAGATGAATGCTTATTTAGATCCAGGGTTATGGTGTACTATTGTATAGTTCGCATGCAAGTTGTAATCATTTTTACCTTTGCAATGACTCCTTTTCAATTTTGTTTCCTGAAAATGGAAACTTTCTGAGAATTTAAAGCAGAAAGGCTTGTATGTGATACTGAAAGCTAGAAATCTTTTGAGCAAGAAATCTTTTAAAAAACCATTAACAGCTAAAATCTCCTTGGTGATAGTGTCTTTCTGTGACATCAGAAATGGAGATATTGTCTTCATATGACCTGCATTTCTTGACTATAGTAGTTACAATCTTTTTAAAAAGTAACTAAAATAATAGTACATGGAGAAATCAGAATCGCGTGTCAGTTTCTTTTCAGCTTTTATGCACAGCAGTTTCAAGACATGGGATAGAAGTACTATGAGACAATTTAATTTATTTTACTTCATGTATATCCCACCTTTAAGAACATAAGAACATAAGAAAGGCCCTGCTGGATCAGACCAAGGCCCATCAAGTCCAGCAGTCTGTTCACACAGTGGCCAACCAGGTGCCTTTAGGAAGCCACAAACAAGACGAGTGCAGCAGCACCATCCTGCCTGTGTTCCACGACACCCAAAATAATAGGCATACTCCTCTGATACTAGAGAGAATAGGTATGCAGCATGACCAGTATCCATTCTAACTAACAGCCATGAATACCCCTCTCCTCCATGAATATGTCCACTCCCCTCTTAAAGCCCTCCAAGCCGGTAGCCATCACCACATCCTGGGACAGGGAGTTCCACAATTTAACTATGCGTTGTGTGAAAAAATATTTCCTTTTATCTGTTTTGAATCTTTTGCTCTCCAGCTTTAGCAGATGACCCTGTGTTCTAGTATTACGGGAGAGGGAGAAAAACATCTCCCTGTCCACTCTCTCCAAACCATGCATAATTTTATAGACCTCTATCATGTCTCCCCTTAGCCGCCTTCTTTCCAAGCTAAACAGCCCTAAGCGGCCTAACAGCTCCCCATAGGACAGTTGCTCTAGTTCCGTAATCATTTTGGTTGCTCTTTTCTGCACCTTCTCAAGCTCTGTAATATCCTTTTTTAGGTGTGGTGACCAGAACTGTACACAGTATTCCAAGTGTGGTCTCACCATAGATTTGTACAAGGGCAGTATGATATCAGCAGTTTTATTCTCTATACCTCGTCTAATTATGGCCAGCATGGAATTTGCCTTTTTTACAGCAGCTGCACACTGGGTTGACATCTTCATTGAGCTATCCACTACCACCCCAAGATCCCTTTCTTGGTCTGTTGCTGCCAGCACAGATCCCATCAGTGTATATGTGAAGTTGGGATTTTTGCCCCAATATGCATCACTTTACACTTGCTCACATTGAATCTCATTTGCCATTTTAATGCCCATTCTTCCAGTATGCAGAGATCCTTCTGGAGCTCTTCACAGTCCGATTTTGTTTTAACCACCCTAAATAATTTGGTGTCATCTGCAAACTTGGCTACTTCACTGTTTAACCCCAACTCCATGTCATTGATGAAGAGGTTGAAAAGCATCGGTCCCAACACAGATCCCTGAGGCACCCCACTGCTCACATCCCGCCATTGTGAGAACTGATCATTTATTCCTACTCTCTGCTTCCTATTTTTCAGCCAGCTCTCAATCCATAAGAGGACTTGTCCATAAGAGGACTCTATGATGCTGAACTGACCCCCTTTCTTCCAAATGGGGACCCAAAGCCATTTACATCATTCTCCTCTCTTCCGTTTATTCTCACAACACCAACCTGGTCAGGTAGGTTAGGCTGAGAGGGTGTGACTGACCCAGGGTTACCCATGAAGCGTCCCTGGCAGAGTGGGAATTCAAGCCTGGCTCTCTCAGACCCTAGTCTGACATTCTAAACACACCATGCTGAATGCCATCTGAGAAATTAAGAACATCCTTTTTTCCCTTACATGTTTCCTTGTTTCCAGACGTTCTGTGCTTTTCTGCCATGTGTGTGCATATGCTATCATGAGTAGGGTTGCCAGTTCTAGTTGGGAACCCAGTGGGAGAATTTGGGGAGCAGGGACAAGCTATTCAATGTTGTGCCAATGTGAAGACACCCCTTATGGTTTTATGCCAGAAGTCATGTCATTCATTGGTTATGATGCTGAACTGACCCCCTTTCCCCTGGCCCCCTTTCAAGCAGCACCAGTGAATGAGGCCCCCTATGCCAGGAGGTCTATGTTTCAGACTGTGATGCTGGGGGACTGCTTTTCAGACCCTTGGTCTTTGGCCTGTCTGCTATGCTTCCCCCTCCTGTGCCTTTCAACATCTATATGAAACTGCTGAGGTCATCCAGAGATTTGGGCTGTTACCAATCTGTGGGTGACAGTCAGCTGACCCAAGGAAGGTTGTGGAAACCTTGAAACAGTGCCTGGAGGCAATTCTGGAATGGATTTGGGCTAACGAACTGAAGCTTTATCCCAACAAGGCGGAAGTACTACTGGTGAGTGGAAAGTCTGACCTGGGACTTATGGTGTCACCATTCTGGATGGGGTGGCACTCCTCTTGAAGGAACAGGTCCATAGTCTTGGGTGCTCTTGCACCCAGGCCTGTTGCTGTGTAAACAGGTGGCAGCTGTGGCCAGGCAGCTGCAGCTTTTCCTGGGCAGAAAAGATCTGGCCACTGTGGTGCATGCCCTGGTTACAGCTAGATTCAATTACTGAAATGCACTCTATGTAGGGCAGCCTTTGAAAAGTGTTCAGAAACTTCAAATTGGTGCAGAATGCTGCAGGCTGGGTGTGGACTGGAGCTGGTCATAGGGACCACATCATTCCAGTCTTGGCCCATCTCCAGTGGCTCCCAATCTGTTTCCCGGAACAATTTAAAGGTCAACTCTAGCAACTTAAATTTACATGGTTTGCTTAAGTTTTACATGGTTTGCTACCAGCATACCCCAAGGACCATGTACACCTTACCAACCTACCTAGCCACTACAGTAATCTTTGGAGAGCCTGCTTTGGGTGCACCAGCTTTCTGAGATTAGGCAGGTGGCAACTCGGGAGAGGGTAGGGTTGCCAAGTCCCCCTTCTCCACTGGCAGGAGGTTTTTGGGGCAGAGCCTGTGGAGGGCGGGGTTTGGGGAGGGGAGGGACTTCAATGCCATAGAGTCCAATGGCCAAAGCAGCCATTTTCTCCAAGGGAACTGACCTCTATTGGCTGGAGATCAGTTGTAATAGCAGAAGATCTCCAGCTATTACCTGGAGGTTGGCAACCCTAGGAGAGGGCCTTCTCTGTTGTGGCACCAAAACCACTGGAACTCTCTCCTGAGACTTCCCTGTCCCCTTCTGTTGCCATCTTCTGCTACCTTTTAATCTGGTGTTCCCTCAGTGACCTCTCCTTCCTGACCTGTTTTTAATTATTGTTTTTATGTTTGTGTATTTTATTGTATGGAATGTGTATTTTAACTTGGTTTTTATTGTTTGAATGATGTGTTCTTGTTTGGTTTTATTGATTTTATGATGTGTTTTTATTGTGTATCTTTTTATTCTGTAGCTGCCTGTTAGAGGCTAGGATGAGTGCATAAATGTGGGGCACACATTTTATAAACAAGTAAAATAAAACGAATATTGATGCAAAGGTTATATTTATCCCATTGACATGACTACGGAGCTTCCAGCAGCTATCATTTCTCTATGAATGTCATCCTCGAACACCTGCCAGCCTGGCTCACATCCTGTTCACTGACTGCAAACAGGAAGCTGATTTTTTGATGATCAGTTTGACTGTCAACCTGTTTATGGCTGTTTGGCAGTTTGCTTCACTGCACTCCTTCCTACAATGCAGTACAGCACAATTGGCTTTTTGTGCATGTGCACTCTCACGCAGTCCTGCTGAGTTTTACTAACTCCCTGTCCTTGCCATGTAACTGCTCTGCTTAGCCAGCAATTGTTTAGATAGACAATTTGACCAGTCACTAATCATACCAATCAGCCATAAACAAATTACATGCTTTAATAAAATCCTAACCTTTGTTATTCATCTAAGTAGTCCCCAGTGATGCTAATGGATTCTAATTGGTTTCAATCAGCAGCATCTCTGCGCATGTGCAGGTCTGCAGAAAACAAAATGCAAACCTGTTTGGCAGATTTCATAGCTGTTCAGTGCAAATTGAACAGGCTGGGTGATTTGCTGACATCTGACAGGCACTTTTACACATGGTAAGTTCGACTATCAAACACGTTTGTGGGGAAATTCCCAGCATCCCTAGTTGGAGTCTAATTTATTCTCCTCTGCTTTGTGGCAAAATGAAAGACTCGCAAAAAGAGATTGAGCTAGGTTACACATCAAAGTACAGCAGAACAGAGCAGAGTAGTCGGATTGTAAGAAGAGCTTACCTGTCCCTTTGCTCTGAGAAAAGGAAGCAGTCATTTCATGTGTGTATCCCTGTGCATGGATTCTGTTTTATGGCAATCTGCTGTATGACAATGTGAGAGGTTTCTAGGCTACTTTGGCTGGCATCTGAATCCGCTTGGCAGAGCACATATCTCCTGTGCCAGAACAACTCTTGAAAAACTGGATTGTGCTATTTGCAAACTCCATGGATTTGAGGGATAGCCTCCTTTCATGCTTGGCTAGGGCTAGAGATCGAACCAACAGTGCCTCACAGCATACACAAAGATGCACACATACACAACCAGTAAGTACTATGAGCCCACGGGCTAAGGGGCCATCTGACTTCATAAAGCCTTGCCCTTGTTTCCAATAATTGAATCTTTGCAGTCAAATAGCAATGCCAGAAGGGAGATTAGAAATACAAGTCCAGATAACATAGCCATTGCTTCCAGTCGTCACCAAGTGTATTTCACACCTGATGGCTCTTTCTGATTGCAGCTGCAATCATTGGAGGTACTTGAGTCAAAAGGAGCAGGCCTGCTGTCAGGCCTTCAAGAGAACATAAGAATCACCTTGTTGGATTAGACGGAAAGTTCATTTACAGCGCAGTGCTAAGCAGACGTTCACCTTTCCAAGTCCATTGAAATCAATGGGCTTAGAAGGGTATGACTTCATGTAGGACTGCATTGCAAGTCCAGCCGTATGCCTTCTTGTTTTATTTCATTTGAAGAACAGGCAGCAGGAAGAAGGGGAATAGGTCAGAGGAGATAAAGAATACATGGATAACAAAGGAGCAAGAATTGTGATGGAAGTATATAAAACCCAGGGCAACACTGTGGCAGGGCTTTGCCAGCACTGCTTTTTTTTTTTTTAAAAAAAAGGTAGATTGAGGTTATTGGCATTACTACCATAACATGGCTCATGCTAGGACTCAGTTACCAGGGAAGGGTGTAGCAGCAGAGATGAGAGAAGACAGGAGAGAATGCTCCATAAAATTGTGTAGGACAAAATTACACACATACGCGAACCTTTATTGGCATAATAACCATATTGGCAGATACAATAGGACAAAATTTATATCATTACAGTAGATCCCATGGAGATTGTTCCCTGTAACACACAGTGAATGGAGCTTACACCATCTTCTAGGAACCTATTCGAAACTGCAATTTGGATTCCTAAGGGAGAAACATTCTGTAGAGTCACAGAACTAACAAGCAGCAGTGAACCCATATGAACAACCCCGTCATTATTACAGACCCCGCTCATCATTTCTGAGCAAACACGGCCTGCCCTCCACAATTCAGTTCAATGGAGCGATAGTGTTAATAGGCCTCTTGAGGCCCAGGAGCAAAGGAAGGGCAAGTTGGTCATCCAGAGGCAGCTCACATCCTCTCACCGACTCTTTTTCCATTCTAGCTGAGAACTTGGAGAGAAGGCAGAAAGCCTCTTAAAAGAGCAGCTGCTGAGACTGAGGGCCTCATGAGCAGGTCAGGAAGTTCCTGCAGAGCTGACCATGGAGGTCAGCGCAAGGATGGTAATATGGCGGCTGCTGGGATTATGGAACATCGAGAGTCCCAAAGTGGCAATCTGGAATAATGTTTGGAGACCAGATCTAAAAAAGCAGAGGGCCTCGTGAGCAGGTCAGGAAGTTCCTGCGGAGCTGACCATGGAGGTCAGCGCAAGGATGGTAATATGGCGGCTGCTGGGATTATGGAACATTGAGAGTCCCAAAGTGGCAATCTGGAATAATGTTTGGATCTAAAAAAGCAGAGGCCTCGTGAGTTTGGTCATGAAACACTGCTAGAGATGAATGCAGAGCCAGGAGAACAGCGTACAAATCAGAGTTGAGAGAAGTCAATACAGAGCTGTGAGCGCATCTTCTTCTCTTCCATTAGGGTTCTCAAGACATTATATTTAGACGTTATTCAGCAACTTGTTTCACCAATGCATCTTACCATTTTAGGGGGGCTGCTACCACTAAACCTCCTAGTTGTCTGTAAGACTGGAAGAAGACTTTCACAATCACCCCCACTACTCTGAAGAAACAGTGACTTACATAGCCTCTAGGAATAGGCTTATGATCCTGAGTGCCTGTCTCTGGTTACCTGCCTGGATCCATAGCTGTAGCATCCCCCTGCCTGCAAGAAGCTTATTTATAGCAGGTGACATTTCCTTACAGAAGAGGTTGCCACTTACACCAGAGGGAGCGAAAGCATTACATTTCTAAAAGCAGCCCCTGCCCTCCCTGCCATGTCATGCCTGCCCCTGACAGGTGCCAATTATGGCATCTAACCACTGCAGACATAAGATAGGGAGCAAGCCTCCCACTCAGCAGTTTGTCTCAGATGACAGAGCCTAACGATATAATTGGAGCAATGTTGAGGAGGAGAGCAGAAAAAAGAAGCAGCAATTAAAATCCTGCAGGTGTGTAAAAGGGAGTAAGGGTGGTGGTGGAGAGCATAGGTATTTCTGTGTATTGTTTCTGCTGCTCAGAGAAGTGCACAGCCTCTTTGTGATACCTCTCTGCGCCCAAGCCATCTTTGAGGCTAGTTGTGGGTGCAAAGAAGACAAGCAAGAAGGCTGATTTTCGCCATGCCCATGGAAAAGGATCCGGAAATGCTGCCCTGCAGTTCACTGAAGTCCTCCTTGACAGGCCACAGTCTTAAAAGAACCAGCTTCTAGCACTTTCTACCATATTTCTAAAAATATCAGAATGTGTTCGAAGATCTCATCCAGATCTCACACATAGACCAAAACGTCCTGACTTGGTTGAGCTCCATTAGCAGGCAGGGGGAAAGGGGGGTGGGTAGCAGCTCACATGCACAAACATAGCTCCTATCCATGCCTCAAACCCTGGATAGCAAAAGGAAGGGCAGAGTCTGAGTGGTGGCTGCTACCCAAATAAAAGAAGAGAGGGGGGGGCAAGGGGGAAATACAAGCACTCACACATGTGAACATTGCCCACTGCCTCTTGGCCACTCTCTGGTGAGGAGAGCGAGGAAGGGGGTGGAGGATATACATAATACAGATATACATAATACAGGTCTCAATTTGCTGTCCTCCTTTACCTTTCCCCTATTCAGCTGTTTCTAGGCATTCCTAGGAGCCTCAAGAAGCATGACCTGCTACACAGTAGATTTATCCCCAAGACTCTGTTACTGAAAATGATTCTTCAGAGCAACAAGCCTCGTGATGATCAGACTGACAGTTCTCCAGACACCACTGGCCCTTGTTGAAAGCAAATTCTGTGGTGTACCCACTTTTGAAACAAGCAGCTTTTATTTTGTGTTCAGTGCAAGGTGCCAGAGCCTGTTTCACACATGCTGAATAAACCGTGATTTATTTATTTATTTTGAATTTCCACATCATGAGCTGGGGAAATCAAGGAAAGCAGAAACATTCCACTGTGAACAGATGTTACAGATGGGACAAATTCACGATTGATGTCAGATTGATGTTAGATATGGGATCCTTCACTTTAAATTGTCAACAAATTGATTTAAAGAACAAGTTAAGACTATCTGTATTCATTTGTAGGCATTAACGATCTCTTGCAGGATCTTTCCACCTAAACATCTCTTGGGGATAGGAAACAAGCCTCATGGGAAGGAAGAAGCTCTTATCACAAGGTCTCCATTTCCAGTTAAAGAGGGCCAGTCAATCATATTTCTCTTAAACTGCATAATTTTGGATTAAAACTTATGAGTAACTGTTCATTTGCACAGATATGCCAAGGCTGTTTCCCAGGACAAATGCTTCCCTCTTGCTGCCTTCTTAGAATTGGAAACACAGACATTTCCTTGCAACAAAATAGTTGGAGGGGGGAGGCTGAAGTCTGTAATGGGGACTCATCTCATTGGTAATACTGAAAAATGATGGGGCTCTTTGGGTCATTGCTTTGAACAGCATAAAATTGCAAAGCAGATGCTGCAGCAGGCGGTTTGTGAAGTCCAATCAGATCTCTGGTTCGCAAATGTAACAAACCCTAGATGTCAGGGGCTCAATATTCTCCAGATCAGTGGTTTTCAGCCACTGTTTTGTGGCCTACTGTCAGTTCATAGCAAGATTCTTGGCTCTGTAGATGATGGAGATGCTTCTTCAGTTGCAGCCACATACTTGGAGAAAGGTTGAGTCCCTCAAACCTAGGGCTGTGCCAAATACGTTCTACTTTGTTTTCTAGTACATAAAACAGTGATTTCAATGGCATGTAAATTTGCCCTCCCAAAACCTTGTATAAAATGTATATTCACTGTTTTAAAGTTTTATTTGGTGCCATTGTTTCTCCTGGCCTTGGCTTCTTTGACGTTATTTTACATCCCTGCCTGCTGCCTCTTCCTACTTCTTGGATTAATCACATGGTTTCCCATCCAGTTGAGGATCAAGAAGTGAGTTAGAGGGTGCCATAATGCTACACAGACAATAAGATCCTCTGTGTAATGATGCATCGGAAAGCAAGTGAGGTCAACTGACAATGAGGGCAATACAAATTTTAAAAAATTAAACATTTTTGCAAGCATGCACTGAAAAATTGTCCGGAGGTGGTTTTTTTTTTTTTTTTTTTGCACTGTCAAAGAAATCTAAATAGTAGTTCTGGCTGTGCCCTAATTGAAACAATTCTGATGTAGAAACACTCCACTAGTTCTCGTGGGTCAAGGAATGTATTAAAACCCCAGATTCACCCTATTTTAGTTTTTGTTCTGAAAACCTTTGACTGAGAACCTGTGACTAGGCAGCTCAACAGCCTGAACGCAACACAGACTTCAGTCAATCAACGTAATCAAGCAAATTCCATCTAGGACTGCTCCATTTCACACCAATGGGGCCACAAATGGATCATTCTCAGAAACCTGCACTCATATTTTGTGGCTTAGATTTTTAAAATATATTCTTTAATCTGTTCTCCTACTTCACATTGGATGAGCACCCTTGATTTCCATGAGGAGCAAGCAACCAGTCATTTCTGCTCCTCCTGAATTACAGGCTGCAAAGAAAAGTGTGGAAATAACTCCCAATGCTGTGAGTGTAGTAACAGCTTTCTTCATGGCAAGAAAGAATAATAGGCTGGATATGCAATATTTACTTTTTAATCCTAGCAGATGTACTCAATGTAAATGCACCATATACAAGGGTCTTAATGGAGCAGCTCTACTGGCTTGGAAAGATTCAAAGCCCAATTACATCTTCAGTATGCAATGGAAGAAACAGCTGCTGTACTCCTTATGGGGCAACTCAGTAAGCCAAGTCTGACAATGTAAAAACACAGGGCTAAATTGTCCTTTATACTACAGTATTCTTCAGAGTATTTAGAGAACAGAGAAGATTAATATTTCATGGACAACAGGGCTGCTAGGCAATCTATTTCCCCTTTTTACAGGGACTGCACCATTGCACCTGCTGTTTCCTACTAGAGTTGGTAACTTTTAGGTGAGCCATCTAACAAGCTGAGGAGAGGGAAGGGAAAGCCAAAGGGCTCTACTCTGTACTCAAAAGAAATCCACTGATCCATACCAAAGATGTAGAAATAAAGGAAATAACAGAAGGGCAATAGGATAATTTTATTCATCTATCAGTCACTTGAATCAGGAAGGTTATGTTCCAGAAGACTGGACTGTTTCCTCACAGCATTATTTTGGTCCTGGAGCATCAATACATGTTTGAAAAAACTGGCATTTTCCTGAAATGTGACTGTTCTATTGGAATCTTGCATTTTTTTCATTATTTCTGATGACATACACGATGCTTAAGTTTCAAAATGTCATGTTTGTATAATGATTGTTAAAGATACTCTCACTCTAGAGGCCAGGGTGGGGAGGAGGGAGGGCACCACACACTGATGCAAGATGCCACATACACCATGAAACTGATGCTCTAGGACTCCCTAAATCTTCATGGTTTAACCATAAAGTTTTAGGTAAATCCTAGAGGGTCGCCCCAACATGATGACATCACTTCTAGTTTTGTACTGCATATGACATCATGCATTAGTGCCCCAGCAAAGATCTTGTCCCTGTCCCCCAAATTCTCCTGCCAGGTTTCCAGCTGTGGCTGGCAACGCTAGTGCCAGCTGAGATTACAAGAAGGGCAGATGCATAAAATCAGTGGAAGTGCTGCATGATTTTGTAGGAATGTAACTTCTACTTAAAGGATATACAGAATCCTTTCTCTGATCTTAGATCTTTGCTTGCAACGTAAGATACAATCCAGACATCTTGCTTGCCACTCTTGACTTGATTATACTAAGATAGCTGTGGCTCACTTTTTTGGCAAGTGGGCCAGAAAATTCTGGAGTATGAGAAACTGACTCAAATTTGTGCTATAGTGTATCTTTGGTATATTTTTTCCTCAACTCTACTGAACGGAGAAACGAAGAAAAGGATAGCGCTGGGCAAGCAGGCAGAAGAGTGGATTGGACACTATACCATGCCATGTGGTCACCTCTCCAGGGCTCCTCTTAGCCCCCACTGCCTGTGCCACCTGTGGCATCCACACCACAGCCTGGCCTCCCTACACCACTATCTATATTTTTACTGCACTTGTCCATAAACCCATGTCCACCATGCCCATTCCACAGCTAAATGTGTTTTTCTTCATCCCTACAGTTGCTGCTGCTTTCGGTTCTAAGAAGCAAATGTTCATTATTTTTTTCAACATTGTCATTTTTATTCACTACTCCAAAAGTGCTGGAACTGCTGTGTGTAATTACAGTCCCTCTGTTTATCATCATTCTGTTGCATCATTCACTTCCAAGGGGCTAATCTGTATTCTTTAGGGCTTGGTGCAATCAGGCGGTCTTCATTCATATGTGAAGATGCACACACATACTGAGGGAAAATACTGAATCTGAGTTGAAGTTCTGACAGATTTGACTTTTCACAGAAATCATAGCACTTCAAGGGGAAACATTCACTGAAATTCTCATGTG
This sequence comes from Euleptes europaea, assembly GCF_029931775.1. Taxonomy (NCBI): domain Eukaryota; kingdom Metazoa; phylum Chordata; class Lepidosauria; order Squamata; family Sphaerodactylidae; genus Euleptes; species Euleptes europaea. Next base: position 74,753,666 of record NC_079312.1, on the reverse strand, counting down.
AGTTACACACTGCTTATACTTCCCTCCACAGTCGTGATTTAGGAGCCCCCCACACACCTCTTTAGTCTGAAGTGGCACAATCACGGGAAAGGTGCACCATGTGATTTCTTAGCTTAGCAGATAAGGAGGCAGTGTTTGAAGCTGGTGGGTGATGGAGGACAACAAAAAAGGGAAAAAACTCAACGAAATATGTAGACAGAGCTTTAAAGGTTGCGCTACAAGCTATACAATATAGCAAAATAATTACATTTATTGCAAGGTGTTCACAGTAAAATTGTTAAAAACACAGGGCCTGGAATACATGCTACATATAAAAAACAGTTATAAAATTCTTATGCACAGTCGATATACAAACAATGTAAATGACCACTGCTTGACCAGATGCATTTCACCCTGAGTAGGCCTTCCTCAGTGGTCATAAATACAGAAAGTTATAAACAACACATCCGGAAATAAACCTTATGAAATATTTTTATCTAATATTTTGGATATTTTAATCTAATATTTTGGGTCTTGCCACATGGACAGTTGCTCACACAATCTGATGCATAATGAACAATGCTTCCAGATGTGTGTACATCAACCTGTGATGAATCTGGGTGATGGAGGACCACATTATGAAGTTGAACACTATAACCCTTAGCTCATCATTCCTTCAACTGACCCCTGACAAAACCTTCCTTGTACACTACATGGGCATTTATGATAGTGGCTCAGAAACAGAAAAAGTAATACCTGGAACATCATACAGTTACTGCTTCTCAACTGGCAAGAACAGTGCATCAAATGAAGTGATTTGTTGATGTAAGATGTCATCTGTATAGTTTGATTTATGAAGTATATAATGATGGCAGGGTGGTGTCTTGTCACCCCTTACTTAAACTTAGCCTAAGCATGTGCCAATGAACCTGGGCCTCCTCACTTTTCTGTCACACCTGCACTCAACAGAGCCCCAGGGAGCAGCAGCAATGATACCCAGCATTCCTCTTTTTGCAGCCAACTTTTTCATCAGCTGCCATGAGTCCTTTATTCATCCTCTTGCTATACGCAGAGCCTCAGTACTTCCCCTGTCACTCTAGTCCCTCCACCCCCTTCCTAGGGTTGGAGCATGTCTGCTGGCTCTGGCTCACCTCGGGAGCTGCCGTGATCTGTACTAGTCCCCACTGCCGGGGGCCCCTCCCAGCTGGTTCCCTGGATTGCCTGACAGATACACTCCCTTCCTACAATACATCTATTTTGATATATGAGATTTATAACAGTGATATTCAATGATAAAATTTTATTTTCCTGAACTTTAACATCTGTTACTAGTTTTTTAAAAAAACTCTTACTTCTCCAATTACTTGCAGTCAATAATGATTCTGTCTGCAGACAAGAAACTTGAAATGAGTATCATCACCTATATTATCCTAAAACTGAATTCTACCAAGCCTAATTAGGATGCAGGAAACACAGTTGCAAGTTAGCTGACAGCAGCATCATTTAAAGTTGTAGTTCTCTGATGCTCTTGCCAGATACCTGGTCTTTGTCATGTATAGATTTCTACTAAGCAATGAGCATCCTCTCCATTAATGAACTAGTCTTGATCCTAAAAGTGCTCTAATTTGCCTTGACACTGCCTTTGATTTTAATATCAGAACAGAAATCATCTGTCTCTTTTCCTGCCACAATTGCTTTGCCACAAGAATCCCTACAGACCAACCTGATGCTATTATAAGAATTAATTTTGGCTAGTATTGGGAAATTAAATTCCAAGTGAGGAAAGGAACGAGGCTAATTTTTCTAAGTGTAAATTGGAGGGCATTCTGAGGGCTCATCATTATACAGAAAGAATGGACAGAAGGAGTTTTTCTTAACTCCAGAATTGGATTCAGTCAATAAATTGATTCCACAAAGGTTGGGAGGAGGCTAAATTTTGAATACCTGAATAGGGTTTCCGATTTGGGATTTCTCCATCTTCCTTGTCCCACCTCCACCTGCCCCCAGACTGAATGATTCACTTTGGAAACCTCTCAGACCCAACCTAAACATTATCTGAAAACAAATCTCATGACTTGTACAGGTCTTGGAATATTGTCCTCTGGGCCCCTCCTTTAAGTGATCCAGGGTGGCAGTATGTGTGCGGGTGTGTGCACATGTACAAGGGCTAACTGTGCGTGTAATTAATTAATTAATTAAATTAGTTGGCCACAATTTCTTTTTTGCCAGCCAAAAAACCACTGAGATTTAATGAAAGGCTACGTTTCATTTAGTGGTAACACAAATTTACAGTATACACACAACCAGGCCCAGAAGATGAGAGTCCTTCAAAAACTTCAAATGACTAAAAGGAGGCTGACTGATGGCAGTATGTGACAAGATCTGATCATAGCAAGAAAACTGAGGAAATTTCAGGTTGATATTGGGTTAACAATGGCCCATGCTAGCCTAATATCATCAGATCTCATAAGCTAAGAAGGGTTGGCCCCGGTTGGTACTTGGATGGGAGACTGCCAAGGAAGTCCAAGGTTGCTATGCAGAGGCAGGCAATAGGAAAACACCTCTGAACATCTCTTGCCTTGAAATCCCTATGGGGTCACCATAAGTCAGCTGCAACTTGATGGCACTTTCCGCAACCATTGGGTTAAAAAGTGTGTGGACATGAATATCAAGCTCAGACATTTTCAGCTCATCAGTTTGCTACACCAGGGCAATTGTTTATCTGTGGATACACTTTAATATCACCACATTGACCCAGCCCTGTTTGCAAGTTCCATTAATAAAATTCTGTCCTATATAACTCATCTCTGGCTGTGTGGTCTTCATTGCAGTTATCTGTGCACAATGATGATACACATATGTGAGGGATATGCTTATCAATGGCTATTAACCATGATAGTTAAATTCAACTTCCATTTTCAAAGGCAGCATACCTCTGGTTATTACATGACTCAAACAAACATCAGTGAGCATGCATCACCTTCATGCTTGTGAGCATCCAGAGGTATATGATCATTACTAGAAGGCTGGGCTACCTGAACCTTGCCTTGATCCGGGAAGGCAGTTCTTATTGATGAAACATGCCATAAAGTAAACTGGATTGTTGTAACAATCTCAACAACAAAATTCAACATCATTTTTATTAGCGGTTGAACCCAAGACAGGCAAACATTGAGACTCTGAAATGAATGGATTTTTGTTTTGCCAGAAGTTCCATGATTTTCAAAATCAACTTTAAAAAATGTGCCAGGGTCTGAAATGATCATGCTAAAGGCAATAACATATTCCAGTTCATCTTCACAGGGTACTAATACTCAGAATTAATTACTTCTCTTTAAATGCCAGCGCTGAAAACAAGCAATTGCTGATTATGCCAGTAGAAACAAGGTCACTTCTGGGGACTATGGGAGAAGATATGCAAGCAATGAGGTTATGCAATCTGGCCCCAAAAGCTACAAAATGAATGGATTAACCAGATGAAGTGTAGTGAACAACATAAAAGTTTCAGCTGTTGCACAAAGTGACCACTTGCCTTTTGTTGGGGGAGGAGAGATGCAGTCACCACCAGCCAAATCTGAAACCTACAATGGCACTGGCAGACAGTTCACTTCTAGACACACTTCAAGGTGTTGACCTATAAAGCCCTAAACAGCCTGGGTCCTGCACACCGTAGATCCCTCTCTCCACAATGTCCACCTATTTTTGAGCCTGTGTTCAGAGTCCTGCTATTAAGAGAAGTCAAGCTGCCTGGTATTTAGGACAGCCTTATGGAATCAATTAATCATGGAGACCTACCTTAACCTTGAATGTGTTCCACAGACACTGTAAAATGTTTCTGTTTATATCAGCCTTTAACATGGCTTAGGTGTTTTGTTTCTGCATGTTTAAACATGTTTAATTCATCAAACACTGTAAAGAAATTGTTTTGCTATATGTCCACAGAAAGGTGGAAAGTAGAGAAAGTTATGTCAAAGTAAACATGCAACAGAAGGACAGATTTTTTTAAATTTCACCAACTTAACTTTATTTACTTAAAACATTTATTAGCTGCCTTTCTACCTTGCAGAACCCATGGTGGCTTATCGTGTAAATAAAACAACGATTACAAAAAACATAAAAGACCACTATTTAAAATCTCAATTACTAAATAAAAACCAATTACTCAATTGCAGTCCTAAATAAAATGGTCTTCCACTGCCTCCTGGAGATTGGCAGTGAGGGGGCCAGGTGTACCTCCCTGGGGTGGCTGTTCCATAATTGTGGGGCTGCCACCAAAAAGGCTCTCTCTCATGTTTCCACCAGACAACCTGCCTTGATGGGTGGGACAGCGAGGAGGGACTCTCCCTGCAATCTTAGTTCCCGGGCAGGAATGTAAGGGAGAACTACAGTCTTTTAGAAACTCTGGTCTCAAGCCATTGTAGGGCTTTAAAGGACAAACCCAACATCTTGAATTGGGCTTGGGAACAGTAGCCAGTGTAATTACTTTAATATTGTCAAGAGGGTATCCATCTTGAAGGAATTTTCCAGCCTGAACTAGTTTCTGCCTCTGGCAGGTGCAGAGTGCACTCCCCCATAGCAGTCTCTCTCAAGGGCACCAGGCAGGTTTAATTGGAACATGCGCTTCAGCTGAGAATTTCACTTAAGAGGGGGGCAGTTCGCTCATTCCCTGGAAGCTCCCATGAAGACAGTCTTGTTTGGGGGCTTCCTAGAGGCACTTGGTTGGCCACTGTGTGAACAGACTGCTGGACTTGATGGACCTTGGTCTGATCCAGCAGGGCCTTTCTTATGTCCTTTTGACAGCCCATGATTGGTTGAGGGGGGGGGGGTCACCAGGTTAGGGCCCGCTTTATCCATAAGAGTAGCTAGTGAGAAAAAATAGTATCTTCCCTTTTCCCCCCTTCCTTGCTGCCGGAAAGACGCTTGTATTAAGGTTTGGAAACTTTATACCTCAAGAACCAACTACACTGTTGGTTCTTGTAGGTTACCCGGGCTGTGTAACCGTGGTCTTGGAATTTTCTTTCCTGACGTTTCGCCAGCAACTGTGGCAGGCATCTTCAGAGTAGTAACACTGAAGGACAGTGTCTCTCAGTGTCAAGGGTGTAGGAAGAGTAATATATAGTCAGAAAGGGGTTGGGTTTGAGCTGAGTATTGTCCTGCAAAAGTATTGTCCTGTAAGTATCAAGATAATGTGCTAATGAGGGTATGGTATGTTAATATGGAACCATTGTATCCTGAAGTGATCTGTTAATGTGTGTAATCCAAAGCTAATCTGTATGGCTATTGTTGAATGCTGTCTTTGTCTGGAGGTTTTTCAGGGCAGGAAGCCAAGCCTTATTCATTCTTAAACTCTCCTCTTTTCTGTTAAAGTTGTGCTGATGTTTATGAATTTCAATGGCTTCTCTGTGCAATCTGACAAAATAGTTGGTAGAATTGTCCAGTCTTTCAGTGTCTTGGAATAAGACCCTGTGTCCTGTTTGTGTCAGTCCATGTTCAGCCACTGCTGATTTCTCAGGTTGGCCAAGTCTGCAGTATCTTTCATGTTCTTTTATCCTTGGTAAATGTAAATCATGGTGAAGAAAAATTTGGAGCCATGGTGAAGAAAAATTAATGGACTTTCTAAACCATCTTAATAATATCCATCCAAACATTCAGTTTACCATGGAAAAGGAAATTGAGGGTAAACTCCCATTTCTTGATACCCTTGTCATCCGTAAATCAAACCTTCAGTTAGGTCACAAGGTCTACCGGAAACCAACTCACACAGATCGCTACTTACACAAAAACTCCAACCACCACCCCCGACAGAAAAGAGGAATAATCAAAACATTAATGGACCGTGCAAGACGGATCTGTGAACCACAGTTTCTCAAGGAAGAAACTAATCATCTAAATCACGCACTGCTAGCAAACGGCTACTCCAAGAATGAAATCAGAAGGGCCATTAAAACAAACAAAAATCAGAAAACTCAAGAAAAACAGTCTCCCATAGGAAAGGTATTCTTGCTATTTATTAAAGGAGTCACTGATAGGATGGAGAAACTTTTGAAAAAACATAACCTACAAACAGTGTTTAAACCCACCAAGAAAATACAACAAATGCTACGATCAGCAAAAGACAAAAGAGACCCCCTCACCTCTGCAGGAGTATATCGTATACCTTGCAGCTGTGGAGAAGTTTACATCGGGACCACAAAACGCAGCATACAAACAAGGATAAAAGAACATGAAAGATACTGCAGACTTGGCCAACCTGAGAAATCAGCAGTGGCTGAACATGGACTGACACAAACAGGACACAGGGTCTTATTCCAAGACACTGAAAGACTGGACAATTCTACCAACTATTTTGTCAGATTGCACAGAGAAGCCATTGAAATTCATAAACATCAGCACAACTTTAACAGAAAAGAGGAGAGTTTAAGAATGAATAAGGCTTGGCTTCCTGCCCTGAAAAACCTCCAGACAAAGACAGCATTCAACAATAGCCATACAGATTAGCTTTGGATTACACACATTAACAGATCACTTCAGGATACAATGGTTCCATATTAACATACCATACCCTCATTAGCACATTATCTTGATACTTACAGGACAATACTTTTGCAGGACAATACTCAGCTCAAACCCAACCCCTTTCTGACTATATATTACTCTTCCTACACCCTTGACACTGAGAGACACTGTCCTTCAGTGTTACTACTCTGAAGATGCCTGCCACAGTTGCTGGCGAAACGTCAGGAAAGAAAATTCCCAGACCACGGTTACACAGCCCGGATAACCTACAAGAACCAATGAACTCTGACCGTGAAAGCCTTCGACAATATTTTCAACTACACTGTGTTAGGACTTCAGAAAGTAGTCAGCAAGTTAGCTTAATTATTTTTCTATGCATCCTGTCATCACTGAACTGTTTGCCTTGTTTTAATATCTTTTTCTAATTTTTTCTGTAATAAAGCTCTTTTTAGCTTTTTATGGTGTGAGTTTAATGGTGCCTGTGATGGTCTGTATGCCTTTGCCTTGTGTGTTCCCCCCCCCCTGGACTCGTAAAAGCAGTCCAGGCCTTTTGCCTTTCCTTGGTTCAGGCGCTGCGTCTAGCAGGCCCCAGATTGGAATGTCTCTTCCCACGTCCACCTCCCTTGCTCTCTCCGACTCCCTCCCACCAGCTATGGCCTTGGTAGGCAGAAAGCAATAACGAGCTTCCTGAGGTCTTTGATGTTCCTGTACCATGCACAATTATCTCGTAGATTCCCATAACATACATTTGACATCTGCTTCCCTGTAGGGGTTATAATTCTGTCTTTGTGAAATTGTGAGCACTTGCAACTTTACCAGTGTAAGACCTATACTAACCTGAAGCTTCCAATAAAGTTCCTTGTTTCTGCATGACCGTCTGAGCAAGTGATTTTATGGAGTTTGCACAGAGAGGTTGGGAACCCTCACATTAAGTTGCAAGTCTTCTGCCTCGTTATCCTGCTCCTGTACCGTTCTTGGACAGCTATGGCAGGCAACGGGGATGACAACGACAAGAAGGACAGCGCCGTACCCAAGCAGCCCGACCTGGCCCCTTCGGAAGGGAAGTCGACTGGGAAGACGCCCAGTGGAGCTGACTCGGGATCGGGTCTGGGTACAAAGCCCAAGTCTACCCGCTTGAATACCTGGCTGGAATCTCCCCGGGGTTGGTTGCTCCCGCAGAGCGACGCGCGGTCACGACGGACTGCGGTTCACGGGTTGGGGTTCGAGGACGATCCCGCCCGAAAGGAAGCCCTGCTGCTTCACCAGATGGATGAGGAGCGGCAGCGCTGGCAGGAAGAGCGCCAGGAATTACTGGACCGGATGGATGCCATGAACGTGGTGATTCTGGACATGGCTCAAGCCATGGACGACCTGAAGGTTCCGACGCCGCCCGTGGCTCCGGCGGACGGAGGGCAGCAACCAGGCTCACCTGTGGCTCCCGCACCTCCCATCCGTCTCGCTCCACCGGCCCGCCGAGATCTGAAGATCACGTATGACGGGTCGAGTGACCAGCTGACGTTTTTTGTGGTGCAAGTGGACATTTTTATGCGCGAACAGGCCCAGACTTTTACCTCGGAAGAATCCCGGGTCCAATACGTGGCGTCCCTCCTACAAGGTGAGGCGGCCGCCTGGATGGTACTGCAGTATGAGCTCCGCTCCCCAGTCTTGCGAAGTCTTGATGACTTCATGATCGCCCTTCGACACCGTTTCGAGGACCCGCATTTCGGCGAGCGAGCAAAAACCGCCTTGCTCCAACTGCGCCAAGGGACTAAGTCAGTCACGCAGTATGCGAGCGAATTTCAGTCACTCTCGAGTAAAATTTTGGACTGGAGTGAAGCTACCAGGGTGCAGTATTTCCGCGAAGGTTTGAACCCGGAATTGCAACACTGGGCTTTCATGCAAGGTAACCCTCCCGATGTTGAAGGGTGGGTTCGTCACGCCGCTGACATCGAGAACCGAAAGCAGCTGCTGCCCCTGTCCCGACAACGCACCGGACGGGAGACCAAGACCCGTGGAGACAGGCCCGGCGGTCCGAAGGACTCTCGTCCCCCCTCGGGGGGAGGACCATCCGTGACCGAACCCCGCAAACGCTTTGAGAGCGGGGTCTGTCTCGTTTGCGGGGGAAAAGGACACTTTGCCTCTCAATGCCCTTCCCGACCCGGACGTCCGGGACCGTCTCGTCCGGCAACGACCGAACCTGAGAAGCCCCCTCCCGAGGGGCAACCTCGCCGCCGGAGCGGCGCACCAAGCCGACGGGGCACACCCTCGGCCTTGCACGCACGAGCCGAGGTCAAAGCCTCGGGCTCGTCTGGCCCATCGGGGCCACGGATTACAAATGAAGCCTTTGACTCATCGGAGTCACGGATTACAAATACCGCATCTGCTTCCTCCAGCGAGGAGGAGGACTGGGACATGCCGGCAAAAAACGCCGTCGGTCTGCTGTAAAGGGGGTTCCTCAGCAGACCACTCCGAACGTTGTGCAAGGAGCTCCACTGATGGTAAGCGCTCAGGAAGACAATGTGTATGTAAAGGTCAATCTCTCATTGCCAAAAGGGGGGCCCATGTTAGAATTTACGGCCCTAGTTGACTCGGGTTGTGCCCGCACCCTGATAAGCGAAGAGGCTGCCCGACAATTGCGAGTTAAGCAAAAGCGGCTACCTGAACCCATCTGCTTTTCCCAGATGGATGGCAGTGACTTTAGAAAAGGGCCTGTTACTCACCGCACCGCCGCGGTCGTCATGGCCATAGGGGAGCATTGGGAACGACTTTATTTTACCATCGCCCCCATCGCCACACCCATTGTGTTAGGGATGAATTGGTTGCTGGGACACAATCCCTCCATAGACTGGGTTGAGCGGACGCTCACCTTTCCCCGCAACCCGTGTGAATTCCATGATAAAGACCGAGTACTTAACACTCCCGCAGCCGCCCTCGTGGGGGCCCCTTCTATCAAGGCTTCCCTGCCCCAGCTTCCCAGCGAGTATTCCCAGTTTGCCGATGTGTTTGACGTGCGGGAATGCGACGAATTGCCCCCCCACCGGGAGACGGACTGTGCTATTGAAATAGTGGGAGATGGCAAATTATCCAAAGGGAAGGTCTACCCCATGAGTCCTAATGAAAAGGCGGTGTTGCGAGAATATTTGGACACCAATTTAGCACGGGGCTTTATCCGCCCGTCTAAGGCTCCATACTCGGCCCCCGCCTTCTTTGTCAAGAAAAAGACGGGAGACTTGAGACTGTGTATTGATTTCCGTAGACTGAATGCTGTCACTCAGTCTAATGCATACCCCCTCCCTCTCATTCCAGACCTTCTCGCACAATTGAAAGAGGGCCGAATCTTCACCAAATTGGATTTGGTGGAGGCTTACCACCGTGTCCGCATACGAGAAGGGGACGAACCTAAGACTGCCTTCTCCAGTTGTTTTGGAATGTTTGAATATTTAGTGATGCCGTTCGGACTTTTGGGGGCTCCGAGTGTGTTCATGCAATTGATTAATGAAGTACTTCATGATTTATTGTTCCGCGGGGTGGTGGTTTTCTTGGACGATATCCTCATTTATACGAAAACCATGAAGGAGCACGTACAACTGGTGCGCGAGGTGCTGCAGCGGCTGGGCGAGCACAAACTCTTTGCTAAGGTTTCTAAATGTGATTTCCATCAACCCTCCATCACTTTCCTGGGGTATGTGATTTCCCATCAAGGCTTAGAGATGGATCCCGAGAAGGTTCGAGCGGTAATGGAGTGGGACCCCCCCACCACGCGCAGACATTTACAGCAGTTTTTGGGCTTTGCTAACTTTTACCGAAACTTCATCCCTAACTTTGCCCAGGTAGCGCTCCCTCTCACTTCGCTCCTGCGCACAAAAGGGAAAGGGGCGGGAGCCGCTTTGCCCTCTGCTAGGTTGCAATGGACTTCGGACTGCCAGCAGGCTTTCGATACGCTCAAGCGACTTTTCTCGTCCGAACCCGTTCTTGCTCACCCTGATTGTGAAAAACCTTTTGTGGTCCAGGTCGATGCTTCTGACGTTGCCATGGGGGGGGGGGCCTCTTACAACGGGATGAGAACGGTCAGCTGAAACCTTGTGCCTATTTTTCTAAAAAGTTTTCCCAATCCGAAATCAATTGGGCCATTTGGGAGAAGGAAGCCGCGGCTGTTAAACATGCCCTCACCATTTGGAGGCAATTCCTGGAGGGGGCAGAGATCCCTTTTGAAGTTTGCAGCGATCACAAGAACCTGGAGGCTTTAAAGGGGGCTAGAAAGCTCACCGCGCAGTTTTTTGCCAAATTCCGCTTTGTCCTGAAACATGTGCCAGGAAAGGACAATGCGCTAGCAGATGCTCTTTCTAGACTCCCCCAATACCGCAATGACTTTGACCGACCGGTAGATTCCTTGTTTACCCCTGAACAGAGAGGGGAAGTCTCGGGACTTGCAGTAACCACCCGGTCCCAATCCCACCGCCAAAATTTTCCTCCCCTCAAAGGAGTCCCGGAGGCTTTTCAACAGCGGCTCCGGGACGCTTCTCTGAGGGAGGCGGATCAGCAGGTTCTCCCCGCACATCTCGACCAACAGGGCTCCTTTTGGTTGCAGGGGGGTAGACTTTATGTCCCCGAAGTACTCCGAAAAGAGGTGCTGGGAATGGTTCACGGGGCCAAACTTGCGGGGCATTTTGGGTTTGTAAAAACTTTGCATTTATTGCGGCATCAATTTTGGTGGCCAGGTATGAGAGCCGATGTGGAGTTGTACGTGCGCAGCTGCCCCGTTTGCGCCACTGCCAAAAAACGAATGGGAAAGCCCCCCGGACTCTTAAAGCCTCTGGAGACCCCGACCATGCCCTGGGAAGTAATCGCCATGGATTTTATCACTGATTTGCCCCCAAGTCGGGGAAAAACTGTACTGTGGGTGATAACAGACTTATTCTCTAAACAGGTTCACTTTGTTCCTTGTGCGGGGCTACCATCGGCCCAGAAGTTGGCTAAACTGTTTATTAATCACGTGGTGAAGTATCATTCGATCCCGAGGAAGGTCCTCTCCGACAGAGGGGCCCAATTCGTTGCCAAATTCTGGAGGGCCTTCCTAAAAGTCATGGGGGTGGAAGAGCAAGGACTCTCTTCAGCCTACCACCCCCAGACCGATGGTCAGACCGAACGTGTCAATGCTGTAGTAGAATGCTATCTAAGGTGTTATGTCAATTACCACCAGGACGACTGGGTAGACCTACTGCCTTTTGCCGAATATGCCTATAATAATGCCCCCCATTCCTCCACAGGTTTCAGTCCTTTTCATGTGGTTTATGGAAAGGACTTTGGGCCCTTTGGTTCTCCTAACATCACTCCTGAACTTGAAGAGGTGCAGGAGGTCCAGGATTGGGTACAGGTGGTGCAGACCACTTGGCCCTGGCTGCAGAAAAACCTGGAAAGGGCCAAGCGCAAGTACAAAGACCAGGCCGATAAACATTGGTCTCCGGGGTGGGAACTCAAGGTGGGAGGGCAGGTTTACCTTTCCACAAAAAACCTACGTTCACTTCGGCCTTGTAAAAAGCTTAGTGACAAGTATGTAGGTCCTTTCCCCATCACCCGAGTGATCAACGACGTCACGGTGGAGTTGGAACTTCCCAAGTCTCTTCGAGGGGTACATCCGGTGTTCCACATCAGCCTACTTAAACCGTACGTCGCTGCCCCTCAGTTCAACCCCCTCCCTAAGTCCGAAATTACTACGGTTGTGGGGAGGGAATCGCATCTTGAAGTTTCTAAAGTGTTGGACTCTAAGCTGAAAAAGGGAAAATTGTTCTATTTGATCCGCTGGAAGCACCTGGGACCCGCCCATGACGAATGGGTGGCCGCTCTCCATGTGGCGGCTCCCCGCCTGGTTCGAGAGTTTCACTCTGCCTATCCGGACAAGCCTCGTCCACCCGGTCTCGGGGGAGGGGGGCCTTAAGGGGGGCAGAATGTGAGGGTCTGTACGCCTTTGCCTTGTGTGTTCCCCCCCCCCTGGACTCGTAAAAGCAGTCCAGGCCTTTTGCCTTTCCTTGGTTCAGGCGCTGCGTCTAGCAGGACCCAGATTGGAATGTCTCTTCCCACGTCCACCTCCCTTGCTCTCTCCGACTCCCTCCCACCAGCTATGGCCTTGGTAGGCAGATAGCAATAACGAGCTTCCTGAGGTCTTTGATGTTCCTGTACCATGCACAATTATCTCGTAGATTCCCATAACATACATTTGACATCTGCTTCCCTGTAGGGGTTATAATTCTGTCTTTGTGAAATTGTGAGCACTTGCAACTTTACCAGTGTAAGACCTATACTAACCTGAAGCTTCCAATAAAGTTCCTTGTTTCTGCATGACCATCTGAGCAAGTGATTTTATGGAGTTTGCACAGGGAGGTTGGGAACCCTCACAGTGCCAAACCCAGGTGAGCTTGGTTACGTTACTGTACAGCGGCTGGCCTGCCACTACAAATATCAGGGTCATTGGCTCCCAGGAGTTAGCCACAAAATAAAATGGTGTCATCATAATCTATCAGTTTTTTCCTACCCTTGCTCCTCAGGGAGCTCCTCAGAGCTCCGTGCTTCTGCACTTCTCCATTTTATTCTCACAAGAACCCTTTGTGGTATGTTGGTATGTTTGGCTGAGAGAAAGTGTCTGAGCCAAGGTTGCCCACTGAGCTCAAGGTAAAGTAGGGATTTGAAGCTGGGTATCCCCAATCCTGAGCATGATAACATTAAATGTTTTTACCCCAGTTTTCACTTCCCACCAACTTCCCCCTCCTGCTGCAGCACACTGAGCCTCCCCAATATTGTTCATGAGGGTCAGTGATCCTTAGAAACAGCATAGGGGGCAAAGTGGGGACTTGCAGTGGGAGGGGGAAGCAGCAGGAACCAGGCCATAAGTTAATTATGCAACATGCGAATAAGTGTTTTCTTCTACTTGTTCGGAACCTTCTATCAATCAGTTTAATTTGATTGTTTTGTGCCTTTGGGGTAGTGTTCGAGGAAGTAACAGCAACTTAAGCTCCATTTCACCTGCTTTCTCCCACTTTCCCTGTCCCAAAGTGGTCCATGAACAAAATGGACCTTCTTAGCATAAAGCAGAAATGTCAGCTGCTGATCTTGCTTCAGGGCAGAGGGACAGAGGTTGTCAGCACCGGGTCAAAGATGTGTAGTGTCCCCTTCGTCCAGCAATTGGAAATTTAATGCTGCATCCTTCGCCAAACATCAAAACATAAGGACAGACTGCCAGTCAAGTCTGTTGCTTCCAGTGAATTAACTGGTTGGCATCATAAGGATGGTTGTAGAGATGGTGGTTTTTCTTGAGTAAATAAGGCAATAAATAGTGTAGAAATTGACTGGCAGTCTGAATCAAGAGATGATCATAGACTAATTTCTTCAAAATCTGTAGCACTGAATGTTCTTTTAAAGGAGATTGTTATTTTTAAAAATCCAAAAAATAATCCCTGCTTTATCTTGAGGTTAATTAATTAATCAGTCAATTAATGGCACCAGTAAACTGATATTCCAGCCTGTATTTGTCCCTATGCATCTAGCTTCAGAAAGTGCCTTGCTCTAAAAATTTGCCCCTCACAACATGCAGAATCATAGGAGTAAGATCCTGTTTTCCTTCTGCCGAGTCCCAGCTTTTATAGTAGCACAGGTTATAAATAACAATCAGTCTCTCTCGCTTGTTTGCTTCTCTCTTTTTTAAATCTTTGCCAAAGGTACTGTTTAGAGATCTTTCTAGACCATTTATTTTTAAATTACCAGTCAGAGGAGAGGAAAGAAAGGAGGGGAACCTTCTTAGCCCGATTGCTTATCAGAATGAAATCCAAATGTCACATTAGTTGAGAAAGTTGGGAGATTAAATTTTCCAACGTCCTTCATCTGTAGCTGACATTTTGGGAGCTTTGCTGCTACTCCTCCCTCCAGTCCCTGCTTTCCAGTCTTAACATCTTGGGAGAAAAAAAAACCTGCATAGAGAGTCGGCTGGCTTCTTAGAAGTGATTTTTTTCCCTAGGCATTAGCTTTGACCTGAGGATTGCAGCTGGCTTTGTGCAAAGTGCTTGTAGGCTTTGTGGAATAACATTTTCACTAGAATGTTTCCTTTAAAAACTATTAATTTAAGCAGGTCAACTGTTATTATCATTTAATGAGTACTACTTGCTCATAGCCTGCAGTTGTTTTCTTTCGACATGTTTTACTCCATCTGTTGAATACTTGCTATACTGTTTAAAGTCAACACTATAAATACCATCTCCAGCCCGTACCATGTCAGAATGTGTTTTGTTTTAATCAGCTTGGTTTAAAATAAGAAAAGCGACAATTTTTTTTGCCTTATATATTTCAGGTTTTAAGGGTCATGCAGTCAAACTCCCCCCCCTGATCAAAAAGGGCAAGAAATAATTTGCTAAGGACCACTGACATTCTAATATAATTTTATGATTCCAGGGACAGGCTTGATTAAAGAAAAACAACAATATTACCATAATCAATCTCCCAACAAAATCCGAATTGCCAACATCGCCAAGTCAAAAAGGTAATATCACATTATCACATCTATTGCAAACTCAGTGCAATAATACCAAACAGTTTTAGAGTTAACACTTGCTATGCCTGATCCTTACAACCTGGATGTTTTATCAATGATATTTATATTTGCTTCCTTCTTCAACAATATAGCAACAAGGCTTTGTTTCCATGCCTCTGTACCAGTCTCATTTCCAATCTCTCTAACTAGCAGAGGGACTTAAACAAAATCTGGGAATCAAAGTATCCAACCCTAAACACAAGGAACTGGAATTTACTTTCGAATATATGTTTTTATTTCTTTTAAAAAATATATCCCACGTTTCTGTTCTCACAAGGGCCTCCAAGGTAACTAATAATATAAAGCAGAATGATAAAATCATGTTTAAAACCAATCACCCCAAACAAACATCATTAGAACAATTTTAAAAATTGTTAAAATATGTACAGGACATAAAAGCGTTTTATACATGGCTGTTTCATTTGCCGTCACCCCTCCAATGACTTTGGGTCTTTGTTTTGATTATACATGCCGTTTCTGACCATCAGAGGTCGCCTCACTCTCCCCCTCCATTTCCCTGCATTTTGCCCTCGTTTTCAGAGACCTATTTTATTTCAAATTTGAAAATGCGGGCAAAACTCAGGGAATCGCATGGGGAGAGTGAGGCGACTTCTGACGGTTGGAAATGGCATACATAATCAACACAAAGACCCGAAGTCTTTGGAGGGGTGATGGCGAGTGAAACAGCCATGCATAAAAGACCAAAAACAGCAATTTAAACATTGGTTAGGAAGGAAGGATCATTGAGGGAAGGAGGGATCAATGAGGGAATGACAAGGGCAACAAAGCATTCATCACCCACTGGTGAAAGATGGCAACAGAAGGAGAGAGGAAAATCTCCCTGGGGAGAGTTCCAAAGCTTTGGTGCCATGACTGAGAAGGCCTTCTCCCAGGTTGCCAGGTGGGTAGCTTTGGCTGGCGATTGCTTGCCAATCCATCCAGCTGCTCCAGAGCCAATCCACTCCAGCTGCGGGCATCCGTGGGCATGTGCACATGATAACAGCACTACCGGAAGTAAAAATGGAAGTGATGTCATCACATGTGCACGCCCATAGCCACCCCAGCCCTGCCCCCTAAAACCTCCCAGCGATTGTGAGTGGGGACATGGCAACCCTAAACCAACCTATTGACAGAAGGCGTGGGCACTCGAAACAGGACCTCTGAAGATGACCATAATGGTCAGGCAGGTTCATAAGGGTTTAGGCAGTCCTTCAGGTATGTTGGTCCCAAACTGCATAGGGATTTTAAGGTCAAGACCAGTATCTTGAATTTTGTCCAGAAACAAATTGGGAACCAATGTAGATGGGCCAAGATTGGAGTGATGGGGTCGCATATGTTCCCATTGTAGTCTAAGAAACCTGTATAAACCTGCAGATGTTTCTATTTAAAGGATCTATCCAGATTTGGGATGTTGCAGGCAGAATTTTTGCCATGTGCATTCAGTTAAGGATTTAGCCTAATTCCCTTTCTATCCTCTACTTCATTGCCAATGGCTTGGATCTATCTAAAGGAGATTAAGCCAAATTAGATTGGTTTCTGCTCTCAAAACAAACTAAAATGGAAATAATCTCTCTTTACAAGACAGCACAAATTTTCCTGTTAAGCAAGAGTGGAATTTAGCCCAGTACACCTGTCCTATGATCTCACATAGTGCCTTCTCCATGCCTTTGGACTGGAGGATACACCTGGAATAAACACACATGTTCTTCTCAGAATGGATTTTCCATAATTAACCTATTAGTCATGGATTTATGGAGGGCATTGGAATGGTATTTGGAGGGCATTTCAGGCTCCTGTGGGAGGGGGGATGTTAAGGAAGTTACTCTCCATGAGAAGAAATCTTCCACTTACGGAAAGACTCTGAGGGATCTAAGCCTATGTTTCTGCAACATACAAATTATTTTGATAATATTATAAATGTCAGATTTGTGGGTGAGATAGTTTCATTGCCAAATGAGGCACTATGTGACTATTACACTATTAGAAATTTACCAGTGTTTATTCTGTCATGGGTGTGTGTGTGTGTGTGTGTGTTAAGTGCTGTCAAGTCGCTTCCGACTCATGGTGACACTATGAATGAAAGTCCTCCAAAATGTCCTATCTTTGACAGCCTTGCTCAGATCTTGCAAATTGAAGGCTGTGGCTTCCTTTATTGGGTCAATCCATCTCTTGTTGGGTCTTCCTCTTTTCCTGCTGCCCTCAACTTTTCCTAGCATGACTGTCTTTTCCAGTGACTCTTGTCGTCTCATGACGTGACCAAAATACGATAGCCTCAGTTTAGTCATTTTAGCTTCTAGGGTCAGTTCAGGCTTGATTTGATCTATATCCCATTGATCTGTTTTTTTGGCAGTCCACAGAATCCGTAACACTCTCCTCCAACACCACATTTCAAAGGAATCTATTTTCTTCCTATCAGCTTTCTTCACTGTCCAGCTTTCACACCCATACATAATAATAGGAAATACGATGGCATGAATTAATCTAGACTTGGTGGCCAGTGACACATCCTTGCACTTCAAAATCTTTTCTAGCTACTTCATGGCTGCCCTTTCTAGTCTCAATCTCCTTCTGATTTCTTGGCTGCAGTCTCCCTTTTGGTTGATGGTGTTTTGGTTGATTGTGGAGCCAAGGAATTCTGTCATGCAGCTGATTAACTACTGTACAGTGTGAACTATGTTTTTGTGGAGTTGGGTATCCAAGATTTAATAAGGAGCTAGGTTTCCCTGACCTGGATAGCACATGCTAGACTGAACTTGTCAGATCTCGGAATTTAAGCAGAGTTGGCCATAACTAGTATTTGGAGAGAAGACCACCAAGGAATACCAGGGCTGTTATGCAGAGGAAGGTAATGGCATACCACCTCTGAATGTCTCTTGCCTTGAAAACCCTATGAGGTTGCCATAAGCCAGCTGTGACTTGATGACAAAGAAAAGGTTTCTTAAATATCAGTAGATAAGAAAGAAATAGAAAATGAAAATGAATTATGTATTTAATTGTGTACCATGTTTCTTCCTTCCAGTCTTTTACATACCTACTTTCTTCTCTCCCTCTTCGACTTTCAGTTAGAAAAAGGTTGGTTGTGTTTACTCACAGACCGAGTACAACAGTCGGCTGATTGTGCTTTAAGTAAACCCAAATTAATCAAATCAGAGGATTCCCCATGAGGGAGGGGGAGTCACATGTTTTAAACCACTTAGGGAGCCATCCCCAGGCCCCCAGCTTTTTCCCTTGATGGCACTTCATTGTTTAAAAAGACACACAGAGACATGGCATTTGGGAGGCAGGAGAACAGTGTGGAATATGCTGACTGAAGCAATCTGTTACAAGTCACTTTATGGCCAAGCTGGCTCTGAACCTTCATTGTTCCTTCTGAGGCAATGTTTTGATCTTCATTAACAGAGCTGATCAACATTTATGGCCCTTGAGAATCAGAAAAAGACTAGCTGTGACTCACAAGGATCCACCATATGAAGTATTTATATCTTGCCTAGTGTGTTGTTCTATCCGTGCTTGGTATGCCATTAGCAGAGTGGTGGAAATATTGTGATTTATTGGTAAAGTGCTTTTTTTATACATATATTTCTTGCTGGGCGGATATAAATATCTGATATTTATAATAATTACGCTGACAGCATCAACTCATGGTTCTAAGGAGACCGTCTGGCTGCCATGAAATTGATCACATTTATGAACTCCGTTCACTGGCAAGCACTGACAGCTCCAGTGCCTCCCATTCTCAGGAGTCCTCAGCAGTGCAGTTCATAAACTCCTGCTGATTGTATAGAAACCCATCCATTTGAATTGCTTAGCACACCCATTGCTGTAGTGCCTCCAATGCATCAATCACCTCCCTTGTGCTCTGAATTTTAAATTCCTTTATAAAGAATTAAATGGAGGAGAAAAGCCATATAGCAACATCCATTTGCTCAATTTCCTAGCAATCTTTCTTGCCCCCTTTCCCTAAATTATTGCACTCTGCCCCTACCCTGCACTAGGAATGTGTGTAAAGCAGACTCCCCCCCCCGCCCTTTTCATTCAAGATCCTAACAACTCAATCCTCAATCTGTTTACTCAGAAGTAAGACACACTGCAGTTTACTTCCTGGGAAGTTAGGACTGTGGCAGCATTAAATTGCTATGATGGTGCCTTATAACATTGTTCTCCCTTCCTCTGGTTTAATCCACAAAAAAAGCCTGCAAGGTATGCGAGGGAGAGGCTCAAGGTTACCCAGCAAGCTGCCATGGCAGAGTGTGGCCCAGACTCTAGTCTGAAACTCTAACCCTATACCTTGCTGGCTCTTGCACACTAAGGTCTTTTATGCATGGCTGTTTCACTCGCTGTCATCCCTCTGACTGCTTTGGGTCTCTGTTTGGATTATGCATGCAATTTCTGACCAACAGAAGTCGCCTTGCTCTCCCCCTGCATTTCCCCACATTTTCAAATTCGAGATAAAACAGGTCCCTCAAAATACAGGGCAACGCAGTGGGAGAGGGAGGCGAACTTTGATGGTTGGAAACGGCATGCATAATCCAAACAAAGACCCGAAGTCGTCAGGGGGTGACGCAAGTGAAACAGCCATGCATAAAAGACCTAAATAGCAGATATCCTACAATGAAGGAGGAAGAAGTTCATGGAATAAGAACGCTTTTGGATTTCACACTTCACTTTGACTTTAGAAAGGTTTTCCTTTCCCAGGACAGAATTTTCTCTGTACTCACAATTTTCTCTGTTCAGCAAGGTCAAGACAAACAAACCTCAGACTGAATGCATTGAAATAGCAGGAGCCTGTAGCTGCTCCTTTCAGTCCAGCAGCTCGTGCATGAAGGGTCAGCTTTCAGGCTTTTGTGGTTTTTCACATTAGTTAGCCATTTGTACCAATGCTGGAGGACACATCAGACACAAAGTTCATTTATATTTAACTGAAAAGAATAACAGGAATTCTCTGAGAGTTAAAGAAATCAGACTGCCAGGAAAGACTGATACAAAGGTCTCTGCCATTCACACTACATTGCTGGGGGGACCCACAGTGTATTTCCATGAGTGCAAGGACTCCTGTCCATGGAATGTGTCATTTGAGGCTCCCCGCATAGCAATCTGAAATACCCTCTGAAGTTCTGCTTCTGGGGGACAGGAGACTTCCTGGGCAGGATCTTTTACAATAAAAGTAATTCAGCAGTGGAATTGGCTGCATAGAGAAGTGGTGAGCTCCCCCTTACTGGCAGTCTTTAAGCAGAGGCTGGACAAGCACTTGTCAGGGATGCATAGAAAAGTGGTGAGCTCCCCCTTACTGGCAGTCTTTAAGCAGAGGCTGGACAAGCACTTGTCAGGGATGCATAGAGAAGTGGTGAGCTCCCCCTTACTGGCAGTCTTTAAGCAGAGGCTGGACAAGCACTTGTCAGGGATGTGTTAGGCTGATCCTGCATTGAGCAGGGGGTTGGACCAGATGGCCTGCATGGCCCCTTCCAACTCTATGATTCTATTTTTTCAGAGGCATTTTAGGCTGTCATGGGAAGGGGGAGCTGTGGAAGTCATGCTCCACTAGTGGAAGTCTTTGCGACCAGGAAAAATGCACTGCGGGATCCACCTCAAAGCATTGTAATTGCATCATTCCAGCCACAAAAGAAGGATTAATTGAGAATAGTGCTTGCCTGCTTTTTGGGGTGGGGAGGCGGCTAAGAAACTGATGACTTATAATTAGCCATATGCAAAAAAAAGAAGGCTACTGCATTTGGTGGAGTGTAAATCAATTCTCTCCAGTTAGTGGAATGGGGCCAGCTTAAACCAGCTGGGGACTTAGTCCAGAGAATTTTGGCCTCAGTTATGATTTAAACACTGTTTTCTACCCATAAACACAGTAATAAGGCTTGGAAAAATGACTGTCATTTTCTCCCATTCTACTAGTGGTATCCATAGTGAATGTTAGTTAATTTGAGCATTCCTCTATGAATAAACATTGAGACATTCTTTTTATTGGAAAAACAAGCAAAGAGGTTTTTTTTTAAAAAAGCAAAGTACTTCAGTTTCCCCATATAAATAATCGCGTATCCTTATTAACTTTAAAAATTAAATTAATTTTTAAGAAGTCCACATTCAGAATTACATGGGAATGAACCACAAGTCCAATGAATAAGAATCCCATTTCCATTTCTCTCCACATTTAAATCGGGCATAAGCTTCTTGAATAAAGTCACAGTTTTACTGAATAGGCATTGTCTGTTTGAACTAACTTCATTTGAGGGAGCTCAGGCTCAATTTAAATTTTAAAATGGATGTTAACAAAAATGGAGGATCTGTGGTTTTTCCATTTAGTTCTACTGCACACAATATCTTTTTAATTTTATCATAATCTTTTCTTTTATTTGTTGGAATAAAATTAAACAGAATACTGCTGAGAGAAGTAATAAATTTAATAGAGTCTCTGGCATACAGAATACTATATATGTTTTTCTTCAGTATGCAGACACTAATTTTACTAAAAATCCCCCCAACAGTAATACATACGTGCAGCAGTTTCAAGTGGTGCCATTATCTGGTGGACACCTGGCTGTCTTTGTCTATTGCTAGTTCAGGAAAAGATTTCCTATTTCCCACATTTCCTTAGAATCTCATGGCTTGTAAGACGGCTGATTAATTTTCAGACATTAACATAGTTACATACTCAGGTCTCAGAAGCTAAGCAGGGTCAGCCCTGGTTAGTATTTGGATGGGAGACCACCAAGGAATACTGGGGTTGTTGTGCAGAGGAAGGCACTGGCAAACCACCTCTGTTAGTCTCTTGCCATGAAAACCCCAAAAAGGGGTCGCCATAAGTGGGCTGTGACTTGACGCCACTTCACACACACACAATTCTGCTTAGGATGCCACTGGTAGATATTACATCCAAAAGTTGACTAGAACTTGCATCCTCTATAATTCCTGAAAGCTCCTTTGCTAAACATTTGACCTGCCAGGCATTGTCCCTTGAGGAAAAAGTGTTCAGGTAAGTTTCACTCTCATTCAGGACTGCATTTTTTACCAGAGACAAGTAGGCTGCCTCATCTGGAATCTTCCACTCTGTATGAACTTGTGGCCCAGAGGTTTCTTTTACCACAGTCCAAGCACGTAGCAACAAATAAACATGACTACCTGAACTAAGGTCATGTTTATATTTCTAGGTTCCTCAAACAGTGTCTTCTTGAGATATGTCCAACACTAACTAACTGCTGCCTTGCTGGACTGGTGCAGCTACAGTGCATGATGGAACCCTGGGACAACCTTACCCAGGAAGGCAGTGAGCTTCCCCTTACTGCAGTCTTTAAACAGAGGCTAGACAAACACTCATCAGGAATGCTCTAGGATGATCCTGCGTTAAGCAGGGGGTTGGACTAGATGGCCTGTATGGCCACTTCCAACTCTGTGATTCTAACCCCAACAGCAGAAGATAGTGAGGTAAATATGGCTACTACTACCACTGTGATTAGCCAACTGCACAGGAGTGATGAGATACATTGCTCACAGTGTGGTCAATTGTAAAGAGAAGCCCACCTAAACTGCTTTCATTTAAACCTGTGCTCCAAAACCCTGATCTGCAATTCACTTTCATGGTCAACATTTTTTCAGCTTAGACCTTTAAAAAAGGAAGACCTTTTGTAAGAGGATTATAGAATAATTCTAGAAAAACAGCAAGTTTCCTCCTAACCCTAATCTGACAGCGGATTGCCCTGAAATGTATGGTTAATGTCCTTGATCATTCTAATCCTACCTTGTAACTGCTGATATTTTCTTAGAAATATCTCATTCCAAAACTGGCAGACATAAATAATCTGAACTGGCAACTAGGAGGGCTTTCTTTTTCTTTTGTAATGCTGTTGTTGGTTTGTGTTCACTGTGGTATCTTTAGAGAAATGGGGGAACTAAACACTTCATTTCCATGCTGACAGGGAATCTTAACAAGGAAGAAGTAAGTAGGAAATATTTCACTACTGTGGCATTGGTGAGATTGCTAAAAGAACAAGGTATTCAGCACTGATGTCAAAGAATGCTGATAATTTGAAACTCAATAGAGAAACAAATGATATGTGGTATGGAAACAAGGCTTAAATGAACAGCAGACAATGTTAAATCTCTTCTTAGTGTCTCAAAAAGGAAAGCATTATTACTATAGCGTATGAACAGCTTCCAAGGAAGAAGAAAATACTGGGCAGACTTTAAATTTCAACTGAATGGAATAATATGAAAAACTGAAAGACAGCTTGAAATTAAACACATTTTTTTCTTGACCAATAAATATTTCAGAGGATTTCAGGTTAGGTTCTGGATTACTAGGGTTGCCAGGTCCCTCTTTGCCACTGGTGGGA
This sequence comes from Euleptes europaea, assembly GCF_029931775.1. Lineage (NCBI taxonomy): Eukaryota > Metazoa > Chordata > Lepidosauria > Squamata > Sphaerodactylidae > Euleptes > Euleptes europaea. The sequence continues at coordinate 74,730,260 of NC_079312.1, read as the reverse complement.
AGTTTTTGGGATAGAGCCTGAGGGGAGGGGGTTTGGGGAGGGGAGGGACTTCAATGCTATAGAGTCCAATTGCCGAAGCAGCCCTTTTCTCCAAGTGAACTGATCTCTATCAGCTGGAGATCAGTTGTAATAGCAGGAGATCTCGATACCACCTGGAGGTTGGCAACCCTACAGATTACCTATCAAAAATGGATGCCACTCTACATGGTGTTGTCTAGCCACATATACTTCTGTAGTTGTGAGAAGGTGTACACACTTACAAATGGTTGTTAACAGTTCTAATACAGGGAAGAATATTCCAAATAGACATGGCCCTGTTGAGAAGTCAGGTTGGAAAGCAATATTTAAAGAGAGCACAATATATTAGGGCTGTCAATTCGGTTCGGTCCGAACTGAAAATCAACCGAATTTCCCCTGATTCGGTGCTTTTCTGTTTGGACGGATCCGAACTCAAAACTGGCGGGCAACCGGGGGGGCCGAATTCAGCGAGTTCGGGAGTTCGCGAATAAATTCGGCCAATTTGGCCGTCAGTAAGCAGCATAACCGTCAGTAAGCAGCATTCTCCTCCCCCGGCCAATCGGTGGGCAAGCTGGGTCTTCTTCTGGCCAATCAGTCAGGATTGAGTACTGGAGGAATCAGCTGATGTGCGGCCCGGCCAGGGAGAGAGAGAGAGAGAGCGAAATCCTCGTGTGTGTGTGTGGGGTGCTTGTGCACATTCGCTCCTTTCTGTGGCTGCATGGGGGCGCATTTTTTGGGGTGCACACACAAAACTTTCACTGGAACTTCAGATGAAGCTTCTTAAGGTATCTCCCAAGTTTTGTAAACATTGGGTCAGGGGGTCCCGAGATATGGGCTCCCCCCTTTTTCTTTCCATGGCTGCAGGGGGCGCATTTTTGGGGGTACAAATCCCAAACTTTGAGCGGAGTTTCAGACCAGTGTTCTTAAGATACCCCCCAAGTTTTGTAAACATTGGGTCAGGGGGTCTCGAGATATGGGCTCTCCCCCTTTTCCCTCCCCCCTTTTCCATTTATGTGGCTGCAGGGGGCGCTTTTTTGGGGATATAGCCCCCAAACATTTAGCATAGCTTCAGTGAATTATTCTTAAGATACTACCCAAGTTTTGTAAAGATGGGTTCAGTGGGGGCAGAAATATCGCCTCCCCCCTTTTCTCTTTCCATGGCTGCAGGGGGCGCATTTTTGGGGGTGCAGACACAAAACTTTCACTGGAACTTTAGATTAAGCTTCTTAAGGAACCCCCCAAGTTTTGTGAACATTGGGTCAGGGGGTCCCGAGATATGGGCTTTCCCCTTTCCCCTATTGGGATGAATGGGGCAGCCGATCCGATCCTGTGTGCATCTCTCCAGAGCAAAACGTTCCGTGCCTAATTGGAATCATCTTGGATTACAGCCCGTCCTGATGGAACAGAAGACAGCCACAGTAAGACCCCTTTGGGGGCTTTAATCTATAATTTTTCTCCTGTGTATGTGTGTGTGTGTGTGGGGAAAGCAGAGTCTGTGTGTGTGTGGGGAGGGAGCAGTTTCTGTGGGTGGGGGGGAAGCCAAAGGGGGCTTTCGTCGGTTCTGCCTGGGGTGTGTGTTCCCCCTCGAGTCTCTCGCTCCCTGGTTTGAGGGGGGAGGTTTCAGTTGTGTGTTGCAAAGGTGTTGTTTAGCAAGGTTGTGTTTGCAGTTGTTTTGCTAATTTCTCCGCTGTTGTCGGGCTGGGAGCTTTGTGCGTGGGCGGCAAGCTCTGCTGAGAGATGCACAACATTAAGGGTGGGGGGGACCCCTTTCAGGGCCCATATCTCAGCCCCCCCTGACCCAATCTTTACAAAACTTGGGGAGTCTTTCAATAAACGTCCTTTGAAGCTCTGCCAAAAGTTTGGGACCTCTAAGCCCAAAAATGCCCTCCCCAGAGCCGCGGAAAGGCGCGGTTGTGTTTTTAATGGCTTTATTCGGCCGAACTTGTTTCCGAACTTTGAATTCCCACCGAATTGAACGGATCCGAAGTGGGGGGGTTCGGACTTCGGCACGTACCGAACCCACAAGGGCCAAATTCGGCCGAATCCGAACTGTACCGAATTTTTTTGTTGTTGACAGCCCTACAATATAGGCAAAGATGCTTCTTAATTGCTGTTGAGATGTGATCAGATCCATAAAGCTGCCATATACTCAGTCAACTGGTCTACCAAAGTCAGTATTGTACACTCAATGTGACTGGTAACTGCCCAGATAGAGGCCTTTCACACCACCTACTATTTCATCCTTTTAGCTGGAGATGCCAAATATTGAAACAAGGGCTGTCAAGGTAGGGGTATGTACCAAACAACCACCTGGATCTCCACCAAACCGAATCTTTCCAGCCAATACTTAGAGGTGAGGCACACAAGCTTCCCAGATAAGCATAGGCTTGGGTGAAACCAGTTGAGAGTGACCTCTCCAGATTTAGTTAAGAGAAGGGTAGAAAGGAAACCAGCTTTTTCTTGCCTTTGTGGCTCATCCAGAAAAATACTCACATTTCCCTTGAGAGACTGGTAGAGTGTTAGTAAATACAATTGTAAATATAATGACTAGAAATCAGTCAACTGTAAGCCATGTTTCTTTAAGAAACTTTTACCTGTCCGCATTTTACAGCACCATAAATTCCCAAGAGCGAGTGAACAAGGATGCAGGCCATAGAGATTTCCCACCTCATGCTTAAACTATTCACGATTATGCATATTTGAAAGGGCAAAAAACCCTACACAAACAAAAAAAACTTGTTTGGCATTCAAGGGCTTTCAGGTTCAAGGCCAAAAACAGTGGCTGAGGAAGTCAAACAAGCCTGAAAACAAATTAGAAAAATGTCACAACAAGGAAAGTGAATGGAAGCAGAGGAAGGAGATAGGAGGCCTTTTATAATGAACACAATGTTTGTCCTCAAACAGGCTATTAGATTGTGTTGTGTAGATGAGCTTGTGTAAGATAAATTCTAGAAACTGAAGGGTGCAAGTAAGCATATTTGCAGGGCAAATTGGATCATGGAGACAAACACTTTGTAACCCTTCCATGGCTTCTGCATGAACAGTCCTATGTTTTGAGATCTAGGGGGGTACACAGAAGTCTAGGGTGGCCAGATGTCACCTTTTTTTAGGCCTATCTTCTGAGTTGTCGGACTTCTGCTTCTGTCAATAAAATCAGCTGAAGTGGGTGCGGAAGCTAGATTCCTGAGCAGCCATAGTGTACCTAGACAGTTTGGGAGTGAATTTAATATGATGACCATAGGAAAGGAGAGCAGAGGCCTTGAAAAGTTCCCCATTAACAGTTAGCATCTGGACAGCAAACACGGCTGGTATTACGGTGAGTTCTGAGCTGTATTTCTATTTAAGAGAGCAACCCTATGGGGTACTTTTGCACCATGGCAGCTGGCCATACGGTGCCATTAGTTCACTCCCTAAAGGTTTGGTTACTCTGCAGCTTGCAGAAAAAAAAGGTGTCAATAGCTGGCTTTAAGTGGTCAAAACCATGTCAGCATCCCCAGCAACCGCACCACTGAGTTCCTTGGAAGTGTTGGGATGAGGTGGCAGGGCTGTGATGGACAGGGCAGCCAGAACCAGTCAGGGGTTGCCTGGGCAGAAAGGGGCATGGTTCAAGTCCTGCCAGAAATCCCTGGGCACCTGCCAGTGTTGGCATGGGCCCCAGTACCCCCCCCCCATGAACACCCCAAGCCAGCCAGCCACATACACAGAGCAGCAGGCACTCACACCTCAGAAGGGGGAGATGTTGTGGGCAGTTATGCAGTTGTGGGTGCCCTGTGCTCACCAGTGGCCCTGCCTTCCAGCAAGATGCCCATGCTGCCAAGGGAACCACTGCGCTTACCCTCGCATCACCCCTGCTGATGGCAGAGCAGGACAGGGGGCCACTGGGGCAGGGTGTTGTGCAGGGGGCCTGAAATGCCTCAGACAGGTCCCCCAGCAGCCTTTCGATGCACACCTGTGGTTATCCATTGCACTTAGCATGGTGGGGCTCTACCCCTCCATAGCGCCCTGTCTGAGGGAGAGCCTGGCAACTGTCTGAGCTGCCAGTACAATGCAGTGCAGAGCTGTTCCAGCCCAGTCCCTTTGCACTAAACCGCCTTGTGCACAAGGGCAGTGATGGGTGAGTCTGGGGCTCCTGCTGCCCGGGCTGGCTGCTGGGCTCGGGTGCAACAGGTAGTGTTGCTGGGGCGGCTCCAGGCCATGGACAAGGAAGAAGGAGGTTCGGGGAACAATCATCTGCTTACCTATTAGTGCATGGCCTCCCTTTGGGAACCTGGCTGAGGAGATGGGGTACCTGTTTGGGTTCAGAACTGAGAGAGGTCAGCCACGGATTGTGGACTTTGCTCTCTCTCTTGGGTGTTTGTGCAAAGTGCTAGTCAAGTAGTACAAAGTGCCCTCTCTTTTCTCACCACCAAGGTGCCTTGGTGCTCGTTCTAAGTCCTCATAGCAGGGAGCTGTCGGACAGTGTCCCATGCTGCGCCCTCTACCTCGTGAGTTATGGAGCATTCTGGCTGGTATTTATATAGGACTGTGTGTGTGTGATTGGATGCTGGGGAGGGGACTTGGCCATAGCAGGTCTGGTGTAGAACGATCCAAATGACAATGAGCAGGCTTTTCAAGTTGCTTCCTTACACTGGAATGCATGTGCTCCCTTTTTCTTTAAGGTTTTCATATCCTTTAAAGGATTTCTTCCTAATCTTTCCCTAACAATACTATGAAAGTTCAGGGAGAACAGTTTTGTCAAATTCCTTGTCCTCAGTTCTTCCTGCTCCAATTGGTCCTTGTTTGATGGTGGTCAAGAGACTTGCATTGTTCAGGTGCTCGTTTTCCCCAGAGAGAGCCAAAAGCACTGAACTAAGCTCTATGACAATGGAAATACAGCCAGTGCTGGGCTGAGTTAAGCCAGGGGCTCATTCTTGGGAGTTGTTTTGAACAGTCCTCTTTCTCCAAGTATTCTCATTACATGCAGTAACTAGGAAAGGCCTACTTCCTTGGGGAACTAAAGCTCTCTGGTTTATACTTAACATGCTGATTGCCAGAATTACAGGATAACTGTGCCGGGAGGAGGGTAGAGAATTAGATTCTGTCTCTAATTAGATGTTTGCTCTTCATTTGAATTTTAGATGCCAGCTTTAATTTTAGAAAATTTCCCAGGAAGCAAAGTGACTTTCTCAAGCAAAAGTGCACCTGGCTCCTTCAGGCTTTCTTTGATGGGCTGTCACAAAATGCACAAAGGGGGCCGGCCACTGATTCTTCTTCTCCAGGCCCAATGGACATATCCATTACCTGTCAGTTCTCGGGAGACATTTGCTCAAATAAAAGGGGTTCTCCCAAGTTGAGAAAGAGCTGTTAGAGGTAGGCAGGAGAGCTACACAGGCATGTATTTGCAATAGATCTTTTTGGCCTCACCTTGTCGCAGCTAACATATGAGCTGCTGTATGTTATGTGAAAAGAGACATTGTTAATTTTTTAGCTTACCCCCAACCTGATTCTTAACTCCTCCATTTTATCCTCACAATATCCATAATAGGCAAGGTTACCAACTTTTTAAAAGGATGCTACTGAAATTGATTCATTACATTTTCTCCATCATTCTTCCTCCAAGGAGTTCAAGGCAGCACCCCACCTTCATTTTATCCTCATAACACCTCTGTGAGGTAGGTTAGGCCAGGCCAGAGTGACTTATCCAAGGTCATTCACTGAGCTTCATGGTTGAATGGGGATTTGAACCTGAGTCTCTCCATTGGAGGAGCCCCCATGGTGCAGTGTGGTAAGCTGCAGTATTGCAGTCCAAGCTCTGTCCACAACCTGAGTTCGATCCCGACGGAAGTCGGTTTCAGGTAGCTGGCTCGAGGTTGACTCAGCCTTCCATCCTTCCGAGGTTGGTAAAATGAGTATCCAGCTTGCTGGGGGTAAAGGGAAGATGACTGGGGAAGGCACTGGCAAACCACCCCGTAAAGAGAGTATGCCTAGTAAACGTGGGGATGTGACATCACCCCATGGGTCAGTGGTGACCCAGTGCTTGCACAGGGGACTACCTTTACCTTTTACCTCTCCATTGGAACTCTGACACATTAACCACTACACTGCACTGATCTTTCAGAGCAATTGAGCTAGGTTGTTTTGGACAGAAATCAATCCTTGAAGAGATAACCAGCCAGAAGAAAGAATACACAACTGTCATATATCATCATCATATACTCTAACAGTCAACCATGGCCCCATCTACAGAAACTTGAATTCATGGATTGTGGTCATGTAGAGAGAAAGGATCCCCCCCCCCTGAAAATTTTGGGGAACCCCACAGGTTTGCAGAAAAATGTGCAAGTTCAAAAAAAAAGGAGATAAAATTATATTGCCCCCCAAATAGTGGAACTTTGTCTGCAGTTGTGCAGACAATGCTCCTCCACTGGCCTAGCAATATTTACCACCTGGCCCATGTGTGTCAGATGCTAGAAGAAGGGGAGCCACTGCTTGAGTGCAGGTGGCTGCAGGCAAGCACGGGAGGGGGATGGGAAGCCAGGAGCCACCCAACGCCATTATCATTCCCCTTAGAGCAGCTGAGAACAAACGATTCATCTGAAAGATGGGACAAAGGGGGGGGGGAGGCAGAGCACTGGGTTGGAAGGTAGAGGGATTAGAAGGAATGGCACTGGGGCAGGCAAGCAGAGATGATGGTAACGCAGGAAAGCAGGCAGAGAAGAAGCCCCTGCTGCCCCTACATTCACATCAGTCACTCTGGCAGAAGAAATGGCACTACAGGTGGGCAGGAGGCTGGCCAGCCAGCCATCAGCAGGGCAAGGCAGTGGGACAGGGGGGCTGGCAAGAGGTTTGACAGAAACCAGGAAGAGGCAGAGGTGGGGAAGAAGGAGAAGTGACAGAAACAGTGATGGGGGAGGACACAAAAAGGGAGGGAAAGTGTCCAGGGGGCAGGGCAAGAAAGAGAAGGCAGTGCGGAGGAGATGGAATGGACCCCCCTTGAGTCTCATAGGTCCCAGTTTTTTTATTATAAAGGCTTGGCAACTGAGTTATTACAACAGACCCACTATAGTAGGCAAGATGGTTATTCTTTAATACAGTTTAAATAAAAATGTTTTAAGCAGTCCAATAAAGCCACTAAAAGTTTCATGAAATATAGCAAACACACACAAAAGTATGCCTGTTTTGACTCCCTCCTCCAAATCTTGAGATCAATAAGAGCAATTTCTTTCCAGTTCCATTATCTGAACTGCCCCTTGATTTTTATTTTTGACAAAGAGTTTTGAGATTTACTGTTATACCCTCACCATCCTGTGGCAAGGCTAGGCTGTAAGACACAATGTGGCATAATGTTCAGATTAGGACTGGGGAGACCCCGGATTCAAATTCCTGCTCCGCCATGAAACTAACTGGGTGTATTTAGGCTAGTCACACTCTCTCAGCCTCATCTACCTCACAGGGTTGTTCTAGGGCTACTATGTAGGGACGGGACCATATGAACCCATGGGAGCTCTTAAGAGAATGAGTGGGATGTCATCATTATCACAGATGTTGAACATAATAAAATTTTTGTTCCATACTGGCAAAACCTATTTCATTATGCAGGTGCACAGACAGATGAATAACTATTACAACTCCAGTGTAAATTAGGTTTGCAAAGCTGGAATGAAAGCTACATTGATCAATGAAGTGTAGGTTCAGGTAGGGTCCAGCGCTTAGGAGTGTTAGCTTTCAACAAATATGGCAAAGAAGACAGCCATTCTAACCTGTTGGAATTAACACGTAACCAATAACAGCACAGAGCATGAGCAGTGGCCGGTTGGAAGGTACTTACATATTTTGTTTCAGCCTTGGAGTCATAGTATTCAATATCATTCTCCTGCCGGACAAAGGGGAAAAATGTTATAAGTAAGCTGACCTCAGTAGCAGACCTCAGGAGAAAAGGCTTTAATATGTGATCACCCTAGCAGGGTTATCAACGTGTAGTCTTTGGGGACAGAACCTAGTTGACTCCTGCAGACTGGGGGCAGAGCTAGGGTTGCCAACCTCAGGTACTAGCTGGAGATCTCCCACTATTACAATTGGTCTCCAGCCGATAGAGATCAGTTCACCTGGAGAAAATGGCCGCTTTGGCCATTGGACTCTATGGCATTGAAGTCCCTCCCTGCCCTCCTCAGCCTCCACCCCAAAAGCCTCCCACCGGTGGGGAAGAGGGACCTGGCAACCCTAGGCAGAGCATATAGCAAGAGTTTACAGCTTGCTTCTGGAGTCAGTATTGGCAGAAACACTAGCTCGTGCCTCTGCTTGCATTCTAGGGAGGAGTACAGAAGCCATCAAGGGAAGTGACTATAGTAACAGTCCCCACAGTTGGAGCGGCCATAAGCTTCAGTTACCCCGTCTTCCTTGGTTTAGCAAAGCTTGTGGAGGTGCAGTTAGAGCAACCTCACACATGCACCATCAAGGACCTAATCACACATTACAAAATCTTGGTGTGTCCCACGTATCCACCCTGGTCTTGCCAACTGATGTGTTCTGGGAATCCCATATTCAGGACTTAATTCCCAGCCCAGCGCAGGATACCTGGGAATTAAGTTCAGAGAATGAAACTGCCAGAGCACATCTGTCAACAGAGTTGCGGCAAAACAGGGGTTCGTGGAGGAGAGAGACCCGAGACCGTTAGTCGAGAAAACAGTTTTATTGCAGCTGTGGCCCAGCCTCCTTAACAAGCATAAAAAGACTGAGCCCCGATTGTACTGGGAAATGAACTTTTATCCTAATTCCATGGTAAGACATGACACGTCACCATTTGGTGCTTATCTGGTAGTTTCACAGAGTCAGGAGCACAGGAGCACAGCGGTTCAATCCAGTCCCCTTTATCATTCACCATGACTTCCCCCCCACTGACTCAACGCACAGAGCTGTCTTGTACTGCAGCAGACTTTTTCCCCTTGCTGTCTCAACAGGACTAAGATGGACACATGTGGTACACATAGGGTTGCCAGGTCCCTCTTCACCACCGGCGGGAGGTTTTTGGGGTGCAGCCTGAGGAGGGTGGGGTTTGGGGAGGGACTTCAATGCCATAGAGTCCAATTGCCAAAGCAGCCATTTTCTCCAGGTGAACCAATTTTTTATTAGCTGGAGATCAGTTGTAATAGCAGGAGATATCCAGCTAGTTCCTGGAGGTTGGCAACCCTAGGTACACAAGGTCTTTGCAATGAATTATTAGGTTTTCATCCACAGTAGTGCAAATGACAGACTGGGGATAAAGTTTGTGATTTGGCATACTTTATTAAACCTTTTTATATCTTGCCCTTCCATCCAAAAATGGATCCTTAGAGTGGATTATAGCAAGTTAAAAATTATGCAAGGCACAAAATTATAATAAGAAACAAAATAGGTATCATCCTGTAAGGCACACCCATGGCAGAACTTCTACCAAACATTGCTAAAACTAACCCATTAACACAAGACCACGCCATAGCAAATAATCAATAACATATCCCCAAGTACCTCATAGAAAGGGCATCTTTAGCATATGGCAGCAGAATGCCATAAGAGACTTTACCCAAAGAGGTCTGGGAAAGTACAGATTTCTGGTTTTTTCATACAAAATTCTGGCAACTAGCCCCCCCAAATAAACAAACAACCAAACTAACTGAAACACCAGCAAAGAAATTTTGCCTGGATGGTTGACAACCAAAGTACTCAGATAAAATGCATGTATTCATTAGATCTGGCGTGTAGAGACAGTTTACATGGCATAGATCTGGCAAAGTAGTTTATTTTTAATTTTAAAAACTTATCTGAAACTATAATTCAAATCCTAGTCAGCCATCTCTTGCCTCTTTCTTTTTAAAGGCATTCTTACACTATTGGTTGTAAATTGCCTATAGGAGGCAAACTTCAACTTCTGCTGCAGAATTTCTGCTTCTAATGGGTATTTTCAAAGCCCACCCTGGGCTTCAGCTTTGCAAAGGGGAGCTTTCACTTCTAGCCAAGAAGCAATGGGCACAATTAAGGTGCTTACTGCTCTCCTCCTCACCCATCTCTTTCCCCTCAACTGTCCCCTCCTCCCCCTCAGCTGCTTCCTCCCCATCTAAGTTACAAACCTATGCTTGCTATGCTGGGGAGAAGCAACAGGAAAGGAAAAAGCAACATGCAAGGCAAGGATTAAGTTCTCTTCTCTCACTTCCCTGGCACTGCAACAGAAGCGATGGCCAGGCTTTGACAAGACACTATAGAACTGGAACATATGGGTGCTACCCTCCATAAATGGGTGCCGGCATATACCCTGTGTTTTGTCATCAGTAGAAAGGTACAAGAAATACAGGAATGGAGGCAGAAATACATGGGTTAAATTGGTTAAATTTCCCAATCTCTGCTCCTCTATGGAAGGTCATACTGGCTTTCCTTTTAACGTTGAAACCTCTGAATCTATAGGGACAAGAAATATATGCTAATTCCTTCAGGGGAATCTATGCTAATGCTGGAGGAGATCTGAGATGCTAATAACCTCTTCTACTTAGAGCCACTAAACAGGCAATGAAAAATTAAGGAGTGATTTCATCATTCCTGTGAAGAACTGCAAGTCATTAATTTGTGGTATTTAGAAACTATTTACATAGAGAGGTCTATTCCAATTCATGTGCTAGGACAAGCAGCAGCTGATAAAATTCAGAGAGCAGTAATACTGTCGAGATAGAATTTTACATTCCATTTAAAGGAGTAGTTAAAGGGTACTTGAAGTCTCTCTTCTGCATGCAAGAATGTGAACAGGACTGCAGGAGTGAGAGCATTGCATTCTCCTCTTGCGGCACACACATCTCCACCTCCACCGCAGCTGCCACACACCAGCACAAAGACATCTTGCTCAGGCCCTGAAATCCTGACGCAGAGGCTTAACTTAACAGTATCACCCCTCCTAACAGGGGTGTCCCCCTCCTGGACACACACCTTAATTTGACGAGGGGGTTTGTGTGTGTCAGTGAAGCTGAGTGCAACACTGTAAGGAGTTTAGACTCTCTCAAGAGGCTAAACTCCTAACAGAGTCACTCAAGGTGGAATGGTCACAGCTAACACACCAGACTGAGATACATCCACCTCCTTCAGGGATCAATGGCCACATCGGCAGAAAAGAATGGACAGTTCCAACAGTGATGGGAGCGGAGGAATCCTTGAAGGGTAACTACTGGGCAGCAGCAGCAGCGGAAGGTGACACTGGCGGAGGATCTATCATAGTGCAATCCTGGCAGTGAGTGTACTGAAGTGGACTGGATTAGGACATTTTTAGTCAAAAATTTACAAAGCATTTTATTCTAGAACTGACAAACACAGCCACCCAAAGAGCATTATAATCAGCTGACAACAACCTCCTTGGGATTCCTGGCTTGAGAAATAGCCGGCTGTCCTCAACCAGGGCCAGGGCTTTATCGGCCCTGGCCCGGTGGAACTCTTTGTCAAAAGAGACCCGGCCTTGCAGTAACCCTTCCCCTCCTTTTTCTTTCACCTTAATAAAGGATGATTTCCCCACCCCCACCATTCTTAATCTGGTATAGTGAGGGAATAACCATTTGGGCACCATTTTAGTTCATTTAAATTTTTAACATTGTGTGTGTGTATACATACGCGCGCTCGCCTTATGATCTGTTTTTTAAATTATTGATTAATGTATTGTATTTGTTGTAAGCCGCCCTGAGCCTGGTCTGTGTCAGGAAAGGGTGGGGTAGAAATCTAACAAACAAACAAGCAAACAAATAAATAAGAAATGGAGTTGCTCTAACAGTGAGGCAAGATATAACACAAGCAATTAGGGGCTATAATGTGAGGTCTGACCGAATAATATCAATCAGGCTTCATGGAAACTAAAGCCTATCAACATAACCATCGTTCATGTTTATACCCCATCTAGAGATGCTGAAGAGGAAGAATGAAGCCAAAGAAAAATTCCAAAATACAACCCAAACAACATTCCTAAAGAGTTTAAGAACCATGTAAAGAACAGGTTTTCATTACTAAGTTCAAGTGAATGTTAACCAGAAGAACTATGGGTTGAAACCAGAGATAGTATCAAGGAAGTATGCAAAAAGACTATAGCCAAAGGAACTGAAAAGCCTCAACTGATGACTGATGAAACTCTCTCAATTGCTAAAGACAGATGAGAACCGAAAGTAAAAGGTGACAGAAATAAGAATCAGAATCTAAATGCAGCGTTCCAGCAACTTCCATGTGGAAACAGAGAACTATTGCCAGCATAAAGAAAAAGAACAAAAAAGAACAAGAGATCTGTTTCACAAAATCCAAGAAGTCATAGAGAAACTTAAAACATGGTTAGGCACACTGAAAGATCAACACAGAAATAATGCATGACAAAATAATGAAAAGATAGAAAAAAATACACTAAAGAACAAAACAAGAAGCGATGAAAGGATGACAGATTCCTTCAAAGAAGATTCTTTTGAAGAAGAGCCTGCAGTTTTTGAAAGTTAAGTGAAAGCTGCACTTGAAGTTATTGGGAGAAACAAATCACCATGAGTAGATGGGATATCAATAGAGCTGTTTCAAGCCACAGAAGCAGAGTCCACAAATCTTAACAAGAATATGCCAATAAATAACAAAACAATGGACCACACACTGGAAACATTCAATTTACATTCTGATTCCAACAAAAGGAGACATCAAAGACTGCAGCAGCTATCGGACCATTGCATTAATTTCTTGTGCAAGAAAAATTATGCTCAAAATTTCACAACAAAGACTGTTGCCATATATGGAATGAGAAATGCCAGATGTTCAAGCTGGATTCAGAAAAGTACGAGGCACCAAAGATCATACTGCAAATTTAGATTGGTTACTGGAGCATACGACAGAATTTCAGAAAGAAATCAGCTTATGTTTCATTGATTACAGCAAAATGTTCAACTGTGTGGATCATGAAAAGCAATGATTTGTTTAAAAAGAAATGGGTTTGCCAAACATGTAATTGTTTTGATGTGCAACCTATACTCTGGACACGAGGCTACTGCTAGGGCAGAATATGGAGAAACAGAATGGTTTCCAACTGGCAAAGGGGTCAGACAAGGATATATTTGCATGAGTCTTCATTTGTTATTACTTCTGTGGGAAATGATTTGTTCACTTGGATGCTAATCCATTCCCAGAGGATATATCTGCCAACAGACATAATGCAACAAGGAATGACCAACCATTTGTCCTTTTACTATCACTCAAAGAAAACATAGGGATCTTAATAGCTATGCAGTGGAGACAAATGCATAAAAGACATCTTCTAGAGTACAATCCACCAAGTATTGTTGAAATCAACTTCTACTAATTTTAATGAAGCTTCCACAGAAGCCCTAAACAAGTCCCAGTGAATAAATGAACATTGCCTAGTAGCAGCACTTGGTAGACTAAGCTCTGTGTTAGAACTAAAGTCTAATAATGTTGTGTACTGCTTTAGAGTGTTCAAAGCACTTCACATTATCTCGGTAATCCCTGAAACAGCCTTACAAGGTAGACCAATATTGTTATCCTCATAATGAAGAATGGGGTGTGGGGGGGAGGCTCTGAAATAGTAGCTTGACTAAGACCATGTGCTCATTTCAAGGCAGAGGCAAGATTCAAAATATTAATCTATTAACTATTAAGCTACAGTTGCTCTCATATCTACTCAAACACATAAACTGTCAAACAGATGGTGCCTACAGCAACACGTTATCTATGATATGAAAGCAGAGCATGATGAAGCAATTACACAAACAGTCTAAGGCATGTTTAAACTAGCATGACTTCAGTCTGGCACAGTAAATCATTACAAAAATCAATTAAGGATGTTCATTCAGGTATTTCTGGACTGAATATATATCCAAAAAACCTTATGCGTACTATTAATACAGACAGGGCATTTTTTGGGTATATATTCAGACCAGAAATAACTGAATGCACATCCTTAATTGATTTTTGTAATGATTAACTGTGCCAGACTGAAGTCATGCGATATTCAGGTTTTCCAGAATACTGATAATCAGCTGCAGAAATTTCAGAAATATTCAGGGCTGGCGCTGGAAGGCTTTCGGGTTTGCTTTTCTTCAATTCCACAGGATTCCCAGGCAATAGGTAGGAGAAGGAAGGGAGGGAGGGAGCGCTCCCATGCAATGGGATCAGACATTATGGGGAGCACTTGAACTTTCTGCCCAATCATGATGATTCTTTCACAGTAGGGTTGCCAAACTCCAGGTACTAGCAGACAATCTCCTGCTATTACAACTGATCTACAGCCGATAGAGATCAGTTCACCTAGAGAAAATGGCTGCTATGGCAATTAGACTCTATGGCATTGAAGTCCCTCCCCTCCCCAAACCCCACCCTCCTCAGGCTCCGCCCAAAAAACCTCCTGCCGGTGGCGAAGAGGGACCTGGCAACCCTATTTCACAGCCTTCCATGGCTCTCTTAGCATGGACAAAGAGGATAAAAAGCAGGCCTGCAGCTTGGCTCCATTTCATGACTAGATTTTTTTCCTTTCCTTTCCTTTCCTTTCCTTTCCTTTCCTTTCCTTTTACCCCTTAGAAGCTCCTTGATCAATTGATCTTGAGAAGCATATATCTAGTGTTGGAGGAATATAAGGATTGAAACAAATCTTGCCACTGACAATGTAGTCTTGGGGTCCCTATCGCTTAGTAAAAAAGGCATTATGTCAGTCACAGAGGCATTGGATTTGTATATTAAAAAAGGGGAAATATAGTGCGATCGAAGTTCCTCGTAAAAGCGGCATTCCAAAAGGGCATGGGCTAATGAGTCAATAGAGCCAGAAGAGCAAGGGCAGATCCTGTCTGAGTATGGTATATTCAGAATTCTGCCCTGCATTACCATAGAAGGGTTAGCATTCAATCTAGCCAAGCAAATAGCTCTACAGAGATGAGGAGTTGTCAGATAATATGTATAGGTAGGCAGACCACGTGGAAGGAGTATTCCGAAGAACTGGGATGAACAGACGCGATGAGCACGAAAAGTAGTGCTGTTATAATCGAGCTCTTTAATGCGCTTTTTAATTTTGGTAAAAGCTTCAGTTTTCCCAAGATCTAATAACATATCCTGCGAGAAGCCCAACAACGACAGTTTCTCATCTAAGATTTTTTGCCATGAGGATTTAAAAGAGTCATGCTTCAGAGAAGCTAGGAACCCCAGTGCTAAAGCACAGTTTAAGGTGTAGTTTAAAGGTGGCCAACCACGCCCTAGCTTCAAGTGACATTTGGCCAAACTCAGAACGAAGAGTAACGCCAGCAACACATCGAGGGGCATTTAGGAGGTTTCGTAAGAACTGAAGCAGTGGATGATCTATAGATTCATTGATGACTGTTATCCAGATGGCAACACCAAAGAGGATAATTGGGGCAATTTTTAGGTTAAAAACCTGAATAGCGCTTGGAATATATTTGCCACCTTTGGTGTGAAAAAAGTTGACAATAGCACCAACCCCAGGACTAGATTTTTGGGGAGTGCTGTTCGCTTGCTGCTGCTTGCTGCTACGGCTAGCCTGGAAAGACCTTCTTCTTACATGCCTGCAGGACATTTTCTGGACTGGTTCTCACAGTAGACTTCATTTAAAAATATTATTTCAAGTTTTTTGTTTTTGCCTGGGGGGTTGTAGCTGGGGAGAAGAGTGAGCCTTTTTTCCTTTCTGTTTCTTGGCTTGTGATACTGGGTTCACTTCTCTTGGCTTGTTTTTGAATTTTTAACTGCTTTGCATTTTCTTTGTTTCTAAAAGTCATCTTCTACTTCACAATCAATTCAACTATGTCATACAAAAATTACTGTTGAAAACATTAAACGTTAAATTGAACACCTAGTTCTCCATTCCAAAAATCAAAAAGGGCTTCCAAGAATCAAAGAAGTAACCGTGTTACTGGGGGAGGCCGGGGTATAAATAAAATTTATTACAATTATTATTGTTGTTTCTGTTGCTGCTGTTATTATTATTCTCAAACCATGGCGGTACTCACCTGTCTGCTGGATGACTTGGATTCTTGTTATGTTTAAATTGTTCAAACTGTAATGTTAAAATTGTCCTCTGCTTTTAAAACTGAAAAGTGAACTATACTGCAACAAATAAAAAATTCACAAAGGTCATTCCCTGAACAGGGCTTTCTTAGAATTTACAAAAGTACTGAATGATTTGAAGAACTGGCCACAACTTTACCACACACGTAAGTCTAAACGTACAAACACTTCTCTGTTTTGTCAGTATTAACAACTCTGTCATGCTGAGGAACTTGCACAATGAGCCAAGAGAGACTAACTCCTCTTTGGAGTTATCACGGAGACAAAACCTGCTCAACTAAAGCACTTTCCTCTTCCTTCTACAAACTGCTAAAACTCAAGCTGACAAAATTCTTCAGCTTAAGGAGATCTGTGCCAATTACTTAGGCAGAGAGCAAGAATATAATCAATGGAGGGGATGTTTGCTAGCTGGATATAAAGGACTAGGCAGAAGCTTATCTTTAACATTTGGCATGGAACTTACCCTCTTCAGCAGAGATTAGCATGTTCCAGAGTTATGTACCGCTCATGATTATGAAATGTATTAAGAATCAAAGAAAGTTAAGGCAATATAAAAATTGGCTCAGTATCTATAGGTTACAAGCATAAATATAAACAAATATAAGAATACATACACACACACACACAATATTCCCTTAAAAAAGAGTTGTGGCCCAAATAGCAGCCTCACAAATGTAAATTAAAAAAAAAACATTATTGACCCTGACGAGATGCATTTCTGCCCATCGACCTTCCTTAGTGGCCAAATAATATTAATCATACAAAAAGGCCAAAACATGTTTTTTAAAGAAATATTGTCTGTACCTGTATTTGTTTATATTTATGCTTTTAATCTATAGATATTTTGCCCATATTTATATTGTCGTAACATTTTTTGGTTCTTAATTCAATTTATTTTGGGTTATTTCCCTTTTTTCTTTTGTTGACTTCGAAATGTATTCACCAACTGAGTCTGTGCCGAGTTATAGTTTGGGAGAAGATTACTGGTATTTAGATCAAAATAAGCCTTCAACCAGGAAAGGCAAGGAAAATGGATTTGTGGGATGTTGATTTTTCATGGGATTTGCGGGGAGGCCTGAGGGAGACATGCCTAAACCAGGGGCTGCCAGGGACAAGCCCAGCTTGGGGGCTGTCAGAATGGCCTCCCACCAAGTGGCAGGGGACTACACAGCTGGCCACCATCCTCGTGTGTCCCGGGCACTGCCATCTCATTTCAGTCTCAGCAGTTGGGCTGGGAATAGCCATCTGCCTGCAGACGGGCAGGTCGATAGTAAGGATAACGCCCCCATGCCATGCCATTGCCTGGCTGCTGCAATCAATAAAGTTGTGACCATTTCTATCCAACCTCTGTTGCTGTGTAGTGGCTTGCATGTGTTTATTAATAAGTAGACAGGGTTTCTCCAAGTAATAGGTCAAGGTGCGTGCCTCAGGAGCGCCCTCACACAATTAGGGACTAGGCTGGCAATCATTACTCTTGATGAACCTTCTGTATTGGTTGGAAATAAACTCAGGTACAGTCCAAAACTATTTATTTACATTATTTGTAGCCCTCTTTTTTCACTGAGACTCAAGGTGGATGACAGAGGGTTAGTTATTATGGTCAACAGGATTGAATACCCAAGAGACAGTGCAATAGGGTTTGGTCTACAAAAATCCAAATATGAAACAAAGCACACACATTTAAACATGACATGTTAAATGATGCAGAAGTTACATAGTTGAAGCATGCTTACAGAAACAGACTGTACATAGTAGTATAATCCACAGTCCCTATCCCTTTACCAAAGCATCTTTCAGACATTTTTCATTATAGTACAGGCCTATTAATTGTGTAAGAAAAAAGCCCCACTAAATAATTTAGTTTTGAATAGTTTGTGGAAAGCAATAAAGTGGGAGCTTCCTAACTTCTTCAGGCAGGCCATTCCATAAAATGGAGTCCATAACAGAGAATGCACATGTATGGGGAGCTGTTGATTTAGCAAACCGGCAGAAGGTCTTGCTCAGATGAGCAAAGTTGTCGTGGCAGAGCATTGGGAGAAAGGTGAGCTTTCAGATATGAGGGGAAAAGGCTATGATGGCCTTTTGTATGTGATAATCGATACCTTGAATTGAGCCTGGTAACTGACAGGCAGTCAATGGAGTGACTACAGAATGGGAGTAATACACATGCTCTGCCTAGTTCCAAATAATAACTGAGCTGTGGAGTTCTGCACCAACTAGAGTCTCCAAATTGACTTTGCAGGGTAGGGTTGCCAGCTCCAGGTTGGGAAATGCTTGGAGAATTTGGAAGTGGAGCCTGAGAAGGGCAGGGTTTGGAGAGGGGAGGTATTTCAGTGTAATACAGTCCAACTGCCAAAGCAGTCATTTTCTCCAGGGGAACTGATCCCTGTCACCTGGAGATCTATTGTAATAGCAGGAGATCTGTTGTAATAGCAGGAGATCTCCAGCCACCACCTGGAGGTTGGCAACCCGATTGAGGGAGACTAAGAAATGACAAAACTTGGAAACTCAAAGAGCGTTTAGGAGTATGCCTAGTTTTATTTTATGTGGATAATTTAAGTTTGAAAAGATAGGGAAGGTATATGGGTAGGGTTGCCAGGTGGGTGATATTGGCAGGCAAATCCACCCAGCTGCTCTAAGCTGGGGCTGCGTGTGCATGCAGGCACACAAACGTGACGATGGCACTTCTGGTTTTACTTCCGGAAGCGTCACATTGCCGCGGCTGTTTTAACACTCAAAACCTGGGTTCTGTCACCACGTGTTCTGTAACTGCGTGCACACAACCATTGCAGCCCTGCCTCCTAAAACCTCCCGCTGACTGGGAGGGGGATTGGGCAACCCTATATATGGGGCAGATTTGCATGATTCTGTATGCTGCTTAATCCTACATTCAGCATTTAAATCTGAATGAGGCTTTGTTGAGAACACAAATACACAGCTTTAAGCATTAAAATGATTTCTACCAGCACAGTCTAAAGCAGAGGTCCCCAACCTTTTTGAGCCTGCAGGCACATTTGGAATTCTGACACAGTACGGTGGGTGCAGCAACCAAATGGCTGCCACAGGAGGCAAAGCCAGCCAAGAAATTATTGCCGCAACTTAATTTCAGTAACACAGTGCAGATCCTTGTGCTGTGGTGGCAGCTGCTGGGCAAAACCTGGCCCCATCAACTTCCTAAAAACACTTGGTGGGTGGCAGGAAAGTTGTCGGTGGGCACCATGGTGTTCGCAAGCACTACATTAGGGACCCCTGGTCTAAATGAAAGGTGGACAGAAGGTAGATTGTGGTGGACCACCGGTCAGTTTCCAGTCACTATTTAGAGCAGGGATCCCCAACCTTATTGAGCCTGTGGGCACATTTGGAATTCTGACACGGTGTGGTGGGTGCAGCAACAAAATAGCGGTCATATAATAGCAGCCGTAGGAGGTGGAACCAGTCACAAAATGACAGCCACAGCTTAACTTTAGTAACACCGTGTAGATCCTTGTGCTGTGCTGCCAAAGTAACAAATTTAAAAATCCGCACAGCCAATCAGAAGCCTTGCTGGGCAAAAGCCCTACTAGGCCCCATCCATTTCTTAAAAACACTTGGTGGGCATCAAAAAAGGTGTTGGCGGGCACTGTGGCACCCCATTGGGTATCCCTGATTTAGAACCTGCTAATTTATGGCATTGATTTAAAGAATACGGATCAACAAGGCACTTCTGTGCTTCAGCAAGAATACACACTTAAGGTCACTTAACACAGATTAGTTAAATGTTAAGAGCTCCTGAGTATGGGCTTTTGCTTTGGCAATTTAAAACCCATTGGTAAATCCTAGAAATTCTCATTAAAAAACCACTCAAACAAGCCCTAGACCACATTGGAGTGAAGTTAGTCCACCCCCTAAGCAAAACTGTAGAACTCAGTTGAAACTTCTCTATGCTAGGCTGAGCAAAGAGTGAACTACTCCAAAACCTAGAGTGCAATACTAAAATAAGTATAAGAAACAGAAAGACACTGCTTCCAAATTAACGGGAGCTTGCTGGTACTGTAATTTGTGCAAATAAATTCCAACTGTGATGCCCTAGGTTCTTTTAAATTAGACTTTTCAATATTAAGAACATTCACCTTTCAGATTACACCAAATTTTAAATGGTTGGTCTTTCGCATCCCAGTTTCTGGACATGGGGTATTTTCAAGCAGATTTAAAACCTGCTGCTTTCCAATTTGTTGCTTCTTCCAAAACTGCAGAACTTCTCCATTTGTGCTGCACGCTGAGGACCCTTTTTCCGATGATGCAAACACTTTGTCTAGCCTAATCCTCAACTGGACTTTAATATTTATTGGTTGTAAAGTATGTGATAATCTCTTATTGACTGCTTCTGTGTCTTTGTGATGTGTTAATCCCTTAGCAATTGAAAGTTGTGCAATGTAGCCATGCTGTGAGATCAGATCTAAGGAGGGTAGGGGGGAAAAACCCTGAAAATTGCTTACAGGCTTGGTGTTCTTATTGCAAAACTAGTTGCCTTCCCTTCAGCTTCTGAACACAAAGTATTGCAAACATATTTTCATACATGCACATTCTGAAAACCATATTAAAATTATTAAAACATTTGCAGCCAGGACAAAGCAAACAGTTTCACTAATGGCCTTTTCTAGAATACTTGACATAATTCCTACTTTATAATTCCTAAATCCCATACTACACTCTGTCCTTGTTCCATATGTCTGAACTCTTACAAAGTTTGAAAATATGGTTTAGGTGTCTACATTATAGATAGGCCTGCCAACCTCCAGGTACTAGCTGGAGATCTCCTGCTATTACAAATGATCTCCAGCCAATAGAGATCAGTAGACCTGGAGAAAATGGCCACTTTGGCAATTGGACTCCATGGCATTGAAGTCCCCCCCTCCCCAAATCCCGCTCTCCTCCGGCTCTGCCCCAAAAATCTCCAGGTATTTCCCAACCTGGAGCTGGCAACTCTAATTATAGAGTTAAAAGGATACCAAAACACTGATAGTTTTGAGAATAACTGTACCACTGCAATAATCTTTGGTATAGATCTTCTCTCCCACATTTTATGATCCCTCTTACTGAGGCTTCCATCAGCGAGCCTCTGAATGACCATCAGAGCCTTATAAGATCTTGCAGCTATGTCATGAACGATCCTTCTGCAATAAGTAAGCTGCCCTCTTTGCTGTGATAAAGCACTCCATGTCATCTTTAGTAACACCCTGTGAAAGCTACACTGGGCTACGCCACTATAGACTGAAGCTGAGCTAGTGAATGGAAATAAAATAATCTATTTTTTTCCCTCTTTAAATGGAAGCATGTGGAATCTTCTGCTGCCTCAAAGCTACTTTTAGCTTCGCGCAGCACATCATCAATTTGCCTGTGTGGGACTCACCTGTCATGATGATGAAGCAGAATGACAAAACTGCAACTTTGCTGCTAAGTGGGGGCATCTGCTTCTAATTACACGCGTGTATGCTGGAGTTCCACAATGAGTGGCAAAGGACCTCAGTGAGGCACAGGGGAGTCATTTCACACATTAGTGAGTAAAAAAAGGAGGGCACCTTTTCAGTAATAAATTATTCTCTCCCCTCCCCCAACCCTGCTCACATTATGCGCACACAGAAGCACAGAGCCATTGCACAGTCCTGGATGTCACACAGCTGTATTACTACATCAGAATCAGGACTGGAAGGCCAGCGAGGAATAGTGATTTATTTAGGGTTGCCAGCTCCAGGCTGGGAAATTCCTGGAGATTTTGGGGATGGAGTCTGGTGAGTGTGAGGCTTGGGGAAGGGAGGAACTTCAGTGGGGTATAATGTCATAGTCCACCTTCCACAGCAGCCATTTTCTCTAGGGGAAGTGATCTCTGTTGGCTGAAACACATGAACACATGAAAGTGCCTTATACTGCATCAGACCCTTGGTCCATCAAAGTCAGTATTGTCTACTCAGACCGGCAGCAGTTTCCTGGGTCTCAGGCAGAGGTCTTTCACATCACCTACATGCCTAGTCCCTTTAACTGGAGATGCCGGGAATTGAACCTGGGACCTTCTGCATGCCAAGCAGATGCTTTACCACTGAGCCACGGCCTCTTTTCCCAAATCAGTTGAAACCCCAGGAGATCTCCAGCCCCCACTTGAAGTTTGGCTGCTCTACTTATACTGTGGCACGTATATACTGTCATGCATTACATTTACATTTATTGTTACGGCCATCGGCCAGCACAAAACAACAGAGCAGTGCAAGTACCCATACAACACCAGTAAAAACAACTATACTGTCATATATTTCTGAACTAGATACACAGAACCAGTGGCAGATTTCACTTTGAAATGGAGGATAATACGTTGAAAAGCCACTCAGCACAGCACCATGTTTCTTTATGTTGTTACCATTGCTCCTTCTAACCCTATCCTTAAGGGCAGCAAAACAAGGCAGTGGTTTCTCCATACATGGGATACTGCCCCCCCTTAAATACCAGATGAACAGTGAACATACTTACTATTACTCTCTAGGAAGCATAGAATGTTACAGGCAGTTGAATACCAGTTTAAAGTGGGGGGGCAGGGAGAGAGGAGAGGGATTCTGGCCATCTCAAGCTCCATACAGCTTAAAATAGGATGAAGGCATGTGGTACCCAACCCAATATCCAGACAGACTTCCGAGTCTGTCCCACAGCATAGGGGGAGGGCAATGATAACCTGATACTTGAAGGGGTTTGAGGATAGAAGGAAGAGCATCTTCCTGCTCACCTAGCAGCAAACCTCAGCAATTAGGGCCATGGTGTTATAGTGCTAGATTGCTGAAGTTCAGGGCCTGGTAAGCAGGAAGTTGCTCATTTAGCCTGAGAGATAAACAGGGAGGGAGATCTCTGATTTGTTAAGGGTGTGCACTGAATTGCTCCCTGTGGTGGCTGCCTCCAAGTGCCAAATCCTTCCAGCAGCCTAATAGTCTTAAATCTTTTGAGACCTAGAATACATCTTTAGCTTCCACCTACAACATGGCACCCACTTCCAATTTTTAAATACTTTATATGTGTCCTCCCCTAGTATTTCCTTTTCCACACTCACGCTTCATTGTCTTTTTCTGTTAGGGGTAGAGAAACACAGAAACAGAGAATGGTGATGGTGGTGGCATTGTTGCAACCTAAACCACGTCAAGTTACAACCTGCTTGTGAGTCCTAACTCACAAGATGAAAACCAACCATGGAGTGACCGTGCCATATGGATAAAGCTACAGTTTTAGTGCTAACTACAACTCAGGATACAACTAAACTAAGCTTTCTGTGTGGATGATAAGGGGCTGAACTATATGAGAGACCTGTGATCAGATCTCTAAACATATTTTTAATGTAAAAAAGCAGGCACGGGGGACATAATGTGTGTGTGAGGGTGTGGGGATTTTAACCCTTTCCTGTTTTGCCATTTTCCCAATAGAAATGCAAGCTGTTATGAGCTCTTTTAGGAAAGGTACAATAAAGGTGCCAATCTACCCCCTCCCTACTGAATAGAATAGCAACTCAGTGGGGCATTTTCTATTGGAAAAATGGTAAAGGGAGAAAGGGCCAACTCACTCTTCCTATGCCATAACTTTGATTAAAATGTCCTTCCCATGGCCATTTTTTAAATTTAAAAAATGGTCCAGAGGACCAATATCAGTCTTCCATGTAATGTTCAGTTTGGCCTTTATTCCACACAAGTGGTTTGATACATGGCATCAGTCATCCAAAAGTGTACCTCTTGCACCCACTCAGCCCTTCACAGTAACAGGATTCCAGAGTACTGTTCTCTTCCCTTTTTTATGGTCTGTATGCCCTGGTCAGGGTGCTAGCTCAACTAGTTCCTCAAATGGCATTGTTCCAGTTGGAATACGCATCAGTGGGCCAAGAAGAATGTGGACAGTTGTGAATGAAAAGCTTTGACTTCAGCATCATGTCCTGCAACAGGTCTCCTCTGGCACTTCACACAGTCTGAAAGACTCACACTAGTATGATAATGAAAAACTAGAAGGGAAGGGAAACAAATGGTCTGGTGCTGCATCTTTGAATTTTGGCTGTTAAAAAGCCTAGTCATTAAGGAAAGAGTACTTATCTGTGATTTGTTGTGAAATGCTGAGGGGTTTACAACAACCAGAAAGTAAAAATATTTTTTCTTCCCTTGCTGATTCCCATTCTATGCCTCCCCCAGTCCCATACACTGCTCTGCCCCCTTTCCCCCAGGTTCTCGGCCATCTGCACTTCATAATTAAAGGAACCCCCAGGAGACCTGTAACACAAACGAGCTAATTTCATGTTTAATGATCTTTAATCAGAAGTGAGTGTGACTAACAACAGTTATCCAGAAGGTGCTTTGTTGTTCATTTTATCTTCCATCGTTCCCTCAAAACCCCCTAAATTCTATTTTGACATGTACCAAACAGCCCATCTCCAGAAGAGGCACAGGATACCAGCAGGAGCAATGCAGCCACAAACCGAAGAGCAACAAGAACCAAGGCAGAGCAGGCAGAAACTATCCAACAGACTGCCTGAAAATCCACCTGTGTGCTTGTTTCAATGTGCTTTCAGGTCATAGGATTACTTTTTTTATAGCAGGCCTGCTCAAATGTGAAAAATATAAAGGTGTCCTTTACCCAGTGTGACCATCTGTCCACCTAGCCAAATACTGTCTATGCCAGGGATGGGCAGAGTTCAGTCTTGAATTTTGTGGTGTGTGTGTGTGGTGGGGGGGGGGGCTCCAGGATTCAGTTGCAAAATGGATCATGCAGAAGGTGGAGGAAGTTACCTGTTGCCCCCATTTAAGCCATGGACTGTGACTGTACAAGTGCAAATTCACATCTGAGTTTCTACATGTCACGGATCCCAAAGATGTGGAGCATCTGGCAATGCTGCAGAAATATCCAGTGTTTTTAGAGCTTGATAATCAACATCCAATCCAAAGAATGGCACATAATGCTTTGGTCATAGCCAGTCAATTAATATTGCAATATTACAGGTGAGAACCACTGAGACTGAGAGTTGTGACTATTACCCCTTCCTATCTATAATTATTGTACAGAAATGTGTATTACATTCTTACATGTTTCTTTATTATCTATTATACATTTATTCTACCTTTCCTCCAAGAACAGTATGGTATAAACAATACTCCTTTCCACGCTGTTATTCTCATACAAGCCTGTGAGGTAGGTTCAGCTGAGAAAGAGTGACTGGACAAAGAGGGAGGGCAGGAAAGGTTGAGTCAGTGCTTGGCTCTCGTGGCCCTTTCTTACATGCCCAGGGAAATGCCGATCGGCACTTTGGGGTCAGGAAGCAATTTTCCTCCAGGCCAGTTCGGCCAGGGATCCTGGAGGTTTTTGTTGCCATCTTCTGGGCATAGGTCACTGTGTGTGTGTGTGTGTGTGGGCGGGGGGAAGGTAGTTGTGAATTTCCTGCATTGTGCAGGGGGTTGGACTAGATGACCCTGAAGGTCCCTTACAACTCTATGATTCTATGATTGCCTAATGAGCTTCATGGTAGAGTAGACCAGAGAACCCAGTCCCCATTCAACACTCTAATCGCTACACCACAGTAAGCCTACACTGTCAGTTAAATGTGTGCAGTGTAGATATGCACATACTATCTGCAGTCCAATTTCAGGGTCAAAAACTCAAGGAAGATGATCCAAACATCATAAGCAAGATTATACTATTTTCAGTAAAGAAAAACAGTTTCCAGCTGAGGAGGAAAAGGGTAGAGGGGATTCAGCCCTCACTTCCTCCCCCTCCCCCTCCCCCAATCCACACCACTTGCATGATACATCTAAGCAGAATCCCGGCTTCATGGCTGAAGGGGCCTCGGCTTTCTTGTTAGAATTTGGCAAGACTCTTAGAATTTGGCAAGACCACGCCAATGAAGGTCTGCTGGAGGTGACTTGCACATAGCTCCAGCAAAAAGGTGAGTAAACAGGAATCCTCGTCTTTGCATCGGTGCTATCATGCTCAGCAAGCACGGCAGCCTGACACTTAAGCTGGTGAGTGCTGTGGCTAAGCACTGTGCATTGGCGGCTGAGCCAGTAACAGCAGGTGACTTGTAGGCTTGTGCCTACAGCAGAGTAATGATGTGGGAGAAGAGCAGGCAGTGGTGCAAAGCAGAGTTCTCCTCTGCTAAATATCACCACCATCCATTTACAGCTGGTTATCAGAGGACCTGGCAGGCAATGACACTCCCTGCCTGTTATCTCTCCTGCAGCAGTGGGCTGCCCTTTGACACATTCTCTGCCTCTCTAATACATAGAGATGCAGGAACAGAGGACAGGAGTGCTGATTAACAGAAAGGACTGCCGGGAAGAAGGTAAGGCTGCAGAGGCAGTTTGCACTCCTCCTTTTCCCCTGTGCTCTATTTCCAGGCTCCAATGCTAGCCACCAGGGAGCATCCATTACCTCCTACTTTCTGTCTAAATACTGGTTTCCATAGAAATTGCCAGTTTTTTTTTTTTTAAAGAAAGAGCAGTGAGAAAATGAAAGAAAGGATCGGTGGGTTAGACTGTGCCTCCTGCCTGTGCCCCCTTCCAAAAGTAATTACCATTGCCTGACATAGAATGGGGTAGCCAGGAACCTCTGCTGCTTCCTTAGTGCACTGCCCCTCCTACATGGCTGCCAAGAATCCTTGGAAGCTGCTATCTCCCTGTCATAAAGGTGCTTAAATATAGTGCTTATGAAAATATATTTTCCATGTAATGTAATAATCAAACACTCATTGCAGGTGGAACACAGTGCTGAGAAGCCGAAGAAAGAACCATGGCATCCAAAATTCAGGGGGAAAAGAACTAAATTGAAACTGCCTAAGTTTAAAATGTTAATTTAAAAAACTTTTTTAAAAAACAAAAAAACATTTTGACATTGTGAACTGCAATGCTTTATTTTGATTTTACTCTTGGAGTCAGAACACTTCAATTTGATTGACATTTTGAAAGAAAACAGTAAGAAAATGTCAAGTGAAAGGGAAAAATAGCCTCTGCTAATGCAGTTTTAACAGCATATTAGAAAATTTCAAAATGGATGGGTGGATATATGAGGGGTTCAGTCCTATTGGCTCCTTTGTTTAGTGTGTTTCACATTCTCAGGTGAGATCCTGTGAATTTGCTAATGATGTCCAACATCTCTACCATTTTTCATCTTAGCCTGCATTCTCTATATTTAGTGTCTAGTTGTAGTTTGAATGTACCCATAACCAATGAAGACCAGTCCTTTAAAATCTTCCAGTCGGTGACACACACATTAACACATATCTATTACTGTCTGTGCCAAAAGGAAAGAGCACAATAAATAAATCCAGTGTACATCACCAAAGGCCAGGGACTGGGGATGGGATACAAGTCGAAATAAATAAATAAATAAATAAATTCTAAATATTTCAGGCACATGATCCCGACAACAGTGCACAGTCTCATAAGGAAAAATTTATTTCATATCATAAACATGAGGGTATTATGAACCAAAATACATTCCCTCCACCCAAAGAGTCATATTTCAGGAGGGGGCTCATCCCATCATTCCATTTTCAGTTGTGGCTAGCTGGAAAAAGGTTAAATGTGGACAACTAGTCTTGCTCATGATGGGCTAAAACAGAGGAAACTTCCTTAACATTGTCAAATCTTTCAATATCAATCTACCTCTGATTTGCAATACCTTTTCTACCTATGACAACTATAGGCAGCTATGCAGTAGAGATTACTGCAGTAAATTTTAAGTGGCATTGCCGCTACTGAATTTCCAGAAGAATATATACATAGTGCAAAATGCTTTAAGTCTACTTTTTGGTCCTTAGCAGCACAAAATACCAGCAGTATTTTCATTAGTTCCTGAAACAACTCATGCATCTTTTTCTCACTTGTATGTGGGCCCAGGCCAGAGCATAAGTACTTATGAAGTTCAGGTCCCTGAGCATCTGTCCTCAGAGTCAGGAAGCAAGCAGAGGCACGTTTTAGCAGTACAATAACCTTTATTCCAGCTACAACATTGCCAAATACATGACTGAGAGAGCCAAGAGAGATGCAGAAGGGACAGGAGATGAGCTGCTCTATCTTTCTTAAAGATATTCATTATGGTGCTGTTTTTGGCCTTAAAACATTGATGGGTTTAAATAATATTTTTAGAAAACCATTCACCTTCTGAGTCCACTATGATATAAGATCAACCAAGAATACGTCCTTGCTTAAGGACAGAAAGAGAATAATCCCCCTTGTTTCTCTCAAGACCCAGGGAATTTATTCCAGAGGTGTTCTTTTTTTTCCAGTAGTGGCACCTTGCCTGTGAAATGCCCTTTCCCTTGAGGCTTCCCTGGCATCTGTGTTACTCCCATTTAGGCACCAGGCCAAAATATTTCTGTTTACCCAGGCTTTTAATTAAGGGGTTGATATTTTACCACTATGTTAATAGTGTGTTTTAGCCTGGAAACTGCTATTCATTTTAAGCTGCTTAATTATCTCTGTTTTTATGTTCTGGCTGGTTGTTTTATGCTAGGTTTTAATTAAATATATATATATATATATATATATATATATATATATATATATATATATATATATATATATAATGTTTTATTTTGTAAGCTGCCTCAGGAAGGTTCCCAGGAGAGGCAGCATAAAATTCACTAACAATGAAATAAATATTAACACCTCCTTATCTGGCTTGGAATTTTAATGCCAGAACTAATACATTATAGGATTTTAGTCAAGAAGACTGTACCAAACTGATTTATCTGGGTTTTTGTCTTGATGTCCATACCTAGGTACTGAAAGAGACATACTGAGAGAGAATACAACTCAGTCAAAGTTAAACCTCATTTGTTCTACTCTTCTCAGAGGGAGGCATGCATGGGTACATACAAGCTTTTAAAGAGGCTGGAGTTAATGCTTAGCCTGCAGGACAATTTTTTTTTTTAAATGACCTCACTATTATTTACTGCTCTGCTACCTCTTATATTTTCCTGATCCTTTCCCCCTTTTTGTTCCAATTACACTTTCAGTTGCTCGTATACAAACCCATGCAATTAATGCCCATCTGTTGGTGTGTGTGTATTGCTCCCTATGTGAGAAGAAAGGAGTGGGGGCTGTGGTTAAATACATAGTAAAGCAGCCATCTGATATCTGAAATCACTCACGCATGCTCTGCCTCAGATGCTTGAGTAGTAAAAGCTGCAGCTAACCCCGGAGGGCCCACTAACTATAGCCAGCCAACCAGACACTTAGCCAACATATCTTGGACATAGCAGCTGCTACCACCAACAAAACTAACAGAGGCAGTTAGGCCTTGTGACCCAAGCTGGTTCCAGAGTGTGGGTGGTGAGAGATGGTGTGTGCTGCTTTCTTCAGTTCATGGTGGCTTCCTAGAAGCTAGCAATTTTTAAAAACGATTAGACCAGAAAACTTTGTTGAGGATGGGTGGGTAAGCGAGACTACCTTATGTGGTTTGATGGATTTAATCTCTTGAAATGCCAAAGTGAAACAGGCAGAATTAAAGCCTTAGTCACACAGCTTCTAAAATTCACGTATTTGCCCCCCCTGAAAGAAAATGCAAAAGAGACAGAACAAAATCAAAATGAAAGGAAACTTAAGGTTTTCTACACATTCCTTGTCATGGTCAGATTTCACTTGATGAAGTTTAGACATCAGGAACTTGAAACCTCTGCAAGGACGGGGGACCAGTTAAGGCCACACCCCTTAAGGCTTTGGGTCTTGGTGTCTTCCTGCTGACTGGTTAGTGCCCATGTTTGTGCCCTGGTTGACCATCTGAAATGCACAGACCTAAGTAGAATATACAATTGGTCCTAGATTAGGGTTGCCAACCTCAAGGTGGTGGTTGGAGATCTCCCACTATTACAACCTATCTTCAGGCGACATAGATAAGTTCACCTGGAGAAAATGGATGCTTTGGAAGGTGGACTTTAAGGCATTATATGTCATTGAAGTTCCTCCCCTCCTCAAACCCTGCTCTCCTCAGGCTCCACCCCCAAAATCTCCTGGTATTTCTCAACCTGGAGCTGGCAACCTTACCCTAGATACCCTCTTCTGACTTGCAGAGAACCCTGTTTGCTCCTTGGTTTACTGTGGAGTTTGGGGCAATGAAAAGGGCTTAGAGATGGTTAGAGCATAAGTGCTGGAAAATGTGGAGCTGAATATGATGAGGAACAAGCTAGGGGCCTACTTCAGGCCTACCTGGCAAACTGACAGTGGTAAAGAATCTGTACTTTGCCACCAACTTGTGAAATGCCATCCATTTGAGGTACTCCTAGATGTTTTTTAATCAGGTCCTTGATGATATACTCAAAAAGTACAAAGGCTTGCTGTGATTTGTTTGTTAAGCATTTCACAGATATATCTGCATAACTTTGATACCAACAGGTTATATGTTCAGTCTTAGAATGTCATTAGAATGCAGACCAGTTGTGACTGCTTTGATGAACTTCAATTGTTGATACCCAAGGATGTGAACAAACTGTCTGGAGCTGTGTGGCTTACCACATCTGTTCTTGACCCTTGCCCACTTTGGCTTATACAGCTTACCAAAGGGGACTAGCTGGGCTTGTTCTGTAATGCCCAGATATAAGGGCTGGTATAAAATACTATGTACTCATATGCATACACATGGAAGCTTTGGGGAAGTTGGCATCCGGGAACCATGAACCAACAAATCATGCTCTCTGTGCCTGGTACGGCCTTTCACCAGTAGAGAGCTCTGAATTACTTTCCTTAGTAATGTGTTTTCTACTTCCAAGATCACAAGCCCTACTTCCAAGATCACTTGCTTAGAGACGCCTTCGGGCAATATCTATAGGCTATGGTAATTAGAGTGGAGTAGACACCTAATGTGCATTGGTGCTTTTGTGTATCAATCTGCTTGTCAGCAGCCATGGGCCTGCCCCATGCGAATGCATAAATGATACTAAGCTTCCTTTGTTTCTCTGGTGAGTAACTCTGCATCTTATTGGTGCATTATTTCACCCCAGGTCTGTGTTAAGCTAAATAAAGAACTGTTGCTTTTAACCTCCTCCTAGTTCTCTTTACTGGACTCTATAAGACAACCAGGCACTTCAGTTCCAAGAACTGTCTCATGAAAGGAGGGCATAGTGCCAACTGCCTTGAAGATGATGATAATGAAACCTCTCTTGAAGAAACTAACTCTGGGCACCAATTACCTGAATAACTGTCATTTAGTAACAAAATACATAAGGGGCTTGAAGTAGCTGATGGTCATGAAACTCCAGTTCGAGTCTGAGATGGATTATGGACCCATTTCAATCCAGTTTCTGGTAAGGTTTCAGGAAGGAAAATGCCTTGGTGGATGACCTTGATCAGTAGAGAGAGGCAGAGGGAGTACAACCATGCTGGTTCTCTGGATATTTCTTCAGCTTTTGATACTATGGTATGGATTGGCTAGCTGTGGTGGATGCTCGGCAAAGACAAGGCTTTTTCTTTGATGGCAAGATGCCCCAAAGTCAGCATTTTGGTGCCCAATTTGTTCAATTTTAGGCACGAGGTGAAAAGGTACCCAGGAATTCTGTTGAGTGATGTAATTAGGTGTTGGGGTTAAGTTATCTGTTTCTAGCCTGGAACATTTTTTAAAAAATTTGACTACATTTTTACTCCATATTATCCAAACAAGAATTTAGTTTTACTGTTGCTCTTAGTGACAATCTATTTGGTGTTAAACTGTGTAGTTCTTATAACTTGTTTATGTTTTTAATTACTACTGCTAGCCTCCTTGAGTGTTTTAAATGGAAAATGCCGCATAAAGCAGATTAAAAATAAATAAAAAGTCAGTAGCTTTGTAAGTACTATACAAAAGGACTCTATTTAGCTGTAGGGATTTTACAGACAGTTGCCACTGAAATAATTCGTAGTATGTGATCTGTACATTTCTTTAGCATAATCAATTCAGTTCCCATGGAACTGTAACTTCAAAATAAAATTTCCCTGAATAGGTTGGGAAAGGAATTTGTAAGCAAAAGGAAGACGATAGGCAGTTTTTGGATGATTATAAGATGCTAGCATCTTCTGAATGCCCAGGCTGTGAGTGTTGTCGAGCAACACATGGATTCTCTGCTCTGATGCATGTTATAGTGGGGCAGGACAATCTATGGTAGAAAGTTTAGTAAGTACTGGTGGGGGCTTAGGAGAGTTTGACACTGGAATTCTAAAGACAGTGTGTTGGCCATTGGGTTTTGAACGCCATCTTGTTGGTGCAAATTGAGTGGCTTTGATTGAAAGCCATTGGCCACAGACCAGACATCTGCTACATGTGTAGTTGAAGCAAAAGGTCTCTCCTGTTTGTTTCCTGTTTCTTTGATATATGTATTCACAATGAAGCTCTAAAGTCATGGTAATTCTGTTTCTACATTTAAATATCTGCCATGTGCTGACCTTCACGACAGATGCCAAAGTGCTAATAGGAATTAATTAAAAAGAAATGAGAACACTTCCTGGAAACTGCAGTGTGGCCCATTTTTTCCTGCTACTCAGGTAAAGACCATAGTATATTCAGAACAGCTTTTGAAATTAAGACTCTGCCATAAAAATGTGTCCTGGGAAATGTTACTGTAATGTATCAAACAGTGCACAATGAAAGGGGAGGGGGTATTTAAAAACCTCCTCTATGCCCAAATAGTCCAAAGAAGCAATCATAAAGTGTCACTCTGATGAAAAGTATCTTACAGTTCTCAGGATGACAGACTGTCCTGCCTGTGGACACGTCATGTTCTCATAGTTCCATTCCCTGGCATAGGGGCCCAATAATCCTCCTATGGACAGCATTAGTACCTCCTTGCTAATACTGCCATTTGACATGGATGGCTACAAAAACCTCACTGTTTGATCAACAAGGATTGACTGTATATTGACCTTACTCTGAGACAAACCACTGGTCAGTCTAGTCCACTACTGTGACAGTGTCGGAAATCTTTCCCAGACCTTTAACTGTAGATTCCAGAGATTACAGCTGATATCTTTAGAATGGAAAACATCTACTCTACATGGAGCTATGATGAACTTCCCAACCAGAACACAATCACAACAGAGTGCAAGATGATTTTATGGCTTTTAATGGTTTTCAGTTGTTACAGGGGATGGTTGAAATTATAGGGTCTGGAGGTGTGCCCATTTGTCCTACTATGCTGGCTGGAGAGGCTTAAGATAGCATCTAAGTCCCCTGTGCTGACCTGCATAACATCACCACAAAGCTGGTACAATGTTATGCTGGAGTAACACTGATGATGGTGAAACTCCCCTGGCACAGGGGCCAGAACTGGCCCGTGTCTGGAATGAAGTAGGAGGTAGTTTTTAGTCAGGATTTAGTCAGTTAGTTCTGGCATACTGCTATATTAGCAAACGAAGAGGTATAAATCACAAAACTCCCATTTAATGTTATGGGAAAATATACCCATTTATTTTAATATTGTCAATAGGAGGATGTCAGGCTGTTATCTCGGTTTAGATGTTTCCTTTCGTTCCTCTGCTGAACCGTCCAGACTCAAGGACGGCTACACATACCAAAGCCTGGGAACACCACTCCTGGGAAATAATGCTCTGTTTATGCTTTGTAATCTCCCGCCGTTTCTCTGCCTTATATTTCCAAATAACGGGCAAGACAAGCCATAGCTGTCATCTTGCCTTTCATGCACTGTATTGCCTATCTGACCAGTAAAGCCATCTGCTTGGAATCTGATTGTCTCTGTGGTGATTTCTGGTTCGATGGGTCAGGAGCTGACATTATGACAGCTATCCCTTCTTCATCGATTCTTTAGTCAGGCTGGAACCCTGGAGGGTTTGCCTGCCACTCGGATGGGAGCTAGGAGGGCGCTCTCCGAGTGAACCGTTGACTACTGCTTTCTGGAACCCTGGAGTCCTCCTCAGAGGATCCTACCCTCCTACGGGACATAGTAGCTGAACTCTTTAGGACTAATTCAGAGGTTTGCCGCTTGAGTGGACTGGTCCAGACGCAGTGGCGATCTCTAGTGAGGGTTCTCTGGATGTTAACGTCGGAGGATACTAATGCTTGTTTAGACCTCCAGGATTTTGATCAGTTGCTGGATGATGCCCGGCTGGCAACTGAGGACTTACAAATACTAACCGGTTTGTTGGATAAGCTTATTGCCCGTGAGACTCTCTCATCCACGGCTCTAAGGCGTCCCGTCACCTCGGGGGAAGGTGCCATGGCGGGAGCCGCACCAGCAAGTTTTTCTTTGGTACCCAATGCAGCTGACTGTCAAGCTGAAGCCAAGAGGATCGCTATCCAGACAGCCCTCCTCCTTGCGGATTGTACAAAGGATACCACGGTAGCCACCTTGGCTCAACGTTTGACCCCGACGTTCGGGGCCGATGCACCCGCGGTCGCGGTCCGAGTGCAACCATTGTTAGGTGGGGAGCCCGACCCCCTCCTCACGCTCCTGGAGTTGATCTACACAGCCAGATAGCTCCCGATTCTGAGCTCGTAACAGGTGAACGTCCTCTCCCGGGCCACCTGTACGGTGAGGTTTGCTTGTTCGAAAACTTGTGGCCCATTGAGAACTGTCCCCATACAAGTCCTCTTCCCATCCGGCAAGGTTTTCGTCCGAAAAAAAGAGGGCGACCTGCGCCTATGCATCGACTTCCCAAAGCTCAATGCAGTTACCCAAGCCAACGCCTACCCTATACCGCTGATTTCAGATATTTTGGGACAGTTGCAGGAGGGACGTATATTCTCCAAGTTGGACTTAGTAGAAGCCTACTACCGCGTCTGTATCCGCGAGGGAGACGAACCCCTCACTGCCTTCTCTAGCTGTTTTGGAATGTTTGAATTCCTTGTGATGCCTTTCGGGTTAAAAGGAGCTCCGGGGGTCTTCATGCAACTCATCAACGAAATCCTCCATGATTTACTGTACCGCGGGGTGGTAGTTTATTTAGATGACATTCTTATTTATTCAAAAACCATGGATGAGCATGTCGCTCTGGTCCGAGAAGTTCTGCAGCGCCTGCGCAGTCACCAACTCTTTGCAAAGTAGGCTAAATGCGAATTTCATCAGAGCAAAATAACTTTCTTGGGATATATAATCTCCCACCATCGCCTTAGCATGGACCCGGCCAAGGTCCAATCCATCCTCGATTGGACCCCTCCCTCCAACCGCAAGCAAGTACAACAGTTTCTAGGTTTTGCTAATTTCTATCGCGGGTTCATCCCTAACTTCGCCCAAGTGGCGCTGCCCATCACCGACCTTCTGAAAACAAAGGGTAAAGGAAGCTCTGCTACGTTACCCTCCGCTAAGATACTGTGGACTGATCAATGCCAGGCCGCTTTTGTAGCCCTCAAACGCCTTTTCACTTCGGAGCCCGTGCTACGGCACCCAGACCTGAATCGAATGTTCATTGTGCAAGTCGATGTCTCCGACGTGGCTATGGGAGGGGCCCTTCTCCAAAGAGGACCAGATGGTCTCCTTCACCCCTGCGCTTACTTCTCAAAGAAGTTTGCGCACTCCCAATTGAACTGGCCCATTTGGGAGAAAGAAGCATCAGCCGTTCACCATGCACTTACTCTGTGGCGACAATTCCTGGAGGGGTCTAAAGTACCCTTTGAAGTCTGGACCGATCACAAAAATCTAGCTGCCCTCACGGGGACCCATAAATTGTCCGCGAAACAACAGCGTTAGGCAGATTTCTTTGCTCAGTTTCGTTTTGTCCTGAAGCATGTCCCTGGAAAACAAAACGTTCTCGCAGATGCTCTCTCCCAACTGCCTCAGTACCCGGTGAAACTCGATCGGCCAACAGACTCTTTATTTACGCCCGCGCAAAGAGAAGCCCTACCCGTGCTGGCTGTACAAACCCGATCCCAAACACTGCCCCCACAACGGAAGCACGCAGTAGCCGACGCACCAACTCCTCCAACCCAACCGGCCGCCAAGCCGCCTGCAATCAGCGCACCACCGCACGTAAGCGCTTCCCCCTCGTCGACCCCCATATCTGCTCCTGCTTCCACCGTAAAAAAGGGGGGGGTTCCTGTCTCCGAGTCTTTCTTAAATTCCCTTCGGGCACAATGCCTTATGGAACGCTCTGCTCAAACCCTGCCTCCCGATGTAATCGAACAAGGAAGTTGTTGGTACAAAGACTTGAAATTATACGTGCCCAAAACGCTCCGAAGTCTTACATTTGGCTCATGGAGTAAAAACAGCTGGACACTTTGGGTTCCTAAAGACCCTTCACCTGTTGCGCAGGCAATTCTGGTGGGGGGGAATGCGTTCTGACATTGACTCTTTTATTCGCAGCTGTCCTGTTTGCGCCACGGTCAAACGATCTCAAGGCAAACCCCCAGG
The DNA here is from genome assembly GCF_029931775.1 of Euleptes europaea. NCBI lineage: Eukaryota > Metazoa > Chordata > Lepidosauria > Squamata > Sphaerodactylidae > Euleptes > Euleptes europaea. The sequence goes on along the minus strand of NC_079312.1, from coordinate 74,693,902 downwards.
ACTACTGCAACCACTTGAAATACCCAGCAAACCCTGGGAAGTGATTGCTATGGATTTTATGACGGATCTCCCTCTCAGCGGGGGAAAAACTGTGTTATGGGTTATCACTGACTTATTTTCTAAGCAAATACATTTGGTTCCATGTGCGGGGATCCCCTCCGCTCAGAAGTTGGCCCGCCTCTTCGTGTCACATGTCTTTAGACTACATTCGTTTCCGCGCAAGATAATCTGCGACCGCGGAAGTAGTTTCGTTGCTAAGTTTTGGAAAACTTTTCTCAAATTGGTGGGGGTGGAACAAGGGTTGTCTAGTGCATACCATCCCCAAACGGATGGTCAAACTGAACGTGTCAATGCTGTACTCGAATGTTATTTGCGCTGTTATGTCAATTACCACCAAGATGACTGGGTAGAACTGTTGCCTTTTGCAGAATATGCCTACAATAATGCTGTACATCAGTCCACAGGTTTCAGCCCGTTTTATGCGGTGTATGGACAGGACTTCGGTCCTATCACCCCTGTAGAAGGATCAGAGGGGGAGGGGGATGCCGACATTGCCTCATGGGCACACACCCTCCGTACAACATGGCCCTGGCTGATTAGCAACCTGGACCGAGCCAAGCGCAAATACAAGGCGCAGGCTGACAAGCATCGTTCCCCAAGTATGGACCTGCAAGTGGGTGACCTGGTATACCTTTCCACCAAGAACCTGCGCTCCACTTGTCCTTGCCATAAGCTCAGTGCTAAATACATTGGCCCATTTCCCATCACCCGCCTCATAAATCCTGTCACGGTGGAACTGTCTCTCCCCAAAACTCTGAGGCGTGTGCACCCCGTTTTCCATGTCAGCCTTCTAAAGCCCCATGTTGCTTCCCCACAATGGCACCCGGAGCCGCCTCCTGAACAACCCATAATGGTGGGGAGGAACATTTCGAAGTCTCCAAAATCCTGGATTCCCGCATACACCATGGGGCCTTGCAATACCTGATCCACTGGAAACACTTCCCCCCTGCCTATGACGAGTGGGTTCGCGCACGGGATGTCTCCGCCCCCAAACTCGTCAACGCCTTTCACAATGCCTACCAGGACAGACCAGCCCCCTTGCCGGATGGGAGGGGGACTTAAGGGGAGCAGGATGTCAGGCTGTTATCTCGGTTTAGATGTTTCCTTTCGTTCCTCTGCTGAACCGTCCAGACTCAAGGACGGCTACACATACCAAAGCCTGGGAACACCACTCCTGGGAAATAATGCTCTGTTTATGCTTTGTAATCTCCCGCCGTTTCTCTGCCTTATATTTCCAAATAACGGGCAAGACAAGCCATAGCTGTCATCTTGCCTTTCATGCACTGTATTGCCTATTTGACCAGTAAAGCCATCTGCTTGGAATCTGATTGTTTCTGTGGTGATTTCTGGTTCGATGGGTCAGGAGCTGACAGAGGAAAAACAAGAGCCCCCTCCTCTCACCCTGCCAGTGCAGCCACAATAGTACATAAGGTTCCAGTTAACTCTGTGGCTAATCATAGCTTTCCTACAGTACTACCTAAACCCTTAGTAGAATGTCCATAAGTCCCATAATGTCTACACTGAGAACCACACAAGTGGGGAATCAGATGCTGCAGAGAAAGACCACTTTTCACAAAAAGGGAACACTTTGCACAAACAGCCCAAGGGAACAGAAGACATCCACAGTAAGACCCCTTTTGGGGCTTTAATCTATAATTTTTCCCCATGTGTATGTGGGGGGGGGAAGCAGAGTTTGTGGGGGGCAGTTTCTGTGAGGGGAGGGAAGCCAAAGGAGGCTTTCGCCCATTCTGCCGAGGGTTGTGTGACCGCTCACCTCTGAGGGAGTGTGTGTACTGCTTTTAAAGTTAAGTTTAAAGTTGAGTCTGTGCGGCGGCTAGCGAGTCTCTCTCCGCTCGGCACCCTTGGTGTCGAGCCTCCTCCTTGGTGTTTTTCACTGTTTTTGCCTCTAGCCTGGGGTTGAGTACAACAGGGCGGCTTGCGTGAGATCCCCTGCGTCTTGGATTTTTTTCCCCGTTTGGGGGGTGCACCGCGGCGCCGTATTGGTTGGAGAGGTGGGGGGTGGTGCTGGTGAGACTTGCTTGAGTTTGGTGGGGTCATTTGAATAAGGGGGGAGCGTCCCTCCACCATGAGAAGAAGGAGCAGGGCAGAAAATACAAACTCTGGGGGTTTTTTTGCACGGTCTGTTTTGCTGCTCATTCAAAAATGTTTTTGCAAAATCTGACTTTCACAATACATTTTCATGATCCAAGTCACCTGCTCCTTTTTTCCTTTTTGCTATAGCTAGCCTAGTGCACCTCTGTTCCTTTCCATGGTTGCTCGTGTGTTGCTTTGCATTGCAATGATTAGCACGGGAGGTTTTGCCTTGGATTTGCCACTCTCTAGATGCATAGGATCGACTGATCCCATTCATCCCAATAGGGAAAAGGGGGGGAACCCATATATCTGGACCCCCTGATCCCATCTTTACAAAACTTGGGGGTTCTTCCAAGAAGCCTCATCTGAAGCTACGTTGAAAGTTTGGGGGCTGCACCCCCAAAAATGCGCCCCCTGGAGCTGCAGAAAAGCACCAATGTGCTTTAAGTGGCTTTATTCCTGTCACTGTGGGCGATTTTGGGGGGGGCACCTCTTCCGGGCCCCGTATCTCAGGACCCCCTGTCCCAATCTTTACAAAACTTGGGGGTTCTTGCAAGAAGCGTCCCCTCAAGCTACCCTGAAAGTTTGAGACCTCTACCCCAAAAAATGCCCCCACGGAGCCGCAGAAAGGCGCGACTGCATTTTTAATGACTTTATTTGGCCGAATTTCCCCCCGAACTCGAACTAGGCGCCGAATTCCACGGATCCGAATCTGGGGAGTTCGGACTTCAGCATATCCCGAATCAAAATGGGCCGAATTCTGCCGAATCTGAACTATACCGAATTTTTTTCCCAACAGCCCTACTCCACAATGGGTGGGTTAGGGTTGGCAGGCCTCCCGCAGGCAACCGTTGTTGCTTGCCGCTGTTCTGAGAGGGGGCAGGAGAAGTTTTTTTTTTAAACCCACTAGTGTCATGGTGCACTAGTGTCATGTGGGAAAACCCAGAAGTAACATAATGGGGTACACAATGCTGGTGCTCCCCCATGTTCCTGCCCTCCAGGAAGAGCCTGGCAACCTTCAGATGGATACATATGCCTCAATGGCTACACTCTCTCTCCCAGAAATAAATCTCAAAATGGGGGGGGGGGAATATGGAAATGACAAGGGGACTAGAATGACTCTATTCTCTCAGTAACTAGCTCTCACCCCTTATGGAGTACCTGAGCCCACATACTTTCTGGTGTTTTATTTATTAACTTTTATTGTATTAGATTTATATCCTGCCCTTTCCTGACTACTGTCAGGCTCAGGGCAGCTACAAACAGAAATGAACAATCGAGTTAAAAATACATACTATAAAGAATTTAAAGCCTTATTCTACGAGTATAGCTGCTGAGCATGACTCATTACTGCCTCTGCAGGAATAAGGGAAAATGGAAAGAACTGTAAATGGGAGCGGCTGCGCTTGTGTAAGAATCAAAGCACTGGTTGGAGCAAGTTAATGTTGGGTGTGGTTAATGTTGGAATCAGAATCTGATCTTTAATTATATATGATATTGTAACCCATCCTGCTCCTTTAGGACTAGGTAGGATAAACTCTGAAGAAATGAAGTTTTATTGCCATTGTCTGTACAACTGATAAATGAGGCAAACAGAATGTGACTCCCTGCCCCTCTTCAGGGTTTTTGCCATTGAAGCAAAGCTATCTACATTTTGTGCTACTGTCCCTGAAGAACAATTCTGAAAGTTGAGCCAAACATCCTGTGATCATTTGGATAAACCCTTAGACTATGCTGTGACTGCTCCTATAAGATGTGCAGCTGTATGACAATGACAGCATAGGCCTCATAGCAAGTGACTGAGTCAGTATCCATGTATCTGACTCCAATTTCATGCTGATCTAAATGTCTAATGTCTTCAGTAGAATCAGCTCTTAATTGTACAAGCCCGTGTAAAATCAGGAAGGGATAAAATGTGATAATAGCTCTTTCCTGCTGCACAGTTTTGTATAGGAATAAATCCATTAAGGATTGTACGATGTTCATACATTCAGAGACATTCAGACTATCTGGGGTAGATGACTTAGAATTACTGTGTACAATTCCCCCAGATTTTTGTAGCCACCGGATTTATAGCAATGCTATATTCTAGTGTACACTTAAGTACCACTATCATGAGTTACTGTTCTCTTTGCCAAAAGAGATACGGAGTGGTGCGGCACATATTTCTCTATTATCTATTTTTCTGAAAGGCCAGTCAAACTAGATAATCTTTTGCTATGGGTCAATATATCTTCAGGGGAGTCCTCCCTAAATCCTGCAAGGGTCATCCTATTAATCATAGACTGTACAGGCATTTTAGCAACTGATCTGGATGATTCAAGTAATTCCTGCTGTTTTGTATTGATTTGGGTCTGTCTCATAATCCTCAACTAAGGGCTTCATTTGCCCACGCAGCATGGCCCCAGTGTACACAAAACCTCTCTGAAGATTTAATTGGTTTGTAAAGGGAGTCTTGATTTTCTCTTTTCTGTCCTGGTTAGAAGGAAAAAAGGAGAGAAGCGAACAATCTCTGGCTGCTACAGTTAAGCTCAGACTTCAGTCTCCAACTGACCACTTCTATCACACTCACTACACCTTTAAATAGGATGCCATGTCGTGCCCATGTTTTGCAGTCTTTTTGAAACTTTAACACTGAGCTGGCAACCCCAGATTTTGCATACAATGCCCTTCTCTGACAGGGCTGCTTATATATATTTATAAGCCACAATCAAGATTGGAACAATAAGTAATGGTTAACTTTTCCCATTGTTTTCAGGAGGGCCCCCATTGCAACTAACATCAGCCATTTCATGTTAGTGGGCCATCTTATTTTATTGTTCCTTATGTGAAGTTCTAATCTGCCAAGGATCCATTATACAGAGAAAGACAGGTTATAAATGGAGTAAATGACATTAATTTAAATATTAGAATCTGAAATCCATCTCTGTAATTCATAAGGATGACTAAAGTAACCCATTGACAGAAATTACATCTGTTCAATGCAATGGTTTAACCAGCCTGTGAAATGAATTTATCTGTCAAGAACTGCAGTGAACATGGGCATTCAGCATGCTGAATGCCTCATGTGTCCTATCAGTCAGCAGAGGTCTGTGATGGGAACTGGCAAGCCTGCAAGGTACAACCTGATGTGTTCCCAATTAGATCTTTTTAACTTTTGCTATAACTAGTCATGAAAAAGTAAATATGGAGGTGTTAGCCTCCTAGATAATCATTATGCCCCATAGGAATTATACAAGGAGCAGAGCAGAATTTAGCTTATGGTAGCACATTTCTGATGCAAGGTACTTTGGGAAATTAGGCATTTGATAGTGATATACCGCGTGGGCAAACAGTGCTGCTATTATTTGCACAGCTGTAACTCTCATGTTGCCTGAGGCATTAAAAGCTTTGAAAATAAGAAAAGGGAGGGGGTGGGTGAAAGAGAGAGGCAACTTGGCCCCAAGTGTTGGTAATGTGACACACGGCATTTCAACGAAAGAATCACTGAATCAAAACTAACTCATGTCAGGAGTGGCTGAACGCAGTTATCAGATGGCCTACGGGAAATCATCAATTGCTCCGAAGTCCATGTCCTACTGCCATGAGATGTTCCCATCATACACATAATATCTTTTAGATATCTTTATCTAAATATTTTAGATAAATGTTTTAAAACCTTTAATTATAAAGGGGGGTAAGCTGAACTCTAGTCCAGAATACTCAGGTCTGGGAGAGAGTGTGAAGGAGAGTTTTTGATGCTGTATCAATTAGTGATAGCGCTACTTTATTCTCTTTCTGTGTCCATTTTTACCTGCTTTACTTACAGACACAGTATGAAGAAACTGAGAGCTGTTATTCCCACTTTGCAGAGGAAGAATTAAGGTACAGTAAGATGAACATGGGTTTATAAAATTACTGTATTTGTTTATACATTGAGTGGATTTATAAAATCACTGTTCTAGTATGGCCTCCCTAGAAATAAAGATGATGACAAAATGCATTCACAAAGTCAAAGATCATAATATAGACTGGTTTCTAAGTGACATTAGAGTGTATTCTCCTGAGTAAGGAGGAACCCCAAAGAATTTCATGAATCTGTCCCTAACCAAGTTGACAAAGGAAGGTATGGCAACACAAACAACAGCACCTGGCTGTCCTAAGGGATGTTGCTCACTTAACATGTTGTTGGACTTGTGTTGTCTTAGTACACATGGAGAAAGGTGACAGAAAAGATAGCATGACATCTCTGTGGCGGCACCCGTGCCACTTACGCCACCCAGGGTGGCACAGACGCTGGCGGGGGGCCACTGCCCAGGGACATCGGCACAGCCTTGCACTGGCGTCCGAACAGTGCATCTCTTTGTGCTGTCCTCTCGGGGGTGTTCCCAGTCTGGTCCAGTCCAAGGGAGGAGTCATGTTTAGGCAGCCTCCTAAGCTCTTTCAGCCCAAGAATGCCCCTTTGCCCTTACTTGTACTTACACCACCTTCTGAGGAGTGGTTCCATGGGGCTTGCAAGTAAAGACAAGTTTCCAACTTCAGTAGTGGTGGTGGGGAACCTCCTTTGGAGCCAGCACAGCTGCCCTGCCTCCAGCCACCGGCAAAGCCCTCCCCCCCCCCCAGGAATTGGCTGGTATTGTGTGATCTCATGATTGTACCTTAAGCCCAATTTTGGTGAAAATCTGGGACTGGATGTGTTCAAGCAGGAGAGCACTGTTCAGAAGCAGAGGGGATTATTAGCTATCTGTAACACAAATGTGGCAGGCAG